>NW_004457723.1:0-475689 GCF_000203815.1 Cavenderia fasciculata
TTAGATGATGTAAAAGAATCAATATCAAACCGCCCAAAAGAAGAGTTGGTTAAATGTGCATCATGTCCAAACAAATGCACGATGAGCATAAGATGCAAAGCGTCCTCACTCACTCCAATCAAGGATAATTATCTGTACTTTTGCACATATTCTTGTTTCCAAAAATACTTTGGTTCATCATCAGGTAAAACCTGGTCTGCTTATATCGAATCTAGTATGTATTATAATTTTTATTACTACTTATAAAGTACATACAACTGATACCTTATTCTAGAACAACCTAAAAAAGACAAAAAGGAAAAGAAGGAAACGAATAAGGAAAAAGGAAAAGATGATGATTCAGACGAGGAATCCAGCCATGAAGAAGATGAAGAGGGATATGTAGTAGAAGATGAAGAACAACATACAGATAAGAAAAGAAAAGCATCTACACCACCAAAGCCGACAACTAAAAAGGCTCCAGCTAAAAAGGCTGCAGCCAAAGACAAAGATAAAAGTAAAAGTTCTGGCAAGAAATAAACTAACAACTATTAATTATTGACACATATCTTCTTCTCTAGAAATTAACAAGATTATAGAGTACTTGGAAGATGAAATAGTATCGTTCATTGGACTTAAATTTGAAGATTTCCAAGATTTATATCAAAACACTATACGATTGCAAAAGACAAAAACAGAAACCAGAGGCACTAAATCAAAGTATTCAATCAGGGGCCAGTTGTTTATTACACTTTGTTGGCTCCGTCACTACCCAAAGAGAATTGTTCTATCTGCATTTTTTAAAATATCGCAAACTACTGTAGAAGAATACACGTCTAACACTTTGGATTTGTTATATCCTCTCTGCCAAGAGAATTTCGATTACTATTTTTCAAAAAGAATGGACAAAGAGCACTATTCAATTTATGTTAAAGACACCAATGAATCTTGCATGGTTACATCAGTGGCAGATGGATCAGAACAAAGAATTTCAGTTCCCATGGATTCCGAAATTGCAATGAATTTTTATAGTGGAAAGAAAGGATATTTCTCAATAACCAAACTTGTCTTTTGTACTCCCACTGGAAAGATTATTTTCATGTCTAAATCAAGACCTGGATCAAGAAATGATATTAACCTCGCCAATGAATCAAGAGCTTTCTATTCTAAACTAGACGAAGTTCTCGAGTTTATTTTGGGAGACAAAGGATTCATAGGTTGTCATGGCATGTATAAACACTTTTTGGTTAACGATAGAAATCCTAAAGCTAGTTTTAATAGAGGTGAGGCTGACAAAAGATTTAAAGCCATTAGAATTATCATAGAAAATGTGTTTGCCCATATGAAAAAGTGGGAAGCATGCAAAGCGACTTTGAGGATCAAATTTTCCGATCCTTCAAAAATTCTTCAACAACATGATCAAATATGGTCAGTTGTAGGATATCTCACAAATAAATACAAAAACATTAGAGGATTATAGTAATAAACTTCTTGTTAAATGTGAAAAGTCAAAAAACATGCACTCAAAACCGAGTGATCATTGTAGTTAAAAACAGTAAAGATAAACCATTATCTTTACACTATTTATTTGTTCTATTTTGGAAGAAACTGTAACCAATGCATAGGTCTCACTGTTATACTACATATTCTTGACTTTACATATGTAAAGTAATATCATCCCCTCATAAAATACTTCTTGCTACGGAAGCGAGTGATATCATCATATCTAAGGATCTGATGCACTCTGCATTCTAATCATAAGGGTGATTCGGTTGAATGGTGTATGATACGCAGAGTACCATAGTGTTGACACACAATCTACTAAAATGGGGACCAAAGTAGTGTATATCGGAGGGTTTTGGAAGAAATAAGCTCAGGTGAGCGGCACGGGCGATGTTGTTAGCTAAATACATATATTTATAAACACCAACCTCATACACATTTATATGGTGCATGTGCTCTTCATGGGGGTTGCTTTTTGGTCTAATCAGGCTACTTACAAACATGATTAGCGGTGGCATAACCGGGGACTCTATAATAGGAGAAAATTGATAGAAATTGGTTAAAATATAGTCCATGTATGCCCTGGATAGGATGGATAGGTAGAGCATATGTTCTATTAGGGTAGCACACAAGCTGGGGATTTTTTGTGGTTGTTTTGATGGAAAATAAATTAATTTTTTCCATTTTTGTTACTATTATTTCCAGGTGTTATATTACAATTATTTTTTGCCTAAAATAAGAAAAAGTTAAATAAAAATGTTGGTTGTACACTGTACTTGTTATAAATATGAAAATATACCTTTCTTTTGATTATGTTTTGATGGAGTATATGTAGTTGGTGGTTTGATATTTGTTCTAGAAGAGGTAGCCCTATTTGTGGGGTTTTGATGATTATTTTTTGTTTCTTTTGTTGGAATTGGTGTGTTGTTGATTGGAATGTCTGGTAGTACTATATCTGTATCATTATTATTTGGTTTGTTATTTTTTTTCTTATTTTTTTTTTTGGTTTGTTTTGGTGAGTGTAATTTTGGAAGTTGAGGTGATTTTGGTGTCTCGTTCTCTTCTACATAGTCCGAAACAACTGCATCATGTATATTTGTCATTCTTACAACACGTGGTATTTCAATTGTAGTAGTTTTTGATGTTTCCTGTTGTTTTTTTGGCTTTGGACCCTTGTTGGCAGGTGTTTCATGTCCAATCTTTGTTTCTTTGTTTGGAGCTTGATTAACGATGATTTTTTTGATGAAAAACTTTATATTTGCCTTCTTTAAAGCCTGTTGTACATTATTATTATTTCTTGTTGGTTGTTTGGTTGAATTACTGGCATCATTATTCGATGTAACTTTGTTGTTTTCTTTTTCATTATTGTTGTTTGTTTCTGTTTGTCTGGAACTTTCTTCTTCTTCTGGTACCTCCTCAACGGGTTTATCATCTTGGATTGTAGGATCATTGTCGCATGGTCGATAAAAGATTGAGTATTCTCCATTTTCCATTTTTGTTTTAAAACTATAGGTCTTGTTTAAAAAAGCTGGTTTTTGTGGGGAAGGATAATATACTCTATATTCACTGTATGTATCTGATGGTTCTACTTCTTTATACGCATCTTGTAGTGCATTGAGAGTTCTTTGAAGTTTAGATTGTGAGGTTGAAAGTGTGTCTGGAAAAAATCGAATTTTTTGAGTAAAAAAAATTCACAAAAAAAATATTTTATATTAAAATCAAAAGAAATTAAAAGTTGCAAAATCCAAAATAACATACGTTCATTCTCTTCAACATCTTTTCCAAGGGCCACACCAATATTTTCATAAAAGGCGTCAAGAGTTTTAAAAGTATTGCAACTTTGGATAAACTCTTGAAATTCTGTGATGGAGGGGAAATTATAAACGGTGGCTCGATAATGTCCTTTTTTTCTAGTGTCCAAACCATACTCGGTTAGCCTTTTGTTTAATATATCAACCATATTTTGTGTTGTTCTATTATCTTGATGATTTGAGTCGGGATGGCTTTGAAATCTCTTTACTGTTTGAGAAATCAGTGCAAAAAAAATGTCACAATCTGATTTGCCGTGGCTCGGAGAAAAGAATTCCAAATCAATTGGAATGCAATTGATAGTTTTACCAAGTTGCCAAACCTTATAAATCCATTCAAAGTTTTTAAAAGTTGGTCCATTATCTGACCAAATAATAAATTTTTTAATTTTTCCATCCTTTCCAAATAAATCCTCTTTCCTTGTACAACCAAACAAATCCATGAATTCTTTTCTTTGAAATAAATTTCTAAAGCTAATGTCAGCAAAATTACAAGTTTTGTCCAAAACCCTAGAAATATTTCTATATAAACAATAGATAAAAAGTTGAGTAAAAAAAATGAAAAAATGAAAAATATGGGTTAGAAAATTGAAGGTAAATTTGTTGAAATTATAATCTTTTTTAAAAATCCAAAATATAAATATATAGTATTTGGTGTATACTATTTAATTTCCATAGTAATTTTTAAAAAGGATAATAATTGATTAAAAAATTTTAAATACTTACCCAAACACATATTTTTTATATTGATTGCCTTCCTTGTAGTGCATTACAATGCCATAAAAAGATCTATGGACAGCATTGTAAAACTGTTTGCCTACTTCAGTTTGTGACTTGTTAATGTTGATGTTTTGTTTAAAATCTATGGTAAACATAACTTCTCCATTATTGAGGTTTTTTTTTTGATATTTGTATAAATCTCTTCGTTCCCCAGCTGCTTTTTTGTGTTTATCTTTATCACCACTTGATATATTTGGATCTTCACATGTATTACACATGTCATTCCTGTTTTTTGCCCTCTTTATATGTGGAGGAAGGTACTTTTTAAAGGTATTTAAGCACATTGGAACAAATTGATATTCCTTGGCAAAATCTGAAACGGAATCCATCAATTCTTCACCTACAAACTGGCCACCTATATTATACATATAATGGTAGTTGTCTGAGCCAGATGTATAATTTTTTTTGAATGGATTGACTGGTTCTTTTCCAGGTCTTTTATTAGCCTTTTTTTCTGGTACTTTATACCCCTTTGTGTGCAGTAGGTAAAAGTAATATAGCTCCTTGATGCCCATCGAGTATGTTTTAACTACTCTCGTATCCGATTCCGGATTATTTACTGATTTTCTTTTAAGAACACAAACATCATGAGCTGATGACTTGAATACGCTGCTATATTCGGCAAAGTATTTAACCGATGCTTCTCTTTTTGCAGCGGTAATTGATTGCTTTTTCTTTAACAAATAATAGTTATTAACAGGAATGTTGGCATATTGAGACTGTAATGAAGGTTGGGGTGGGTTTGTGTTGGAGGTACTACTATTTTTATCTTTTTTGCCCTTTTTGTTATTATTTGTTGGAGGAGTAGAGCTTTCTCTGTTGTTGATATTATTGTTGTTTAGTGGAGTTGTATTTGGCATTGGAGGAGTTGAGTCAAGAACCATTCGGTCAGAGATATTAGATAATCTTTTTTTTGACATATTTGAAATGGCAGAGTCGTCACTCGTATCCATTGGATCTTGATTCGCATTTAGATTGGAATCACTTTGGTTCAAGATTGGCGTTGATTGGACGTCAGATTGCAATGGTATCGTATCACTTACTATAGCCATCATTGAATCACCACCATTGGGTGTTGTATTGTCTATATTTATGGGGGTTTTTGGGTCTCTATTACTTGGCAATGATGTTGTAGTACTTGATACGAGAGTTGGCTGCAATTGGATCAAATTATATAGAGAAAATCAAATTTTACTACTATTAATATATAAAACATAGATATTTGTACTATATGATATCATTATATATTACATTTGAGTTACTGGTTGTAGATACATCATTATCTTTTATCATTTCCTTCTCTATTTCCCTTGACGAATGCCAAATTCTTGAACCTATAATCATACCATAATCTTCGAAGTTACTCTTTTGATACTTTATTCCATTGTCTCTCATATATCTAAGTATACTATCGATATAGTTAGAAACTACACTCTATTGTCTATCTTTTGGTTATACTGTTACATACTGTGCGAGAATAAACTTTCGGTGGAGATCGTTTTGTTTGTGCTTATAATATTCTATGAATGCTTTGCAAAGATATCGCTCAAAACAACCTTCTAGAGGGTCTCCTTCTATTTTAAGATACTCCGCGATCTTCTTTATCATACTAGCATTCAATCTATGCCCAGCTAGAGCGCAAACACTTCGTAACTTTTCAATAAACCTTTTACCTACTAATTTGCTTTTACCTATTCTGAACTGATACACATCTTTGCGGATTTTAACCGCGAATTTAGGTAGTTGTATATCTTCTTCTGTTCTTTTCATTTATCTATTTATTATCAATAATTTTTTTTAAATGATGTTCAAAAAGTACAACGATCAAAAATCACAACAAAAAATCGATTTTTTTTATTTTTCATATTATAAAAAAGTCGCCCAGATTGAGTTCGCACAGATATGGTAAATTGAACAAAGTTTCTATTTACTTGTTATTGATTTAAAAGAATTAAAGTAATAATAATAATAATTTACAAGGAGTTGTCAAAGAAAAAATGGAGAGTTCAAGCAACTCTCACACACAACCAATCTCTCATGTTGTTGTCGAGACAGTTGGAGTATTACCATCATCATTACAATCATTGGTGTTTGGTAGAGACTATAATCAACGCCTATCAGTTGGAGTATTACCATCAACATTACAATCATTGGTGTTTGGTGGAGTATTACCAACATTATTTCAATCACCAATGCAATCATTGATGTTTGGTAGTGACTATAATCAACGTCTATCAGTTGGAGAGTTACCATCATCATTACAATCATTGGAGTTTGGTGACAGTTATAATCACCCAATTACTCTTGGAGTATTACCATCATCATTACAATCATTGAAATTAGGAAATGATTATAATCAACCGCTATCATTTACAGTATTACCATCATCATTACACTCATTGAAGGCTAGTAACTACGATATCGATCGATCAATATCAATTCAGATATTCCCGTCCTCTGAAACCCAATCTATTCTACATGGTTGGGAATATAATGATCCAATGACATTTAGAGTACTACCATCATCATTACAATCAATAACATTTGGTGATAGTCAATCTGGAGCTTCTAGAGTACATAATATTATAGATCTCAAACAACCAGTAGAATTACCATTATCATTACAAATTGATGATTGGGAATCACCAACATCATTTAAAAAATCGATATTTCGTAAAGGCTATAATCAACCAGTATCAATGAGAGTATTACCATCATCATTACAATCATTGACATTTGGTCATGCATATACTCTCCCCCTATCTCCCGGGGTATTACCAGAATCATTACAATCATTGGTGTTTGGTGATAGATATAATCAAGCACTATCAATTGGAGTATTACCACCATCATTACAATCATTGAAGTTTGGTAGAGACTATAATCAACCTCTATCAGTTGGAGTATTACCAACATCATTACAATCATTGGAGTTTGGTAGAGACTATAATCAAACACTACCAGTTGGAGTATTACCATCATCATTACAATCATTGACTTTTAGTGGTGATTCGAAGCCTATAGTATTTTTAGTTGATTTCAAGCAATCAATTACTGTTAGCAGATACTTCATTAAATTAGGGTCTCATGGAATTATAAAACTTCGTGATCGAAGATATCCTCTCATTCTTTCGGCATCACCATCAGAGCATCATATCGATATAATTCATATTTTGAGAAACAACACTCAACAACCTATCACTTACAATACAAATCCCAACTCAATTAACTATGACCCCAACTATATAATGAAATATCCTATCAAAGTCAGTGACTTTGTTTCAGTCAACAACAAGAAATATTTTGTACTGCACAGTTTTCCATACTCTTCCAACAAAGTATTATTTGTATCTTGCGAATCCTCTGGTGAATTGGTAAGTAAATCAATTATTGTCGATTGCCATGCCCAACTAATTATCTTTAATAGTTTGTTTATAAAGAAATAGATTACTTCAATAAGAAAGAGAATGAAATAGATCAAAAGATCTATGATAAAGTGCAATTTGAAATCTCAACAATGAAACTATTCATCAATGACGATATGTTTGTGCAATACAAAGATCACCAAGATGACAGTGATTCAAAAAAGATATATCTTTTGACACATTTCTGTGAAGGTGGTGATTTAGAACAATTATTTCAATCAATTTATAAATGGTAAATATTATTCATGAATTAATTCCATCTCCCAAACCTTTTAATTGAAGACCTAAATCTAACATGTCATAACATCCAATTACTATTTTTAGGAATGAATCCCAACAAGAGAAACAAAAAGTTGAAGAAAAACAAAGTCCTGAAGAATACAAGTATATTTCCGAATCAGAGATATGGCGATATATTCGTCGAATATTCCAAATACTTGAGAAACTATCGCAACACAATCTTGCACATCTTGATATCAAACCACTAAACATCTTTATTCGAAATGATGGTGAAATAGTTCTTGGTGATTTTGGATCTTGTCACTATTTCGTTGACCAAAATCATCAAGCCCCCAAAGACCAAACTTCAAACCCCACTGAAAATGTAGCAAAGTATTCAAATATGATAGCTTTAACACGTGCCTCTCGTGGAACATATGGATATTACTCGCCTGTATGTGTGGTTTGAAGGGTTTATTTATCTACCAATCTACTTATTTCAATTGTAATTTTTCTTGTTTTTAGGAAAAAAAAAAGAAATACTATGCTTCAAGTGATATATATTCAGTTGGATCAACTATTTTACATTTGCTTTCATGGTAAATATCATCAAACAACTAATTTATCGTTGATTATGATACTAATTTATGTTATAGTCATCCAGATGATAGTGGAAATAGAAAAGAATTTATCAACAACCACAAAAAGGACGACTTTAATGCAGATCATATCAAAATATCTCCGGTTAGATATTCTGAGGATTTAATTCAATTTGTCAAGAATCTATTAATTGAAACACCTCATGATCGTCTATCATTGGATGATTTGAATGGAGAAACAGTCAACCAACACACACAAAGAATCACATCATTTTTAATCAACCAAAGACAAATTCTATCAAGCACAACAACATTAATATTGGATGGTGAATTTAACAGTCCTCTCAATGGATTACTTCCACCAACACTTTTAAAATTAAAGTTTATGGGAAAGTTTAATCAACCAATCAAAGACGGTGACATTCCTGAAGGAGTTGAAACATTAATATTTGGACCATCATTCAACCAACCATTGACCTCGAGCAGTTTAAAGAAAAATACAAGAATTCATTTAATCATAGATAATGATAGTACTCTGGCAAATGTATTAAAATATTGGACCCCAGCAGATAAATTGAAACAGGTGAATGTCTACCACTGCAATGATTTAGAGCAGGAAACCATCAATTCATTTTTTAAATTCAATTCTATAGAATCTAATTTCATCCTAACAATCGGTAAAAATTCTTATGGAATTGGCAGAATCAAAAAGTAAGCATGCAAATCAGATCTGAATAGAATTAAAATGATTCACACAAACCATTTATTTTATTTTTTCAATAGGAATGGTGCAATGTTAGAGTGGAAGAATAATAATATCAGATTCTCAATCAATCTGGAAGATGTTAAAATGGTATCTGATGTTAAAACATCAATATATAGACATTTATTTTGTCAAATCGATAAATCAAAATTTGAGGAAATCAACTCGCTCTTTGGACAACACAACCCCAGTTCAGAATACCTCCTAATGGGAATGGAGAAGCTGTTTGAATTGGACCAAGACAATATCTACCAAGAGTCTGAACAAGGTCGCCAATATTTAAATATTAGATTGATTTTCAAACCTTTATAACAAAATAGATAATAAAAAAAATTATAATAATTCGAATATAAATTTATTATTTATTATTTATTTTTTGGGTAACATTTTTGTTGGCAAAATTTTTAATGATAAATTATCAATATATTGTAATATTTCACCTCCATAATCATGGTTTTGTTTTGCGCCTTCTCGTAAAAGATCATAACATGTTGCCATCTTTTCTATCTTTGTATATTTTAATAGGATCTCTTCGACCCATGCCACCGAACCATGCATACCGACTGTTTTCCAAGTCTGAGGGTCTTGGATGACAATATAATCTTGATATGTCTGTATCAATCTTTTAACATAACCAATATGTAACATTTGAATGGGTCTGTCAATATAAACATCAGTCTGTGTAATTTGAAATTTATAACGAGAATTTAACTTTTCTTCTACCCTAGGATCCATATCCTCATCTTGATATGTCTCTCTGTATTCTGTTGTTGTTGGCTCTTCTATGTTTGTTGGTTCTACTATTGTTGATGATAATAATTGAGGATCGACACTATAATTTGGGAAATGTAAACAATATGGTTTGATGGCTTGAACCACTTGAATTTCACTACGACGACTGGCACTTGCATGCAACTCTAGTGTTATGTTGAATACCTTTAATTCATCAATCACTGGCAATACTTTAATGGTCAAGTACTTGATGACATCCCATTCATCTCTTTCGAAAGCTTTGGAGACTGCAAGTGTAGACTCGGCGATTTCGTACACGACAAATTGTTGTCCAACACCTCCTGCAATACTCTTTAAAATAATGTCGAAACAAAACTCTAATACCTTGACATTACTCGATAGCAAATGAACTCGATGTTTACCAAAACCTGATTGATCCTTTTGTAACAAAGAGAATGATGTCTTTACCAATGCCAACGAACCAAACAAACAAATAAAACCAAACCCAACTCGATTTAATAAATATTGACATCGTTGTTGGAAATGTTCACTGTCATTATTATCCAATTGTTTGATCAAACATTGATAAATTGCTACCAAAGATTTATCCTTTTTCCATTCTGGTTGTGAAAAGTAATCTCTTTCCAATGTCTCTCTTGTCTTTTGATCGTGTTTTGAAAGTAAGAAAAATAATTCAGCACAATATAATATATTATTATTCTCGTTGATTGGTAGGTTATTATTATTAATATTATTTTTATGATTATTATTTTTTTTTGTTGTAATAGGAGAGGATAAAGTGGGAGGAGGAGTGAAAGAATTGATAGTATCAACAATATCTTTTAAATTAATTTGAATATGTTGTTTGAAATGATTGATAATAGTTGAAAGAAGTTGAAATGATGGAGGTGATGACATTGTACTCGTATTGGGATGACTCAATTTTGATTTAATTGAATCACAGAGTAATTGTAAAATTGAAATGTCATTGTTATAGGTGTTGATGGGAGAGGTGAGGTATTTTGCAATGACTCCTATATCTTTACTTCTAAAGATTATTACTTGTGGATCTTTAAATAATATATTAAAGTATTTAAAGGGTAGAACCGACGCTACATATGCAAGTGTCTCGCTATTATCGATGGTATCACCCAACAAATACTCTGACACTTGGGAATAGCCAGGTTGATCGGCCATGAGCTTGATGAATGCACATACACGATCGACACCAACCGTCTCAAAGATATTAGCCAATATCTCCTTTTTATTGGACGTAATACACAGCTTGATGATCATGTCGACGATCATATTTCTCGATTTGAGCATGCTTGGAGGCAACTGTGTGTTTTGGTGGAGGAGTAGATGCAAGATTGAGTGTTTGTGCGTGTCTGCGTCGTTGCTCGATACCGACTCGCTGTCTGCACCCGTTCCACTGACAAAGTAGCTGAATACGGCACTCAACGCGGATACTTGTGGGGGTGGAGGTGGACGAATCACCCGTTTGGCGAGTCCCTTGTTGACAAATGAAACGACGGCGGTCCACGACTCGAAACAGCCATTCTCGACAATTGACATCAGATACTGAGCCACAAAACGCAACGATGACGGTGCAGGCATCACATACGGGTTGGCACCGCTCTTTGACCGCTGATGAGGTGTCATGTGATCGGCAGCACACCCATCACTAGTGCTAAAGTAGGTTGTAAACTCGTTGGGCAGTGTTTCGAGTAGCATGCGAACTACACGACCGTCTTGTACGCACTCTCTAGTCAACTCGATCACACGAGTTGGTACTGTAGCCTCTTTACCATGTGCAGTCATAATATCACGAAACAGACTATAATAACGATTCTTGAGAACCCATTCCAAGTCATGCAATAGATGTTTGTAACGACGTCTGAGTGGAGAATAAGAGTTACTTTCATCACTTGGTACTTGTGGCCATCTCAGTACAGCTAGAAACGATGGGTCGTACTTGGGTACCTGTACACCCAACCATGTCACACAATGATAGTTTCTAGTTTGTTTTAATATCAATCTAAGTAGATATACATTTTTAAATACTCTTTGTATTAATTCTTTAGTATTATCATTATTATTATTATTATTATTATTATTATTACTATTATTACTATTATTATTATTACTATCCATCTAACTTTTTGTTTTGTAAAAATCTTTCTTTGTGCGATGAATCAATATCGCTCAGATTTTCTTTTTAATTTCCGAACCTCGTAAATAATTACTTATTTAATTCATCCATCTTGCGAGAGACTTTCCTTTGTATAGTAGTCCTATGACGAATACCTGTTGGTGGTAAATATAAATAATTCTTTTGGATTACTTTTATTATTTTTACCTTTCATATGAACTGGGATTGTGTTTGAGCCATTTTCATCGAAAAGACAAGAGCCACCAGCACTGAGCAAAGATTCATGATTATCTTTAGGAACTGGAGTCTGACCCCCTAATCTAACTATTAGTTGACCATTTACTTTACTTAAGAGAGTATCAGATGGCAAAAGTATTTCTTTTACTTTTTGTTTAGATATAATGTGAAATGTATCTAGAGCCTTTCCTTGTAAATATTCAATTGAATTGGAGGTAGAAATGAATTGTTTGATAGATACAAGATTTATTGTCACCTATAAACAAGGTTTCGTGACCTTTGTAATATACCCAAACTGAGATACCTATCAAAATTAATGAAAAAGAAAATTATTAAATAAAAGGAAATTAATTACCTTGTATCAACCTGGACTTACGTCCAGGTTTAATTATTTATATAATACACTATTACATGAAGCAAATAAATTGAATAAATAAAGTTAACTCAAAAATATATAGAGACACTGAGTCAACTTTATGTTTGTTTTTAAACTCCAAGAAATTTAAAATAGTTTATTTATTCTTTTTTAAAATACAATATTTTATTATTAAAATTTAATAAATTAATCTATTATCTCTTTTTTATACATCACTTTTAGATTGTTGTTGTCTAATTAGATTAATATAATTTAATATTTTGTCACCATGATCTTGATTTAATTTAGCACCTTGTTCAAGGTAAGGGAGAGATTCGTAAACCGACTTGAATGTTTGAGATGTCGTTGTGTATTGACCGTCGTTTGGATATGGTGGTTTCGAGTACCGACAAAGTATCTTTTCTATCCATTCAACCGAACCGTATAGACCGACCGTTTTCCAAGTCTCGACACAGTTGATGACCAGTGGGATACCCATTTGAATGACTTGTTTAACAAACAGGAAATTCATTGTTTGTATTGCTCGATCTATACTTAGTTCGGGAATGCTAGCCATCCCTTCTGGAATATGTGTCACCATATATTCAATCACTTCAAAGTAACAGTGAAATGCGTAATTTCTATACATACTAATCCAACATTGTATAATTCTATCTTGATTATTTCCTTCTTGTTTAATTGTTGTTTTAATTGAATCTATATGTTCTTTAAATTTCGTTGATTTTAATATATTATTATTTTGATTATTTTGATTATTATTATTATTAATTTGATTTTGATTTTGATTATGAATTACAGTTTCGGGTATAAAAGGTTTTAATGAATTGATTATAGTTGTATTTCCAATTAAACAAGCTTTAGAGTATAATGATAAATCAATATCAAATACTTTGTAGAGTGTTGGATGTGACATGACGCCAACTAGATATTCAATGACATCCCATTGAATTGGATTACGAGTCAATGCATTTGTGAGAGCTGGTGATGAATGGAGATGATTAAATTCCAATCTATGTGAATCATTGTCCCCGAGTTGCGTAATACAACCGGTACAATATTCCAATACTTTGATATCACTTGATAACAAATTAAATGATTGTATGTTATAGTTTCCATCACCACCAAACTGGGTGTCATGAATAAGTGAATGTGACATTGTTACCATATCCAATGATCCAAACTTACAAATAAATCCAAATCCAATTCTATCCAATAAATATTGACATCTAACTGGAAATATACCACCCGTACCACTAACACAGCTACCACCTTTACAATGACCAAGTATTGAAAAATACTCAATCACTGATTGATAGTGATTGCATAAAGGATTATAACTCGTTTCTTCTTTCTTATTATTAAAGTAGCAATTTTCAATTGACCTTCTAGTTTGATGATCATGTTTGGTCAATTCAAAATATAATTCCATAAAATATAAAATATTATTATTATTATTTTGATTATTATTATTTTGATTATTTTGATTATTATCATTATCTGATTGTTGTTGTTTATGATGAAGATGATGATTGATGAGTGTATCGATTTTTTCTATACTATATTCTATTTCACTGTTAAAAATTGCAAATGTACCAGTGAATGATAATAAATCAGTTATTGTAACATTGGCCAATGTTGTAGTTGTTGTTGTTGTTGATGATGATGTAATTGTTGGAGTTATTGAATTAATTAAATTTGTTTTAAATAAATAACTGATGTATTCAGTGAGATGTGATCGGATGTTGAATTGTGATAGTTTGATGTCTTTAGCGATTGAAAGGTGGTTGTTGATGATTGACATGTCATTGGTGAGGAGTAAAGCTGCTAATGTATTTTCCAACATTTGACTAATAGTTAGAAGGGGAAGTGTTTTAAAGAGATAACCGAGTGTGTCACAATGATTAATCACCTCCTCTTTTTTAAACTGATCAAGAGTCAGTTTAGGAATAATGTTTCGTGCATGATCGATAAACTTGCACACGGTATCCACACCAACCGTATCGATTATGTCAACCAACACTTGTTTTTTGTTTGTTGCAATACTTTGTTGAATCATTGTATAAAGTGTCTTGTTTCGGTGGTGTAGTACTTCAGACTCTAACAATTTGTTTTGGTCAAATAGTAGTGTCAAGATATTAACACTACTACCGATCGGGTTAATATCTTGATCAACTTTCTTAAAGAATCCAAACACTCTTTTTAATATTGGTTGCGGTGATGGCGATGGCGATGGTTTGGAGGTGGTCGGTGGTAGCGTGATTTGATTATTGGCAATATTCTCGTTGATAAACTTTAGTGCTGTCTTCCATGCGAGTGCGCTGTCCCCTGCTGCAGCACCGTCACCTTTGTCATTATCTCCATATACGACAGCATTGCAAAGATGTAAAGCAGATGCGTTCAATGATGACACTGGTGGTGATGGCAATGATGATTGGGTTTGGCCAAACCCAGTCATCTTGCCATAGTTGAGGTAATGAATTACTTTATCGTGGAGACTTGATAGAATGAGATTCATTGTCGAGGATGAATGTGATTTATACATGTCTGGTGTGAACAGTACTGATATCTTTTGTGAGCTCACTACCATATGACCATGAGCATAACTCGACCGAGTCAAGATATCTTTCAATAGACTATAGTACCTGTTCTTAATGACCCAACCCAGGTCATGTACAGCTTGAATATACCGTTTTCTTTCTGGTCGTGATTGATCGTGTGAGTGATCATACACAACGGCACCAAACAACTCTACATTAAAAGGATGATCTCTTGTTTGCTTCAATATCAACTTTAACAGATACCTGTTTTTAAATACTACTATTATATTATTATTATTATTATCTTCATTATTCATTTAAAACACAATTATTATACAATTATTATTATTATTACAAAGTATACTTCTCTATCTTTTCTTTTTTTTTTTTAACTTTAGTAACACAAACTTTTTTCTATTTTGTTTCTATTTTTGTGCAGAGAGTGGATGGTGACACCAATATTCAAGTATTTTTGTTCCAAGATATATTGATGGTTAAGAGAATGTATAAGTTGTCAAAACAACTTTGAGTAAATGAATTGTTCCATTCTTACCCTATTAATCAATCTTAACTTTGTAATACCTTGAAGAAGAATAATTGCGCCGATAGATGGCTGTAATGAAATACCTACCAACATGACACACTGCATTGTAAGGTTGGTAGGTTGTTTGATGGGACATGCAAAATTGTTTATGTGCCGTGAAAAGTCATCTGCAAGTGGTCTGACTTTAAGGTCTTCATAGGTGTCTTCCTCTTTAAGTGAGTAGCTATAGATCCTGACGTTTCTAAACAATGATGATTTGACGAGACTAAAGAATTGCTTGCATACCAATCCAAGTGACAGTGCCCATTTGTATCGGTCATCAAGTACACACCCTATACTTGTATCTACCAGTCATTGTATCCATCTCCCATGCTTTGGATTCGACGAATAGGTATCCCAAATGATACATAATGATATCATTATCTCTTTGAGTTCTTCATCACTCTTTTCATTCAAATCCATTTATCTATCTATTCTATGTTAGCATTCTTTATATCGCTCTTTGAATATCACTGTGAGTGACCGACTTTTGCCTCACTCAACTAAGTATTGCAGGAGAATTACAATTTTTTTATTAAAACATTTGTGGTGGATTATTATTTATTACTTTTCTTTCTTTTGTCTTTTTAATATTTGAGGATTGGGTTGGTATCCAATTCATTTATAATTTGAGTACCATGATGATAATTTAATTTAGCACCGAATCGAAGTGATTGTAATCTTGGAATGAGTTGTCTACCGGTACAATAGGGGTCATACTTTAAGAGTATCTTTTCAATCCATTCCAACGATCCGTACGTACCGACACACTGCCAAGTCTCAACCGCGACAACTGAAAGAGTAATCCTTACCAGATCCGATTCCACCAAATCTTTGACATACTGGAAATTCATCATTTGTATGGCTGCATCTAGACTAATAACTGGGATGATCGGTGTAGAAGGTGGATTTGTAACAAGATACTTTACAACTAGAAATTGTTGACGACTGGTAGCCATATCAAACAATTTGTTCCAATTACTTGTATAATTGTGTGGTTGTGCATTTTGTAGTATTGATTGTGCTCTATATAAACTATCTTGTGTTGATTGGTATTGTGATACTGCTGGTGTTGATGAATCTGGTGGATTAACAACTACCGAATAGTCACCACTGCTACCGTTACCGTTACCACCATTTGGTTGTAATGCAATTGCCAAATTTGAAAGTCCTTTTTGACAAAGCACAGAATATAATTCTGGTGGAATATTGAATATTGTTTTGAAGATTGGTATGGTTGTTGCTATATTACACAAATATTCTATAATATCCCAGGATTGACGACCGCGACCACTACTACCACTGGTATTGTCAAATGCTAATTTAATGGCTTGTGAAGAATCTTTTGCATTAAATGTCAATGTCAATTTGTTGTTGTTTTTGTTGTTGTTGGCAACAATGATATCAGTGCAAAATGACAATACTGATACATCTCTTGATAACAAATTAACAGATTGTTTACCAAATTTAATATTTGTATTGTCTTTTGGTGTTTGTTGTAATAATGTAAATGATGTCTTTACAATCTCTAATGTCCCATACTGACAAATAGAATAAAATCCAACTCTTTTTAATAAATATTCACATCTTTTGTTGAGGGTTGGTTCAGTATGGGTTGTATGTTGTTGAACCAAATATTGGAATGTATCTTCTATTTTTTGATTATGGACATCTTTGTCTTTGTCTTTGTTATTTGTCAATTCAAAATACAATTCTATTAAATAAGATAAATTGTATTTACAAACAATCTCTTTGTTTTGATTATTTTGTTTGGTTGGTGTTGTAAAAGTTGAATTGACTCTGTGAACCAATTCATCACATGTTGTGAGTGTCGAGACAAGAGGAAGAAAGTGATTTATAATGATTGTCAAGACAACAGGTGAAATGGAGGAGGATGAAGATTGAGTTGTATGGTTTCGAAGCAAGTAGTCCAAGAATGTAAAGTAATCGGATTTAGTTGGTTTTGGAAAAGAGGTGAGGTGAGACGTGATGAGTAAATGGTCGTTGGTGAGGAGGATCATTGGAAGAGGTGTTTTAAAGAGATTGCATAGTGTTTTGAAGGGCAGAGTTTTAGAGATATATTGGAGTGTCTCGGTGGCAGCGACATGTGTGTCGTTTAACATGTGTACTTGGAGTGGGTTGGCATTATTATTATTATTAATAGCCATGTCATCAATGAACGCACATACACGATCAACACCAACCATGTTGATTATATGAGCTAGCATTCTAAGTTGATTAGACTTTATGCATTGGTGGATCAGTTGCATCACCTTGATGTTACGCACATCTAATGTATCTTTAGACATTTGCACCTTTTGTTTAAATAGTATTGGAAGGATAGTATTGAAACGTGGATGATTATCATCACTTGTTTCAACAGTCCCAGTGTAGAATTGGAAGAATGCTATACCACCACCACCTCGAGGAGGAGGTATTGGTGGAGGAGCAGAGATAGTCTTGCTGGCAATCCCCTTGTTGATAAATGTAATGACAGCATTCCACACATCCACATTACCATTTTGTGCAATTAGTTGCAAGTAGCTTGCTACGGGACCGAGAGACGGCACATTTGTAGGGTCATCACGACCCGGTGCAAAGTAGTTGTAAAACTGGTCCGGTAGTGCCTTTAACAACAAGGTGATCATTGCAGTATCACCAACCAAGTGTTGCGTCAGCTGTATTGTTTTAGCAGTTGCAAACCTAGCAGCTTCCTCTGGACGTGTTGTCAAGATATCTCGTAACAGACTATAGTAATTCTGTTCGATCACCCAGTCCAAGTCACGTACCAACTCCAAGTACCGACGTCTCTTGCAATACTTCTTCTTGTCTCTAATATCATCTTGTGTTGGTTGATACACCGGTACACGTGCTCCAAACAACTCTACATTGTCATAGTCTCTCGTAAACCCAAGTATCGTCAGCAACAAATACCTGTTTTTAAATACGCTTGCTGCAGCAACTCCTCTACTACTATCTTTACTTGTACTTGTCATTCTACTACTAAAGAACTATCTATCTAATAGATATTGATGTTGATGTTGTTGTTGTTGTTGTTTGAGACTATAGTTCATCCTTCTTAACAAAAATAAATATGTAATGTATGTACACCCAAACGATGTCTCTTTCTTTTTTGTTTCTTTGTGACACAAACATTTTGTGCTATTTTTCGTGATTATTTCTTTGCTGAGTTGAAGGTATGAATAAAACACTTGAATGATCAATGGGATTTCCCAAACGACTATGTGACAATAATATGACCTTAATTGGGTTTAGTATGATTTGTGTTGGGATGAGGATATGAATAAAAGGGTCATACCGACCCAAGTTTGACTTTTTAGGACGAGAGGATGGTTTGGAATAGTGTAGGTTGGTGGGATGGGTCAGTGCGAACTTCACCAAAAATTTTAATGGTTTTTATTCTTCAATATCAGTGCCGTTCTGCTCACACGTAGTATTTACTTTTGATTAAATCATTCACAAAAGTATTTACATATATATATAAAATAACAAAGACATAGATAGATAGAGAGGAGAGTAGAGTGTTTGAATGATTAGTTAATAAAAAGAACAAACAGCGTATCTATCCTTGTGTGTGTGTTTTAATTTATTTAGTACTCTATAGAGTAGTATAGACAAAACAAACAAACAAGAATGTTTGAAGGATTTGTTGCAGATATACTCACAAGGTATCTTGGAAAGTATATTAAGACATTGAATACTGAAAACTTAAAGATTGGAATCTGGAGTGGTATGTATATCAATTTGAAGATTGTAGTATATGATACTGACAAATTATATTATTTGTTATTGTTATTTTGATTGATGTATGTATGTAGGTAATGTAACATTAGAGAACTTGGAATTGAAAAAGAGTGCATTACAGTCATTTAATAATCTACCGTTCACTGTCAAGGCTGGCTTTTTGGGAAAGTTGACTCTCAAGATACCATGGAATAATCTAAAGACTGAACCGGTGATTATATACATTGACAAGGTGTATTTGGTAGCTGTACCAAAATCACAAGACGAATGGGAAGAAGAAGATGAAGATATCAAAATCAAGAAAAAGATGGATCGTCTAAGAATTCATGAATCTTTAAAAGAGGAAAGACAAGCTGAATCATTATCATCTTCATTACCACAATCATCAACATCTTCTTCATCATCTTCATCTTCATCGTCATCATCATCATCATCACCAACATCTCAATCACCACCATTAGATTCAAGTACTGAAAGTACAACAACTAATAATAATAATAATAATAATAATAATAATAATAATAATAATAATAACCCAAGTAGTATGGGAGATACTTCATCATCAAATATTGGAACCAATTCAACATCATTTGCAGAGAGTCTTAGAAACAAGATAGTTGATAATATTCAATTATCCATTTCAAATGTACATGTTAGATTTGAGGATAGTGTGACTAATCCTTTGAACCCACCCTATTGTTTTGGTGTTACGTTGGAACATCTAAAGGCAGAGTCGACCAATGAAGAGTGGAAATCTACCTATATACATGCACCACATCAACTTGTTCACAAGTTGATCACTCTGAAGAATCTAGCAGTCTACTGGGACACTGGCATACAATCAGACATTTTACAATGTAAAGATATAAATGATCTTGAAAAGAAAATGACTCATTTAATTAAAGATGTCAAAGATCATAATTATTTATTACATCCAATTTGTGGTTCTTTAAAGGTAAACAAATCAAACAAATATAATATATTTAAAATATTAAATAATATTCCTCAGTTTATTAATTCTATTTTATTTTCTATTTATTTTCTAGCTATTAATTAACAAATCAATTATACCAAATAAATTGATACCTGCATATACATTGAATTTCGAATTTGATGATATTAAATTGGAACTAGAGTCTAATCAATATATGGGTATTATGGCATTGGTCGAATGGTTCTCTTTGCTGAAAAAAGGAGAGAAATACCGAAGACTAAAGAATGGACCACTGGCGAATGCAAAGGATCGTTGGAGATTTGCAATCCAGTGTATTCGTAGTGACATTTCCGAAAAGAGATCTAAATGGACCAGAGAATATATAGAAAAACGTCGTAGAGATCGATTAGAATATATTTCATTATATAAAATGAAAAAAAGAAAAGGAAAAAATGTATGTAGACGGAAATAATATTATTTTAATATTTATATCCATTTTCTAACAACTTTAATTTATTATTTAGTTTTCAGAGGCAAACAAACATAGATTAGAGAGTTTTGAAAGAGAATATGGATTTGAAGATTTAATTTATTTCAGATCGATTGCAGATGCAGAGATTAGAGGAGAAGAGGTGATTTCAAAGGAGAAATCTAGTATTGCATCTTCGTCATCGTCTTCACCAAGTTCATTGTCACCTACTTTAAAGTCAGTATTGAATGATTCGTCGAAAAAGTCAGTGGTTCATGATACCCATGATACATCGGCCAGTGGTGGAGGATGGTTTAGATGGTTTAGTTTTGGTGGTGAACAAACAAGCAAACATCAAGATGAAAAGGAAAAGGATATCCTACTAGACACACTCGAATTGACCAATGAACAAAGAAGAGAGTTTTATTCAACCATTGATTATAATGAACATCAAGCTTCAAAAAATATTGTATATCCTAAAGATGTAAGTTTATTATTATTGTTATTCAAGAAAGTTTATTTCATCTTCTAATCTTTTTTTTTAATTTTGATAGTATGTAAAAAATAGATTAAACTTTAATATTAAAAAAGTATCGGTTGCTTTGATTTTAGCAAGACCAAAGGACCAAAATAATACCAAAGACAAAGATGGAGGAGATGGTGTGAAAAAGGAGGAAGATTTGGTGATTGTAATGAGCAACATGTCATTGAAATTGGACAAGTTTGTAGAATCATTGTATTTACAAACTATTTTGGAAACGATTCATGTGTATGATCGTTATACTGATAATACTGTATATCCAATGTTAATGGGTCCACTTAAAAATTCACTCATTTATGAAAGTGTAGCTCAAAGAAATGTAAATAATAATAACAGTAATAGTAATAGTAGTAATAATAATAATCAACAACAACTATCCAAATCACAATCACAATCTCAATTATTACCATCTTTAATATCATCATCTTCATCCATTCATACGAGTGGTAGTGGAGTTGATATCTCAAACATACCATCATTGATTGATACTGAAGATGCAGTCTCGGAATATATAACAGCCGATGACACTGCATCGTCTATCAGTGGAGAATACCAAGATGCATTGACCGAAAAACAACCTCTTTTCGAAATGTCCATTCAAGAAAACCCTCTAAACTCTGATGCCAACTATGTAGTATTTATTGAAACTCTTCCATTGGAAATCATTTATAGTAAATTAATTTTAGATTCTGTTTGTAAGTTAAAAATAACAAATACCAAATAATAATATATATACATTTATTAAATATTAATTATCTTTATCTTATTATTTTAGTGGAATTCTTTGGTAATGCACCTAGTAATACATTAAAAGATATTGAAGAGGCAGCTAGAAACCAAATTAAAATATTCAAGGACAAGACTACACTTAGAATACAATATGAATTGCAGAATCACAAGACGGTGGATTTGGACATTAATATCAATGCCCCTCATATCTTGGTACCAGAGAGTTTCTCGTCACTGGCATCACCCGTTTTAGTTTTGGATTTGGGTTCGTTTAGTTTGATCAGTTCAAACAAACCATTCCAAGGCAAGGATTTTGAAGCTGTTCAACGTCAAGATCAAGATGATTTTAGAAAGAGTCAAGAAGCATCATTACTCAATGATCAAGATAGTGATTATGAACAAGAAAGAACTCTTTATATATTGGGTCAACCAAAGAAAGATGATGATGACGAAAATGATGAAAATAATGATGATGAAAGTAAACGTAAAACCAAACAACAACGTAAAAAAGATGATAAAAAGAAAAAGAAGAAAAAGGATTCTCGAAATATTTCTTCTACTTCTTCTTCTTCTCATCATCATCATAATCATACAACCAATCATACTCATACCCATCATCAAAATACAACTGATAATTCAAGAATGGAACATGAAACTTCAAGACTTTTAAAAACTAGTAATGGTGATGAAGAAGAAATAGTTCCAAGTAATTATCTTTATGATCTTTATGAATTACAACTTAAAAATATTCAATTATTTATTATTTCAAATGTATGTAGAAATCAAATCAAATCGCACAATATATATTTTTTTTATTTTTATTAACTTTATTCTTTTTTTTTTATTTATATTTAGAATACGGCACTTCCACTTGTAAATAAATTCGATATTAATTTTTCAATCTATAAATGTATAATACAATCTCAAACATTGTTAACAAAGTTAAAGTATGTAACGAATCAATCAAATATAAATATAAATTTAAATATTTACAAATTTTATTTAATTTTAGATTATTTGGAGATTTACCATTATTAAATATTCAATTATCAAAAGAAACTATTGAAATGTTGATAAGAATTATGGATTCGATTAAACCAAATGAATTACCACCAGTTTCAACTGTTTTATCTACTCCAACCACTCCAATCACCGATATAGAGGGATTGTATTCCTCTCCTCTACAATCACCTTCACAGCAACAAGAAGAGACTACAGAGGAAGGTAATTTCCAAGATATACCAGCATCTGACAATGAAAAGAATCCAGGACCAGGATTATTATTGGAAGAATTGGAATTAAATCCAGCTGATCAAGTACCCATTTTAATGTTATACAATACATTGTTGGAAGTTAATTTCTCGTTGCCTGCAATTAGTTTGGTCATTACTGAAAATGAAAAACCATTCATTCGATTGTTTATAAGTGGTATTGGTGCACAGGTTCACAAGAGAACGTACGATGTCTCTATATTGCTTACGTTGAAACATCTCTACATCGAAGATCTCTATCAAGTATTCCATGATCCAAATAGTCATCTTAGGTATTTGGCCAAGTCGTCGACGTCCATTAATACTAGCTCGAGTGGTGAGATGGTGGTGGAAGAGAATGAAAATTTAATAACCGTTTCAATATCATCGATTCAAAAGACGTCACCTCAATACAGTGGTATCTCTCAACAAATTGACATCACCTTTAATACTCTACAATTCAATTGTAACAAGTTGATCGTCACCAAATTAATTGGACTTACCAAAGACATTGAATCTATCATTATTGATACTGTATCTAAAAGACAACATCATCAACAAGTTCAACAACAACAACAAGCTCAACAACAGCAACAAGAATCAAGTCCTAATACCAATACTACTGGAGGAGGAGGATATAGTACACTTAAAAAACCAACTACATCACCTCCACAAGAAGCATTTAAAGCAGACAAGAATAATCCAAAGATTATTATTGCCATCACCATGAAATCATTGATTATCAATTTCAATGAGAATGATGAATCCTATTTTGCATTCTCTATTAAACAATTATCACTTAATTTTGATATTGATATTGAATCTTCAGTTATGAGAGTAAGCATATAAGCAATCAATCATCCTATTAAATATTAATATTAACATTATATTTTCTATCTAGTTTAAATTAGGAAATTTATTAATTCATGATATATCAAAAGATGCATCAAAAGATTTAGGACCATTATTTGGTACAGATGGTGAACACATGGTAGAGATTTATGTAATGTCTTATAACAAATCGAGTCAGAGTAGTGGTGATGGTGATAGTGAAGGGGGAGACAATACACCCAATGTTGGATCTCCTTCCTATTCAACTTCAACCAAATCAACTGCCACTGAACCACCCTATGACACTACTATTAGTGTTAGAATGAGTTCGGTAAAACTAATCGTCATTCGTAGTTTAATCGATCGTCTAACAGAATACTTTGAAGATTTTGATATTGATAACAAAAAAATCAAAGAAAGTGCAAAAGGTGCTGTTGAAATGATCACTGTTAAACATCAAAAGAAAAGTAAATATCAAACAAACAAACAAACAAACAAAAAATATATATATTAATATTTATATTGTTTTATTTTAATTGTTTTTAGAGGTATTATTTGAAGTTGATGTAAATGCACCAAGAATTATATTCCCAAAGAATTCATCATCACCTTATGTGATTATAGCAGATTTGGGACATATATCAATATTCAATTGTTATTCATATTGTTTGGATTCACCTAGTATTGTGTTGGAAGAGGTTTATATCTATGCGTCGTCTATTAATTTCCACTCTTGTAAATTTACCAATGGAAAGGTGGATGAGCAGACAATCGAGCAACTCTCAAACCAGGTCAATTTGTATATATGTGTTGAATCGTTTGACCCAGAACCCAACTCACCAAAGTACACACAGAAACAAAAGGTGTTGGGTGAGTTGTCGCCCATCTCGATTGGTATCACTGACAAGCAGTACACGCTGTTGATGGCCATCATCAAGTCGTTGGTCGAGCCAAACCTCAAAAAGAAGAAAAAGAAAAAGAGAACGATCCAACGACTCGACAAACACAACATGTTGCCATCGGAAGCCGACAAGAACGATATTCGTGACCAGATTTCATTTAGAATTCCACACATCTCTGTGGAAATCTTTAGAAAGAATAGAAGCGAGTCTGTAGTATCATTTGAAGTTGACAAGTTGGATTTCTCCATCATCGAGTATCTCTATGATTATGAATATACTCTTTTTACAATGAATTCAATTGAATTGATTGATACTAGAAAATCTGCAAATAATCAATTTAGAGTAAGCAAAGAATGAAGAAAGAAAGAAATATGATGGATGAATAATATTAATGTTAATATTTATTTATTTGTTTGTTTGTTTTTAGAAATTATTATATCATTCAAAAAATGATCAAAATGAAAAAGAATTGACAATTGATATTTGTGAAAAGAGAAATGGTGATATGGAGATGAAGATATCGTTGGATCATTGTAGAGTAGTGTTGGTACCTGAATCGATTTGTGCGATTATTGATTTTGTCATGCCGGGTGTCAAAGCACTCACGTCACTCTCGGATATCGAGTCACCTGTTTTGTCTCCTTTAATCATTCCACCTGGTTCACCAACCACTGGTTATGGAGAGGATGAAGAGGATGAGGAGGACGACGATCTAGAATCAAGTAGTGATAGTATTGCTCCTATTGTTAAACGAACACCTGTCAAAGCAATGCTAGAAGATAATAAGAAAATGGAAGATGGTGATAAACTCAACAACAACAACAAGTCTGGAACGACCATTTCATTGTATAATACAAAGGAAGGGTTACAACCACAAAAGAATATTCATATACAAGTGACAAAGGCAGAGATTTGTATGATTGAAAAGCCAGAGCGACTAGACAGCCGCGCACTCATTGTCAAAGCTTCGGCAATTGGTAAGCTGGCGACACAGACTGGCAACATTCTCACATACTCTGACTTTCAAATGTGTGTTGACAAGTTTGAATTGTTCAAGTGTCGATTGGACGACCTCATACACACGTCCGTCTCTATCATTGATCCGTTCAACTTGACCGTCAATATATCGCAGGTCGAGGGAGGTGACGATGAACTGCCAATCGATATACTCGTGTCGGTCAACCCTATCCACATCACCTTTTCATACCAAGATTTCCTGCTGTGTCACCAGATCTACCAAGACATTGCAGATACGGTCAACAAAATGATCGACGAGGAGATATTTGAAAAGTACAAACAACAAAAACAAAAACAACAACAAAATAATCTTCGACTCAGTCGGTCTAGTAGTTCAAAGTATTTAAGATACTCTACTTCATCTCAACATATTCCTCAACCGACGTCGGTACCTCCACCACTACCACCCAAATCCAAACCAAGAATCAATTTCCAATCACCACGTATCAAGATTACATTGATTAATGATCATGGTGGAAAGTATGCTGGTATAGCCGATTTCAAGATATCCAATATATCACTAGAGGTGTTGGACACTAAAGTGTTGATGGCCATGTTTATAGTTGCCAACTATTTTAATCCACAAAAATCAGCTTGGGAACCTGCCCTTGAAGATTGGGGATTCAAATTAGGTATTGAAACTATTGAAAATCAACAACCAAACCTACTTCAAAAGTCACAAGACATGACAGAAGCTATTGATCAAAAGAATGGTGTTGGTGAAAAGGATGTTTCAACCAATATAGTACTATCTTCAAGTCGTCAAATGAATCTAAATATCTCTAAAGCTCTCATTGATACTCTTTATTCATCATATCAAACTATCAAACAATTGGATCTCATTACTAAATTTAATGATATTAAAAAGAATGAAAAGAGAGGTTCATCATCAGCAGCAACAACATCAGTAGTAGAAGATAAACCAACAACAAAAGATGATAATAATAATAATAATAATAATGCTGGATCAACAGTATTTACACCAATTGAAATACCATCAAGATTTATTTCATCTTCTTCAACACTGCTGCACACATTTATCTTGAGAAATGGTACTGGTATGAAATTGGAATGGTGGATTAATAATGTTAGTGATAATAATAATAATAATAATCAACCTCAACCAGGACAAAAAAAAGAAGACGACTCTGAAGAAGAAGAGAATGAAGAAGATACAATTAAATATCATTCATATCAACATCCACATCATCATCATAATCATCATAATCAAAATCAACAAAAACAATATCTAAAGAAATCATTTGTTGAAAATGGTAGTGATATTACATTTAGTTTGGAGGAACCAAGAAGTAAATTTAGAGATGCAACTTCGATTTCAAACTATCGTATCAATTTGGCGATGCATGGGTGGCGGGAAATCACCTCTTTGCCAATCGACAAGAGTGGAACCTTTTTCTTTAACCTCACACCGTCCGACCCACAAATCCAACACCAACAGTCGAGTCTGACCTACAACTATCAACAATTGGTGTATGAGATTACAGTGTGTGATGGTAATCGTTTGTTGATCATCCGTTCCAACACTCTGATCACCAACAATACCGACGGTCCAATACAGTATTTTGACAAACCATTCTACAATCCAACCGTGCGTGATGAGGAGACTCTGCCCTACGGAACATTGTCGACAATCGGTCCGCACGAGTCAAAGTCATTGCCATTGGCACCTCTCCAAGTGCAGTATCAACACCAACCACACTTTAGAATATTTGACAAGTCGTCGGGCAAGCAGAGCACGCCCATCATGTGTGAGCAACCTGCATTCTTCCAACTGTGTATTCACAGACGTCTCTATTATAATGTGCAGATTGACACGCACTATATGGACAGTACCGAAGAGAATGATATGTACAATGAAGATGACTTGGACGAACAAGATGGTGAAGGAATAGGAGGAGGAGGAGACGACGACGAAGAGAGTAAACAGCAACGTCAAAGACAACTATTGATGGAACAACGCAACAACCACATCATTATCATTTCCGCACCACTGGTGATTGAGAATACGTTGTATTGTCCCATGTCTGCACGTATCTATGACGCACTATCCAATGAAATGTTGGAAGAGTTTACTTTGGAACCTGGCAAATCTATCCAGCTGCTATCAATCAACACGCAGTTGAAAACAATGATGCGTGTCAAGGTTGACCAGTTCAAGTGGAGCAACTTTTTCCAAATCACCAGTTCCACTGAACGAGATATTAACAACCAACTCATTAAAATGAATATGGACAATGCAACGTCGACAGCGGGTATGGTGACACTGAAAATTGAACAACGATCATTGTATGGTATCGCCAAGATATGCATTTACTCTGAATTCTGGGTGATCAACCGTACTGGATTAAATGCCAACTTTTCAATCAATAATGGTGAATACACCATGAAGTCACTCACCCAACCATCACTCGAAGAATGTATCGACCCATACAAAGATCCAAGAGAATGGTACGATATGAAGGCACTGATTCCACCACCTCTCATGATATCACCTGCCGATTCATTCGTCTCTTTCAAAGTTGAC
The DNA here is from genome assembly GCF_000203815.1 of Cavenderia fasciculata. NCBI lineage: Eukaryota > Evosea > Eumycetozoa > Acytosteliales > Cavenderiaceae > Cavenderia > Cavenderia fasciculata. Next base: position 28,677 of record NW_004457723.1, read on the forward strand.
AATAGTAAATCATCTCAACCTGTTCGTCTATCAAAAATTAAAGCCGACGATGATATAACAATCAAAAAAATGAAATTTGATAAAGAATTATCTTTACAATTTAAAACTTTAATTTCTGTTGAAAAAGAGGTAAATAGAAAAAAAAAGAAAAAAAAAGAAAAAAGAAATAGATATTTATATATTAATAATTTTTGTTTTATTTAATTTATTTAGCATTTTAGAACAAAACAATTAACAATATCACCAAAATTTATTTTAATTAATAATTTACCATTTAAACTTTATTATTGTCAAAAGGATTCATTGGTTTATAAAGATTATCATGTTGTACCTGGTGAATCACTTCCGTTCCATTATTTGGATGATAATTTGGAACAATTCATGTGTGTTAGATTGGATACTGACAATCCTTGGAGCGGTGCATTTAAAACATCTGTCACCAAAGCAATTTATTTGTCATTAAAACTTCCAAAGAAACCACAACAACCACAACAGGTCAATAATAATAATAATAAGGATGAAGATGATGGATTATATATGCCATTGGTTCAAATATTACAAGAGAATGGATTATTCTTTATTATTTTCAATCCTCAATCAAAGAATTATCCACCATTCAAAATTGAAAATCTAACTCCATTCCCAGTTATCATTTCTCAACTTGTAAGAAATCAAATAATATATATATTTAGGAAATATTCTTATATTAATTTTTATTTTATTGTTATTTATTAGGAAACAAATATTAAACATACTATAAATAGTAAAAAGACAATTAGATATGTATTTGATGAACCATTATTGGAAGATGTATTAGAGATTACAATACCAAATACTCGATATTCGAGGACGATGAAATTGAACAAGTTGTATAGTTCAAGTTCACCGATTGTTATTAAAACACAGACTGGTTATTCTGCAAAGATAAAGACATTGGTCTATGCAAACGGTCCTACCAAAGTATTGTGTTTGGTGGATATCAATCAACCTGGTGCTGAAGCAAATCTACCCCTCCCACAACGTGAAGGTGATCCAACCAATACCAACAATCAACCTCCCAATAGATTATCGGTCGATGTGTATATGGGTGGTGTTAGTATATCACTGATTGATGGTCAACCTCAAGAACTATTATTCTTGACGCTGCGTGGTATCAATATCAAGTTTAGAGAATCCTACAACTATGAACAAGATATTCATCTATCAATCCACCAACTCAAAGTTGATAATCAACTATACAACACTCCATACCCTGAAATTGTTACTACTGATTCAAAGGAAACTCCTTCCTCCTCGGAATCAGATCTGGATCAAGATAGTAACCATTTCCTAACTGCAGTCTTTTCGAAATCAACCAAGTACCAACTGGAACAACAAGATAAACAAGTTGGTATAGATTACATCAAACAATTGAAATTCAAAATTCAACCATTGAAAGCTCAAATTGATGAAACTCTTATCTATTGTATCTATCAATTATTAATTCAATTGGATTTCTTTAAAGATAAACCAAAATCTAAATTAAATTTGTAAGTTAAAGAAAGGAAAAAAGAAAAAAAAAAAGAAAAATAATATTAATTAATATTATTCATTTTGTTTTTAGAACATTTTTACCAATACCAGAAACAGTTGATAGTAAAAGAATGTATTTTGAAGAATTGATAATACCACCAATCGATATTCGATTAAGTTATTGTTCATCATTTTATTCGAAAAAATTGATTGGATCGGTGGCATCGGCCATGGCCAATATCGACAATGCACCACTACACTTGGAAAGATGGCAACTGGAACATCAGTTTATCACGATTGCCGAGATGGGGACTGCACTGTTATCACATTTCAAGTGGGAGTTTGGCAAGATTATTCTCTACTCTGATATGTTTGGTGCACCCATGTCTCTGACAAACAGTCTGTCACGTGGTATAAACGACTTTATCAACGAGTCACGTGCCGGTATCAACCAGAATGTGGTGTTGGGTGGTATATTCAAGGGTACACGATCGTTGCTCAAAAACTCATTGTATGGTATATTCAACTCGACGAGTAGAATCACTGGCAGTATTGGTAAGGCAATGGCACCATTGTCGTTTGATTCGCGGTACCAGCAGATGCGTGAACGACAGCAAAACAGGGCAGCTGCACCAAAATACTTTGGTGAAGGGTTATCAATGGGTATCAAAGAGTTTACTAAAGGTGTGTCACATGGCTTGGCCGGTATATTCAATCAACCAGTAAAAGATTTCCAAGATAGTGGTAATATTGGGTTTTTGACGGGTCTTGGAAAAGGTGTGATTGGGTCGATTGTCAAACCGACTATTGGCGTCATTGACATGCTCAGTCACACGTCACAAGGTCTGCGAAATAAGTATCGTGAACCAATCGACTACCATCAAATCCGTACACGACCACCTCGATTCATCGACCCCGATGGCACCATCCAACCATACAACTATGAAAAGTCGTACTGGCAAGAGATACTATTTGCCATTGACCGCGGTCTCCATTACCATAATCGTGAAAGTCAAGTTGACCATATCATCTATTACAGTTATATTCATAATACTAAAACCAAAAAGAAACGACACACCAACAATTATAATGACCAAGATGATGGTTCTAGTTTAGATACAACAACAACAGATGATTCAAATTTGGACAACAACAAAAAACAATTATTTAAACATCATATATTGGTATCTACCAAATATTTGTTTTTAATTGATGAACCAGTCCCAAAATTACGATGTTCATTCCTACTCTCGACACTAAGGCTTCGTGTACTTTCATCCGAAAAGAGTCTGCTAATTGAAAACACCAAACAAGAAAGATTCTTTACAATTCAAACATTGGATAAACTAGGAAACGATATCTCACTACAACTATTTACAGAATTGAATGATATAATCTTGGATTTAAAATCTAAAAGTGGAATCTAAATAAAGCAATCTTTTATTTATTCATACCCTGCTCAGGAATTCAAATTATAAACAATAAAACATTGGTTTATTCTTGTCTTCTCCGTTTTAGGGTTTCTTGGCTGATTTGGTAGAGGGGGTTTTTGGAACTTGGTCCTTCTTTGATTTCTTTGTTGCGAGGATTCAACAATTTCTAAATCTTTCTCCTCTTCATCCAATTCATCAATTGCTCTCTTCTTGTCTGTAAGTCTGGCTGAACTTTTCTTGGATTCGACTGGTTGCACTTCCTTCTTTTTAGCTGTTCTTTGGGAGGTTTTTGTTTCGTTGATTTCTTCTATTATTTCTTGTTCCTCCTCTTGCTCCTCCTCCACTTGCACATTTTTAGCTTTTATTATGGGGTTTTTTGTTGCCTTGATTTCCTCCTTTGCTACTTCCTCTTCTGAGGTCTCAAACGATTGCAAATCAGATTGATTTACAAACACTGGGTTTGAGACTTGGCCATCCAAGTTGATACGACTCCAAAGCCCGGGAAAGAAGTGGTGAATGTTTTTAGAGTGATAAATGATAATGTCTTTTTTATATTTAAGCAATATGGAATCTGAAATCTTGAAATTAGTGACCATGACCGGTAAGACAAGATAGTTGGGATACCTTTGTTTGAGATGGGCGGTTGTTGATTGGATGTCACTGAGTGTTTTGTCTTCGATGTACTTTTGGGAGTTGGTGAACTTGGAATTAATGACGATCATGGCAAATTTTTTTGACAGACTTGGCACCTCGAATTGGTAAATGAGTCTGATATCGAAGCTTGTGTTGCCATCGGCCATGATGTGGATGTCATGATCAAACGAAACCGTCCTTACCTCGTCATTGCCATCTAAGATGTATGAGTCTATTTTAGAACTGTGGTTGATTTTGGTTTTTTGGTGAGATCTAAGGGGAGGTTAGTTTGGGAAATAAGGATGGTGAAGTTCAAAAATAACATACCCTTCAATCCATTGGTTTTTATCTTTGAAGATACAGTCAATATTTTTTGGAACAATCTTGAAAGATAAGATAATATTCTCTTCAATAGATGGGAAAATATCTTGAATTGTGAATGGTGTGGACAGATACGAGTTGCTACGCAACATGAGAGTGATTGCAGTGATTTCCTCAAATGGAGATCCACCGAAATTCGATGGCAATGGAAATTGGACTAATTTTTGCAGGTATGGAAGTTTCAAATTCTTGGCAATGAAATGCATTGATGCAGTCGGGATGAAGAGATAGAGAAATCTATTACGTTCCTCAAGAATGAGTTGACCATTATATGCAAATTGCTGAACAGTAGAGTCGGCGGTGATCTTGGTGTCCCACCCCAATGGTTTCTGACATAAACAATGATTGAGTAGAGTGATAGAGGTCGCATCATCAAATGGGAAGTTAAATCGATCCGAAAGTTTTTGATGAAGCACAAAAAGAAATCCATAAATGTCGATGTTGGCATCCATCCAGAGCGATTCATTCTTATTAATGTAATTGATTACTCTCATGAGAGATCGTGGAATAATACCAAGATCATTGATAAATGTTTTGAATTGTTGATCTTCCAAGATAGATTCTTTTTTTGATCGAAGAGGAGGAGGTTTCTTGCACATAGACTCGATCAACGAAAGCGAAGATTTGAGTGTGATAGGAAAAATATTGATGGGATGCATTTTCCATTTTGAGAGAACGAGGTTCGTTTCTGTACCTTTTGATGTGGTACCAGTGAGGAGCGGAATGAGGAATACTTTTTCATTGTTTGCATCAGACTCTGTCTCTCCATTGCATCTATAAGTACCAAGCCCCTCGATCATTGTATTGACAAATGAAGGGTGATTATTTTCGACAACAAAGTCGTGAGCCAATGGAAACTCATCAAGGTGCAAGAAGATTGTAATAGGTATATCATCATTGCTTATACCTGATTTCTTTCTAAGATATCTAAAAGTTGACCCAAACGAAAAGAGCTCATCGGGTACCTGAGTGAGATGCTTAGAGATGACATCAAAAGATTTGTGCATGATCGCACGGGCAAATATCCTTTTCTCCAGCGCTACAGAGATCGAGTCAGGCTTGGTGGATAGATCCGACTCTGTAAGTCGATCCCCACCTCCATTGAAATCGATAAATATGTAGAGAGATGACTTCATGGCTTGAGAGATCTTGTTGTCAGAGAAGTTGAACTCCCTCAAAAGTCGATGACACTCCCTACCAAATGTTGTCTTTCCCATTCCAGCACCAGTAAGACAAGTAAAAAAAGGGTGATCGTCTCGGGTGAGATTCTTAGAGTGGTATGACCAGTACATTTCTTCAATAATACGAGCAACTGACTCAACTGCATTTTCTCTGTCCATGAATGGTGATTTGTCTTTGACGGTTTCCTGACTAGTTATTCCTAATCCATTCAAATATGCCTCTAGTTGCTCCAAATTAGAGAAATTTGCTAGATCAAATAAAGAAATAAATTATAAGTAAGAAGAGGGAAGAAGAAAACAAATGTTTGATAAAACTATAATGATTATAACTTACATTGCTGTGCGAGCTGAGGTTGTTGAGTCGGAGAAGAAACATAGATGCGAAGAAGAGTGACATCAACTTCAACCTCTTGATCAAGAAGTGTTGTCAGGGTTTTATCCTTGTACAATAAGATTGGACCGCTTGGATTGCCCAGTTGTTCGGCTGCTCTAATTGTGGGGAAGAGGGAATCGTAGTTTGTGTGATTAGCAAAGGTGAGGTATGTCTTGTAGTTTCCAAACTCAACCCAACAAGCGAAAGGCATTATGATTTCATAGATAAATGTATAATGCAAGATAATGCAAGTTCTAATTAGAAGAGTCTAACACATTAACATAAAGTGAGAAACCACAGCTAGTTGTGTGTTCTTTTAAAAAAAAAAAAAAACAAAATTATTTTTATTGTAAAATTCCTAAAGTCATAGGTTATTTAAAATCATTGAATCATAAACTCCATTTCTTTAATTTTAGTACTATATTAAAATGGGCAATAAAGTTAGTAGTTTATTAGATAGATATGATACAAAGTAAGGTGATATATATATAGATATAATGAATGGATGTGGTACTAATTAATTGAATTGTTTATCTTTTATCTATCTATCTACTATCTCTATTAGGTTTCACGAACTTGATAAGAAAGGTGGAGAGAGATTCGTTAAACAATTTATAGTCAGTAGTATTGTGGTCAGTGCCATCTTTGGTATTCTTTTTTCTGTACTATTGGTATTACTAAACAAATTTGTCTACTAGTAGTAAGGACACACAATAATAATAATAATGAAGATCACAACCAAAAGAGAAAGAGAGAGAAAGAGAGACAACACCAACCCTTATTAATCACACGCAACAAATAATCATAATCAATCATCATCATAGCAACGCAACCAATAATATAATATTTATTTATTCTAAAATATAATGTACATAAAAGAACAACAACAACAACAACAACAACACAACACAACACAACATGAAGAACAACATAACAAGAAGAACAACATACGATACAAATAATATAATATAATTTATATATATAATATATACACAATCAACAAGACAATAGATGATAATAATTGATATCATCACCATCCATTAATATCAATAAACATCCAAGTGTCGTCATCATCATCATCATCGCATGCAGTAGTACATGTCAATAGTTATAGTAGTAATAATCATATGATTGATGATGCCAATTAAATTAGAAAGAAATAGAATAGATTCATTCATTGTCATATTGGATCCAACCAAATTTGATTGGTGACCAAAACCAAACAAACAAACATGTAACCAATATAGAGAGGAGGTTGTACATATAAATAGATCTAGAGTTGTTTTATTCTTCTTCTTACATCCACTCTGGTTTTCTCTTTCCAAGTGATACGATTAATCCTAATGTTGCTCCAACTGCACCTCCAACTGCTGCCTTGACTGCACCTCCTGTTTAATTATTGATAAGATTGATATGATAGATAAAGATGATGTGGTGAGTACACATTCTATTTTGAATATATATATATATAAATATATATATTGTTGTTGTTTAGTTTAGTTTTTGAACATACCTGGTGCCTTTACAACAGTACCAGTAATAAAACCAGACAAGATATTATTTGATATACTATATTCGTTCATTGGAGTGCCATAGTGTAAAAGCTTTCTGATACCACTAAAGCAGAGGATCATTGAAGCGGTTGTGTTTGCATACTTGGCAGTGTTCTTGCCCAAGCAATCCAATATGTGAGTTCTACGTGATTTACCAGGTGCTGGTTGATTGATTACTGATTCGGCGAGACCGATCGATACACCAAACAAACTACCACCGAGGTATCCCATACCTGTTAATTGTGCAAACTGTAGATCGGCATCGGGTGACTCGTTCAATGTTGTAAAGGTTACACCCTTGACTGGGTCTCCCACTATATTGACATCTAATGTTTGTTCGCTCATATCTTCTTAGTAGACTAACGAATATGTGTATGTAAGTATATATATATATATAGATGTAAAGTATTATTAAACTCTAACTAATGTAATAATGAAAGAGTGTGCACTCTCTAAATTGAGCACATCTCATCCTCGTTTTTTTTTATGTCAGAGTAAGTGTCGTTTTTTGCTCATCATCATGATATCACGCTGCTCATTATAATATTAAACTTTAATAAAAAAGAATACAACTCTGCTCCCAATCGATCGTTCATTCATCAGCAACTCAACTAAATAGAGATAAAGATAATAGGTAACTTGTATCTGTGTCTGTGTGAAGTGATACTAAATCTAATATGAAGGATACAAAAAAGTTAATGAGAGGATCGTGCCAGTTTACAGTTCACTTTGGTACAATCTTTTATAAACAAGAAGATCTTCTTTATGATCAACATGACAGAGAGATGATGAACAATGGATCATTCATTGATTCATCATTATCTAGATAGATAGAGATAGAAGATTAGAAGATATAGATAAAGATGAACAAGTTAAAAAAGTTATATTTAGTAGTGACAATCATCATTGCAAGTATCACAGGCTATATTAACATTGTGAGAGCAGCAAATTATGATCGAGGTTGTCTAAGTTATACAGTGTTTCCACCTTCAGAATCATTGATTCTTAGTAGATCATCCTTTGATGTTGAACTTGCTTTTGATAGAGTACCAATGTAAATATTATTATAAAAAGATAGATCTATCTTTTTAAACCAAATCAATCAAATCAAATCAACCTAATCAATTATCATTATCATCATTAGAAAAGCAGGATCAAGTGAAATCACAACAACTTCTCCCATTGTTTTATTAACAGAGTTGGCTGGCGATGTTGTATGTATCAACTAATATTAATATTAATATAGCTAGCTATAAATATATTTTAAAAAGAACAGGATTGTTGTTAATAATGAGATCTTTTTTTTTTTTTCTTTTTCTTTTTATTTAGATTCTATGGGATAAGATTGGTAATCAAAAGTATCGTCCAACGTCATTGATGGTGTTGGGTCAATTTAAAATACGATTTACATTTACCAATTTACCATTGTCACAAGAGATTTACTTTATTACAAACCCAATCTTTTCTTGGCAATCTGATATTTTAGCTGAATTTGAAGTATTGGGTGTATGTATTATATAGGTTAAAGTATACTTTAGATTATTTATTAATATTATTCATTATTATTTTAATTATCTTTTAAATTATTATTAATTATTAATAGCCAAGATCAATTGCATCGTATTCTACAACATTGATCATTCCACCTAAACCAATTACCAATCCATTCAAGAATTTCTGTACTTTACAAATCGATGAAAACAACAAGTGGTGGATCAATGACCGTCCGAGTCAAATGACTATCAACCCATACACAGGTATCACACCCAAACCTTGTTCTCCATCGGTCACTGCCTGTCAATCTAATCCTACTGATCCCTACTATTACCAACTCTACTTTGATTTTAATCTTGCCAGTGGTTCCATCTCAACTTCTTACAATCAATTTCAATTCAAAGGAAATACTTATTTCACAAATGATTTAAAGGTAAAAAATATCAATATAAATATATATAAATATATATAAATATATAAATATATATAAATATATTTAATTTACTTTTAATTAATTTATATTTATATTTAGGTTGAATTAAATGGAGATGATACAAGAGTAGATGTACCAGTAACGATTGATAGTGATTATTTAAGTTTTTATGAAGCTATGGATTTTGGTGTATCTAAATTGTCGGCTGGAGGGTTATCCAATTATTCACCGACTCCAATGTCCTATGTCCAAGGATTGGTTGATCAAGCCAAAACTGGGAAATACACAATCATTGAAGACGGTCAAACGGTCAACCCAAACAATATCAACCTCTTGTCAATGAAAATTAATAGAGAATCTCATTCCTATTTATTTAAACCAATACCTTGTATGTATACTAATATAATAATATTACAAAATGTACATTTATATTCAAATTTAATTTAATTTATTTATTTATTAATTTATTAATTTATTAATTTTAAAATTAGCTGGAGAAGATATAAATATTAATATTATAAAAGGAGTAATTTTAATTCAAAATCCAGTATTGTATGTAACTTGTGCTCCAACAAGTTATCGTAACTCTTTTTCAAATAATGTACCAGTTATAAACACAACTTACCATTATGTCGCTGCTGATAGTAATCTAGCAATGGTGTATGAATCATTCTTGATGAATCCTTCAAACACTGCTATTGTTAGAAACTTAAAGGCAACTATTGGTTCTGACATTTTTACCTTTACTTCCTCTTCAACTCAATCATCCAATGGAATAACATTTTCAACTTTATTTAATGATAATGATAAAATAATGAGTAAGCAACAAGACTATATAGTTATAGTTGACAACTTATTAATTATTTTTTTTTTTTTTTATTTATTTATTTTTTAGATACATTATCAACAAAAAAAATATTATTTCCAGTTTCAAACAATGTAAAAGATGTATTGATTATTGAAAAGACAATTACGGGAACAACAAAGGATAGGTTGGGAGGAAATATTACAACTTTGTTGGATATGACTAATCCATCCTTTTGTAATATGGCTCATGGTACAGGACTACGTAACCAAATTGCCGATATCATTCAGTCGGGTTTGGCGACACCCAATGTCGTCGTTCCCATCTGGAGTTCAGTGTCTGGTCAATCGAGATTCTATGTTGATCGTGTTGCTGGGTTGTTAAAGATGCATTCGAGAAATGACTATGCCGTGGCAACTATCAACATTCCAATGAGTCGTATGTCATTTTTAGAGCCAAAGATTACAGTCGCCGATTTTAGTAATCCTCGTACATCACCTGGTGTGTATGACCCGTGCGATGGCATCTTTACAGTTAATATCCAAAACTCGGGATTGGCACCTGGACTGTTTAGCTTTGACATTGAGTGTGACAAGCCTGACCTCTACATCTATGTGCAGTCACAGTATCAGACATTACAGGCCGGTCAGTCCAGTCCGTTTGTCACGTCGATCAAGGTAACATCGTATTACGCCACACCGATCCAGTGCAATGTGAGTGTATCCATCGCCGCACAAGAACTGTGGAGTAGTGTCAACAAGATGGCCAATGCATCGTTTACATTCCCAGTGTATGGTCAATGCTCGATTCCCAACCCCTGCGAGGGTATTGACACGACACCCGTCATCAAGACGGTCGGTCTGCCCAATCCAATCACCCTATTCCCTCCATCCAACATGCAAGACCTCAACAACATGCAAGTGTCTGTTAGATTGACCAATATTGGAACGGCCGACGCTGATTTCAAGGCAACGATCGATTGTCAAATGAATGACGGTGCATTTGCAAACTATTATTATCACAATGACCAGAAATCAATCGTTGCACTAGTTGGCAAGGATGCATTTAGGGATATCGTGTTTAATGTGGTTTTGGAGTCCAACAGTCTGCCCAATCTAACAATGTCGTGTAGTGTGGTTGCAATGGTCGCACGTCCCTCGATTTGTTGGGCCGGTAGTTTTACCAACAAAGCTATCTTTAATCTACCTTTGGTCGCCTTTCCATACGATCCGTGTGTATCACAACGTCAACAACCATATATAGAGGTATCAGAAGACAAGTGGAGAGAATCAAATGACAATACATTGTACTTTGGTTATCTATTTTCTCTAGATTTGGCTTGGAAGACTATTAGTGTGAATCCCGTGCCATCGGCGTACCCACTTGCACACGATGTGAGTGATCCCCATGCCATGTCCGAACCGTCGTATCCTGGAACAGACCTAGTGTACATCAACGAGATTGTAACCAATGTAACCAATGCCGGTACACTCGACTCGATGTTTAACATTACCCTACTATGTCCACCACAAATATTCTTTGATAATCTTGAAGTGTCACGTCCGTGGATGAGTATCATCGAAGCCAACACATACAAATCCATCCGGTTATTTGTATTGTCCAAAGCAACCAGTCTTGAGAGATCGGGTGTTCAATGTTCCATGACTATCGAAGTGACAGATCTAAATGCTTGTTGGAACGAGTATGGAAAGTCGTATAAACAAGACGTCATGTTGTATCCTCCATTTGACAAGACTGTCGGTAATTGGTATCAACCATCTTTATTTGAATCGATTGCCTATTGGAAGGATGGTAGTCATACTATTCCAAGTTTAACAAGTTCACTTGGGTCATGGACAATCGATACTTCCTCTCTATCAACTCGTAGATATGTAATTGGAGTACACTCAAATTATATTGTCAATATGGATTATGGTGTTGGTAATTTAACGAGTACTTTGCAATGCACGGGATATGCAACCATCATCCAAGGCAGTCCTCTTTTAACTACATGTCTGTTAGAGTACCAACAAGGATGTTATATCAACTACCAAGTACAAGCATTGCCAACAAGCACCCACCAGTCTATCCAATGTACTCTGACAGTTGCGTTCAAACCACTCTTTGGGACACAATACTTTTCCTCTGCCACACCACCCCTTTCACTGCAACAAAGTACAACAGTATCTTTGCAAACACCAATCGACCCATGTTTGGCTGGATCGTACCAAGAGGTGTTTATAGAGGCTGTCACCAACAATTCACAACTATCACCAACACTGCAAAACAACCAATGGACCTATGACAGTGCTTCACTAGTCGCCAAAACAGTCCGAAGAATTGGTTTGTACAACTCTGGTGGCGGGTCAGGTCTAATCAGTGCAAATGTATCGATTAGCGATAGTTTGGTCAGCTTGGTTGTAGGTGAGAGCACTACTAGTTGCATGGCACAAGCATACTCGTATTGCCTACTCGAGTTTGTACTATCAATGACCTCTTTGGATGTTCCTATCACCAGTCCCCCACAGTTTGTATTGATCGATGTAACGAGTGTCGTTCAACCACAAGAATGCTGGACACTCAACAACAAGGTGGTCAATCAACAATTTAATTTGGTCAAGGCTGTCACTCCATGCCAACAAAACTCTGAAGCATCCTTGACACCAATTGATGTACACAATGACTATATCAATTATTTCAAGTCGATCATTAATGCATACAATGTATTTATCAGTCCTTGGAACAAGACCGATAGTAATCAACCTTTGAATCAGCAGATATACCAAGCAGAGGTATCATCACAAATTCTAAATAGGGGTAATGCAACAGGTATCCTATTTGTCAGTGTATTCTGTAACAATAATCCAGTCAAGACCAATCTACGTGTATTGGATACATACAATGTGACAAACACTGCTCTACTAGTCCAACCATTGTCCAGTGTTACAGTCAACTTTACACTGGAAACTGACAAGATTGAACAACCTGATGGTCAGACAATCAGTTGTTTCATCACAGCCACACTCAACCGAGAAAGATGTTGGTCTGGTGCTGGAAAGAACCTCACCCAATCATTTAGTGTTCCCTACCAAAGAGTCGTAGATATTACTCCACCCGATGAAAAAGATGATAACCTCACTCACAAGATTATCATGGGTGTCACCATCCCACTTGGTTTGATTTGGCTGGTTCTACTATCAACCTTTTTCGTTGCCTATAGACATCAAATTGCCAGTATCTTTGATAAACTCAAACGACAACGTAAACTCAAAGCCATTACATCTGTACCATCAGCAGCTGTTGTAGGTACAGGCCTTGGTCAAAAACCAAATTGTAATTGTGGAAAACCATCTATTTTCATATGTTCATTCTGTCATCCACCCAACAATGTCTATTGTAGTGATGTAGAGTGTTGGAGTATCATTACATCTGGGTCAATGGCAAATATCAATGATTACGATCCAATACAAGCACAAGAATACCTCGACAATGGTAACAATCAAAACAAACAACATATTCATCCACATCCAACCAATCAAGATTTTGAAATCAATCATCTTCACAAACAATTCCATCAAAATGACGGTCCTGTAATAGATCTAGTTAATATTGGACTACAAGAAACGTTTAAATTAAATCAAATCAAATAAATCAAATAAAATATAATATTGTTAGTTAATTAATTATTTTGATTTATTTTTCTTTTCTTTTTAACCAATTACAACTCTTTGACTTTTAGATCTCTTTTTTAATTGTTGTTTGTGATCCTTTTCATCTCTCTTTCTTTGTTCTTCTGGAGTTAATTTTGAAATGGCTTCTCTTTCCTTTTTAGCCTTTTCGATTTTAGCTCTTTGAGCAGCCTCTACTCTTTCTTGTTGTTGGGCCTTGAACACTTCTTGACGTTCCTTTTCTCTTAATTTTTCAGCCTTGGCTTTAGATGCCTTTGGAAGCTCGCAGTTGGCAACAACATCAATAAAATCAATAGCCATAGCAATCAATTCCATAAGTTTATCCATATCTGAAATCTTTGGTAATCTAAATACAAATGATAATGTCTTGTTGCTAAAATAAAAAAATAAAATAGATTAGTAAATATTATTATTTTTGTTGTTATTGTTTACATACAATTTAGTTGGATTAATTGAAGAATGATCAGTAAGATGTAATGATTCAAATAGACGTTCGTTGCTATTCAAAATGTTGACAAATTCAGGCTTGAGGAAGACTGATGGCAAACAATCGGTATCACCCATGACGGCATAGGCCGATGATAAGGCACCTTGATTATCGATTTTCGATGCGAAAAGGTGTAAATCATTATTATCAGCCTTGAACTTTTTCAAAGCCTTTGCCTTTGTAATGGCAAAAATAACAGTATCACATTCACCTTTGGTTAATGCTACATCGATTTTCTACAAAGAAAGAAATAAATATAAAGTAAATAAGTTGATACTATAGTTTGTTTTGTTTGTTTTCTTTTTCTTTATATTTACAATTCTATCAGGTTCAGCAAAACTAGCCAAATCCATCAATTGAGTGAAAAGATCTTGACGCTTCTTCAAGTTGATCGATACTTGAGCACCGTAGCAGTTAACACGACCGCTGCATGTAAAGTTGTATGTGTTTGGATCGACCTTGATGATTGTGAATTGATTGGAATCACCGAGGAAGGAAAAGTTACGAACAAAGAGTGAACGAGCCTTTTGACCCCAAAGACTGACGAGTGCTTGATTAGTCTTTTTGCCAATAAAGTAGTTGACTACATAACCAGCGATAAAGATAACAAATGCAATCTCCATATACCAATTACTTTGAGTTCTCCATTTTGGTAATTTGTTTGTATTGTCTTGTGCTGCTTGTTCGCCCGATGACGAAGCAACTTCTTGTTCTCCTGATCCCGAACCTGCATCATCTGCCATATTGTTTTCATTTGTTTGATGGTTATGACTATGTGTATGTTCTACTCCTTCAAATTCATCTTCATCATATTCAACCTACATTACATATGATGAAACAACAAAAGTAAGTAACACTCTTTCTCTTAAGCAACTACTACAACTTCTAACTAACTAAACTACATACAGAATGTGAATAAGAAATGAAAAGAGTTGAAATGATAACAATCAATAGTAATATTAAAGTTGTGTACTTCATCTTTCCTCTCTCTTATATGTTAACTAAATATATGCGCGTTAATCAGTTAACTATCAACAATAAAAATGAAGATGATCAGCAGCGTCTTTGAACTTCCTCATCTTTTTTTTGACCATATTTTTTGAACTTCATTTTTGTGTTGATATGCAAATTTTGATTAAAAAGAATAGTTTTAGTAATAGTAGTTTCATTTTGTTTGTTTTATTTATTATTTATTATTATTGTATATTTGTGTATTTTATATTTATAGAGTCGAGGAGGAATGAGTTTAATTAGATCGATATCAGGAGTTAGAGGAGTAGTAGGGTCAACATTGACACCTCAAGTGATTGTCCAACATATAGTTGCTTTCACTAGATTGTTGGCATCGGATGCATACAAACAATCACACAACAAAAAGATTGTTGTCGGTAGAGACAGTCGTGTCTCTGGACCATGGGTTGAAATGATCGTCAATGGATGTCTCATTTCTACTGGTCATCAAGTCATTCATTTAGATATTGCTACTACTCCAACTGTACAGTATCAAACAAACAAACAAAGAGACAGAATGATATATATCTTACTTTTTTTTTTTTTGATTTGATTTGATTTGTAGGTTCAATTTATAGTTCAAAGTAGAGAAGCAAGTGGAGGAATTGTTATAACAAGTAGTCATAATCCAATTGAATGGAATGGACTCAAGTTTATAGGCCCAGATGGATTGTTTGTGTCACCGGATAATTGTGATCGATTGTTTGGTTTGGCCGACCAAGACCCGGTGCCTATTCAAGAGACATTTGTAAAGTACAATCAATTGGGCAGTATTGAACGTATGACAACCGCCAATCAACTGCATATCGACAGTGTGTTTAAACTACCCTACATCAACGTGGACAAGATCCGCGCTAAAAAGTTCAAGGTCTGTTTGGACAGTGTCAACGGTGCGGGTGGCCCTATCATGACATCGCTGCTCCAACAGATGGGTTGCGAGGTCATAGGCATCAACATTGAACCAAACGGCGTGTTTGCACATACTCCAGAACCTGTGCCTGCCAACCTAGGTGACTTGTGCAAGGCTGTGGTCGCGAATAAAGCTGATTTTGGTGTGGCTGTTGATCCAGATGTCGACAGATGCGTTTTGATTGACGAGACGGGACGTCCACTTGGTGAAGAGTATACACTTGCTTTTGCGGTTGAGTTTATCCTCGGTCCAGACGTAGGTAAACGCGGTACGGTGTGCAAGAACTTGTCGTCGTCACGTGTGACCGATGATATTGCCGCCAAGTATGGATCGCAAGTGTACTGTGCACCAGTCGGTGAGATTCAAGTCGCTCAAAAGATGATCGAGACCAAGGCGGTCATTGGAGGCGAAGGTAATGGCGGTGTGATGCTGCCAGACAGTCATATAGGCCGTGACGCCATTGTCGCAGCCGTACTCGCACTCCAACTACTCGCTAACCGCACCACCGACACTCCCATGACCATCGGTCAATTCAAACGTACCCTACCACAATACGAAATCGTTAAATTGAAAGCAGCAATTGAAGGATTGGACCCTGACGCAATCCTCGATGCCTACAAAGCACAATACAAGGACACACAAGGCATGAAAGTCAATATTGACGACGGCCTTAAAATAGATGCCCCCGAATGGTGGGTACACCTCCGTAAATCAAACACTGAACATATCATTCGTGTCATTGCAGAGGCCAAAACAGAACAAGAAGCTACTAAAATTGCTAATCAATTTATTCAAGAAATTGAATCAAAAAGAAAGAAATAGAAGAAATAGAATAAATCAAACAAATAATAATCAAACAAACAAACAGATAATTAATGAATTAACAAAGAGGGTGTGGTTGGTTGTTTGGATGATGAAAAAAAATAAAAATCGGAATTCGTGTCTTGCACTCGGGTTATTATATATTTATAAAATATAAAATATTAATACAGACAGCAACAGTCATTAGTATAGTATAGTTTTATCTTTTAAAATTTTATCATTGGCGGATTATAAAAAAAAATAGAGTAGAATCAGGTGTAGGACAAATCGTGACTCAGAATAATAAAATTTATTACTGAGATATTAAAAAAAAACGTATCTCTCTTTTCTCTTTTCTCTTCTTGAGGAGCGAAGACAACAAAGTCACAAAATAATTTCAAGTCAGTTTACAATATATCTTATCTCCATTTCATTAGTATTAGTCAAGTTTGTTATAAATATATATATATATATTTAGATATCGATCAATCTCATCTATCCCTCGCGTTTCTTATTACAAACAAGAGAGAAAAATAGCTTCACTAAGAGGATTAATTGGGAGAAGATCAACTTCATCTTCAAACTTGTCAACCGGTTCTTCTCCCTCTGACAATAACAATAACAATAACAACTTGAAAGACGAGGAAGAACTACAAACATTTAAAAGTAACCAACTAGACAATAGTTTTGAAGACTTGGATAGTATATCTTCATCATCAACATCATCATCTTTAAGCAACAACAACAACAACACAGCAGCACCAAGATATCGTAAGGGAAAGCTTATTACTTCCCCACAACCAAGTACCACAACGAGCAATTACAACAGCACCGGATCCGGTGGTGGAGGAGGAGACGGAGGAAGGAACTCTAACAACAACAATAATAACCTATCGTCATCCTTTAACAAACAGACTTTGTCATCACCAAATAACCTCTCATCCTCCATGTCTTCATTCTCATACCCTGCACAATCACCACCTCACTCTCAACTATTAGCCAATCAAGCTATCAATTCTTACAACGGAGACTCTTCACCAAATAATAATAATAATAATAATAACAGTAGCGGTAACAACAGCAACAACAATAGTAACAGCAACTATAGCACCAACAGTAACAACAGTAAAAACTACTCTATTGAAATACCCGAGATTAATAAAAGACCCGGCAGCAGCAACACCACTCAAAAACAACGATACAATAACAATAGTGGAGACGATATGGATTCAACATCACCACTCATTTCTCCAAGAGGTTCTGTTGACTCTTCATTTGTAGCTCCAATTGTAAGTACAAATATCTGTTTAATCTCAAAGTAGATTGATTACTAACCTACTTTATTATTATTTGTTGTAGGAGGTTGATACAAGAACATTTTTACAAAAAGTAAAGGATACATTGATGAGAAGACATATCTATCTATCACGTACCGTCAATCTTGAATTAGAAGAACAAACTACTCAATACCCACCCAACGTTGTTCGTAATCAAAAGTACAATGTCTACACCTTTTTGTTTGTCATTCTCTACGAACAATTCAAATATTTCTTTAATCTTTACTTTTTAATTGTTGCTCTTTCTCAATTTATACCACCACTTCAAACAGGTAAACTATAATAACATAATATAATATTATATTAATAACTTTTAATAATATAGTATAACTAACTTTGTACTATTCTTTTATTTTACTTTTTAGGATATTTATTTACATATATTTCACCGTTGGCATTTGTTTTATCAGTTACCATTTTAAAGGAAGCATATGATGATTTCCAAAGATTCCGTCGTGATAAAGAAGCCAATTCACAACATTACTCGAGATTGACAAGAAATGGATTCGTCTCTATTCCAAGTTCCGACATCAAGGTTGGTTATTTCATCAAGGTCGAAACCAATCAACGTGTGCCATGTGACATGGTACTTTTAAGAACCACTGAAAAGAATGGTGCATCATTCATTCGTACCGATCAATTGGATGGTGAAACGGATTGGAAGTTACGTCGTTCCATCAATATCACTCAAAAGTTACACAGTGATGAATCATTATTAGATATGCGTGCATCAATCTATGCTGAACAACCTAAAAAGGATATTTATTCTTTTATTGGTAATTTTTCAAAACATGATATTGTATGTTGAAAGATTAAAGTAAAAGTAAAAGTAAAATAGATTTATAAAAGCTTAACTAATTTATATTCTTTTATTTTAGAATGAAACTGAATCAATTAGTGTTGAAAATACATTATGGGCAAATACAGTTATTGCATCTGGTACAGTTATTGGATGTGCAGTTTATACTGGTAGAGAAACTAGATGTGTTATGAATACAAGTATTCCATCAACTAAAGTTGGACTTTTAGATAGTGAATTAAATAATCTTTCAAAGGTAATTTACTATAGTATAATAACAAATATTAATATTTTGATTTGATTATATTAACATATTATATTTATTTATTTTTAGGTATTATTTGGATTATTATGTATTTTAGCATTTGTAATGATTTCATTAAAGGGATTTAGAGGATTATGGTATATTTATCTTTTTAGATATATTTTATTATTCTCTTCCATCATTCCAATTAGTATGAGAGTTAATTTGGATCTTGGTAAAACAGTATACTCTTGGATGATGATGAAGGATGATCAAATCCCAGGCACCGTAGTTCGTAGTTCAACCATTCCAGAAGAATTGGGTAGAATTGAATATTTATTAACTGATAAAACTGGTACTTTAACTCAAAATGGTAAGACAAAATAATAATAGAAAGGATATTTGTACCATATATATAATTATCTAATTATTTTTGTTTCTATTTTTGTTTAGACATGGTATTTAAAAAATTACATCTTGGAACTATATCATTTACAAAGGATAGTTTGGCAGATTTGGAGAATGAATTAAAATCATCGTATCAATTGAATAGACAATCGACATCTGCAAGAAAGAAGAATATTTCATCAAAGGTGAGAGAGTCGATTACGGCCATTGCACTGTGTCACAATGTGACACCAGTGGCAGAGTCTGAACATGACGGACTCGAGATTAGAGAAGAAGAAAAGAAACCATTATCAACATCGATGAAATTCAACAAGTTCTTTAAAAAGGGTTACCAACGTATTGTTGATGACTCTGGCAAAAGAAAGAAAAAGGATGATAAGGAAGGAGGAGGAGGAAGTGACAAACGTCCCATGTTGTTGCCCGACAACCACAATGACAATCTTGACGAACATGTGTTCAAGAACCCACTCGATCTACACGAAGACGACGACGAGGAGGGTAGTAGTGGACAAGACGGACTAAAGAGAAGAACAGCACAAAACTACCAAGCCTCTAGTCCAGACGAGATTGCACTCGTCAAGTTTACAGAGTCGATTGGATTGGTATTGACGGGTCGTGAGTTGGCCAATATCACTCTGACCAACCCAATGGGCGACAATGAGACGTATGAAGTACTCAATATCTTCCCATTCACATCAGAGACCAAGCGTATGGGTATTATCGTGCGAGATGTTGATGGTGCCATCACCTTTTACATGAAGGGTGCCGACGCGATCATGGCCAAGCTAGTCCAATCCAACGACTGGCTCGATGAAGAGTGCGGAAATATGGCACGTGAAGGTCTGCGTACACTGGCCTTTGGCAAGCGTTCCATGACTGAAGACGAGTACAACCAATTCCTCCACCGATACAATCAAGCCAAGACATCCATCTCGGACCGTGCCGCACGTGTTCAAGAAGCCATTGGCACAATCGAGAATAACCTAGAGTTGATTGCATTGACTGGTGTCGAAGACAAGTTGCAACCAAATGTAAAGGTTACACTTGAACGTCTACGTAACGCAGCTGTCAAGGTGTGGATGTTGACTGGTGACAAGATTGAAACAGCCACCTGTATTGCCATCTCTACCAAGCTTGTCTCACGTACCCAATCACTCTTCCAAATATCAGTGTCTGACAAGAATAGGGCATTTGAAAAACTCACTCAATTCTCTCGTATGAGAGATGCCTGTTTGGTGATTGACGGTCCATCGCTACAATTGTGTCTGGATAATTATCGTGATCAGTTCCTCGAAATCTCCACCAAGGCACCGTCGGTCGTATGTTGCAGATGTTCACCCACTCAAAAGGCCGACATTGTAAGATTAATCAAGGAAAAGACAAAGAAGCGTACTTGTGCCATCGGTGACGGAGGTAACGACGTGTCGATGATCCAAGCTGCCGATGTAGGTGTTGGTATCGTCGGAAAGGAGGGTAAACAAGCCTCGTTGGCCGCCGATTTCTCTATCCTCCAATTCAGCTATCTCTGCAGACTCATTCTATGGCATGGTAGAAACTCGTACAAGAGATCTGCTCGTCTCTCTCAATTTGTCATTCATAGAGGTTTAATCATCAGTTTTATTCAATGTGTCTTTTCTGCTATTTATTATTTTGCTGCTCTTTCTATTTATAATGTAAGCCAAAAGAAAAAGAAAATAATAATAATATTTATTAATGTTTTTTAATTTATGTATTATTTTAGGGAATGTTATTAGTTGGATATGCAACACTTTACACAAATGCACCAGTATTTTCACTTGTACTTGATGAAGATGTGACAGAGGATATTGCATTTAGATATCCAGAACTGTATCATGAATTGCAAAAAGGAAGATCACTGTCTTATAAAACATTCTTTATCTGGGTACTGAAAAGTGCATATCAGGGTGGCATGATCATGTTACTCTCTATTATACTCTTTGAAAGCAGTCTCAACAACATCGTCTCTATTACCTTTACTTCACTCATTCTTTGCGAACTCTTAAATGTTGCAACCGAAATCCATACATGGCACAGGTATATGGTCATATCACTCTTGGTTACTTTACTAAGTTATATTGTCACAATGATGATCCCTCAAATTACTGCTTTTGGTATTGTATCAAAACAAAAAACAATTATAATTATTTCCACTTTTACTAATATTCTATTTTATTTATTTTATATCTAGAATTATCATTTATTTTATCATGGGAATTTGTTTGGAAGGTATTTGTTATTACACTTGTTAGTTGTCTTCCATTGTACCTTATTAGATTCATTAGCCGAAAGATAGATCCACCATCTTACACCAAGCTTAATTAAATAAATAAAATCCAACCCACATAATTATTAATAATAAATTGTCTTTATTAAAATTTTAATTTATTTTTTTTCATACTTTGACAGATAATGAAAACAAACATAGATACAGAACAAGTACCACCATTAGAGTTTATAGATTGTATATTAATGCTTTTACTTAACAAAATTTATGATTCTGATGATAATGATAAATCTTATAAAAATATTTAGGTGATCACTCCAAATTATCAATAATAATGTAAAAATAAAATACTTTAAACAAAAAATTAAATTATTTATTATAATTATTATTTATTATTATTATATTTTTTTATTTATTTATTTAATTTTTAATGATCCTGTAGTAAACTAAATTTTGATGGTTTCTTTTTTAAATTTGAAGGTTCAATAGGTGAGCTATTGGATCGTGATCGAGTAAGGTGATCGGGTAAAGCGCTTTTTGGTTTGAGTTGATCGAATTGACCTGTTCCAACGAGGGAGGGCGAAACTGCTGCAGTTGGAGGAGGATCGGGTTGTGGGTTTAATTGTTGGTCGGGGACGAATCTCTTGGCCTCCCACTCTGCGGCGTTTGGATTAAACTCCTTGTCTCTAATCTCCAACAATGCGTCATACAACTCTTGGGTGGTTGGTCTGAGTGTAGCATCCTTGAGAAGGGTCCTCGAGATGATCTCGATCAGCGAGGCTGGTGTTTCGGGTGGGAACGTTGGACGGAGATCCTTTTTGGCGCAGGCAATCAAAATTTGATAGTCAAACTTGAGATGTAGGTATTCGCCAAAGGGGAACTGATGGGCTCCCTTAAGACATCTGTACAACATCTCCCAAATGATCATTCCCATCGAGTAGACATCACTCTTGAGTGTGTACTTGTTGCCAAAGTAGACCTCTGGTGCGACATAGGCGTAGGTGCCTCTGAGCTTTCCAAGAGTCTCCAAGTTGGAACCAGTGTCAAAACGACTGAGTCCAAAATCACAAATCTTGACCGTCCAATTCTCGGTGATCAAAAGGTTGAGACTCTTGAGATCACGATGTAGAATTTGTGGTGACCAAGTATGAAGTGAATTCAAAGAGTTTACAGCTTGTAACGCAAGATGGAATAAATCCTTCCATGAAAATTGTACAGTTTCGTCTTTTAATATATGATACAATGATCCTCTTGAACAATATTCCATAACAATACATAATTTATCTTTAATACCTGCTCCGAAAAAATATACTACACCTGGTGATTTTAATGCACTAAAAAATTAAATAAAAAATTAATATAGGTAGAAAGAAGAGAACGATTGATATATATGTTGTTTATAATATATTTTACCTAACAATTTGAAATTCTTTTTTAAATTCTTCTATATCTTTTTTATCGGTAAAAGATTTCAAAACTTTGATTGCAACTTCTTCACCTTTGTAAAATCCTTTATAGACTTTACCACTTGCTCCTACACCCAAAAGAGTTGAATATTGTAAATTAGTTTCATCAATAATCCATGTTGTATCGTTGTGATCGAGATGGGTATGTTTGAGTTGTGCTAAATCTGAATATTCAATGTTTGGTTTTTCAGGTGATGTCGTTATCACAACAGTTGCTGCTGCTGTAGTTGTTGTTGTTGTAGTTGTAGTGGTGGTGGCAACTGGTACTACTGCTACTGCTGCTGCTGCAACTGGTGTTGTTGGTACTGCTACAATATTTGTGGTTGTGGTGGATGAAACGTTGGTACTAGTGATGACTGATGATGATGAAGATGATGATACCGCCGCTGCTGCTGCTGCCGTCGTTGCTGCTGCAAACAAGTTGGTACTCGATAGATTGTTGACACTACTACTGCTACCGGTATGGGACAATGATCTTGGAGTGGATGGTGATACTATATTATTGTGATTCGGTGAGGTTGGTATAACGATATCAGATGATCTACGTATACTATTATGATGACTATTATTACAATGAGATGATGCCAAAGAATCCAAACTATGAACAGATTCTGAACTAATTTGAAGTGATGATAAATTTAAACTTGATGAACTAAAATCTAATGGTTCTCCAGCTACAAAAAAGTAAGAAATAAATAAATAAAAATAAAAGTTGGTAAGTTTGATTGATTGATTGTTTTTTTTCTATTTTTTTTTGTTTTTTACCTTTTAATTTTTTAACAGCTTTTAATAATTTAGCTCTTTGACCTGCAACAGTTATTTTTAAACTATCAAGTGTAGTTTCATCGATATCAGTGACAACATCCATAAACATGTCGTTCATTAAAAATATTGGAATGAGAGAGTCCAATTGAAGATTTTGTAACCAATCACTAATCTCTTGTGTTTGTTGAATTCTATGTACAATTTGAGTGTGATTTAATTCCTTTGCCAAATCCAATGGTTTCTTTGGGGGATTACCTCCTGCCAATGTAAAATCTGCTCCTCTTTGAAGTAAACATCTTGCAAACTCTGGTCTTCCCATTTTAATTGCATAATGTAATGGTGTTTCTTCATTTTTTGTTTTACTAATAAAAAAAAAAAAATTAAATATATATATATATAAGTAATCATGAGATATAAATATATATATCTATTTTTTTTAAACATACTGATCAATTCCAGATCCTTTTGCAATTAATATTTCCATCATTTGAGTTTTTTGATTTTGAGAAAGACATGATTTGTGAAGTGGGATTTCTCCAACTGCATTTTCATGGTTTACTGAACACCCTCTTTCTATCAACTTGTTGATTGGTTCCTCTGAAAATGAAACAATACATTTTTGTGCAAATAAATGTAATGGTGTATTTCCTTGAATATCTCTTGATGTTATCTAAATAAATAAAAAGAATAAAAAGAATAAATATTAATATAACAATGTTCTATCTTTGTTATTAATAATATAATATTACCTTTAAATCTGAAGATTTTAAAAATATCATCAACATTTGAATATTATTTGATACGGCAATTAAATGGGTGGCAGGAACACCTTCAGTATCACAAACGTTGATATCAGTCTTTGGTTTTGCCAATAAATGTTCAAATGCAACCAAATCATGATCCTTGATAGCCTTGATAAAAGGATTCTTGTCCTTTTCGGCCTTTTCCTTGTCGAAACGTATCTTTAGTCGTAGATCACCTGTTACCTTGTCATCTGGTTTAATCGGGACAAGTGGATACCATTTAATAGTATCTAGTGTTGATTCCAAAAGTGATTGAATCGGTAATGAAACCATACCCATACGATCATCCGAACTAAATCTATCCCAATCATAAACTTCTACCAATAATGAATGAGTTGTTGGATCAATTGTACTAAAAGTATTAAATAAAAAAAAAGTTAGAAATAATAATAATAATAATAATAATAATAATAATAATAATAATAATAATAATAATAATGATATATAATGTATATCTATCTATATGTATTTGATAGGTACAATTCGTAATGTTCATTTTCCCATTTAGGATTAAGTTTATGTCTAACTGCTTTGGTTCTCTTTTTCTTTTCACCAACAATGACCACACAATAAGGGTCACTTTGTCCATCACTATCCATTGGTATTAAATTCCTACCCTCCATTACTATAGTAGTAGTAGAGTAGAGTAAATGACATTTAAATGTTACAAGTTAGTAAAGTGTTTTTAAGGGACTTCCTCTTCATCCTCTTCCCTCTGCAGATTTGTTGTTGTTGTTATTGTACATACCAGAGACATGTAGGGTACCCAATGTTGACTTTTTGGTCATTGTTTTCTTTTATTGTTTGTTGTATAGAGTACTGAATGAATCAACGAATGAATGATGCTCTTCTACTACTATTACTACTATTACAGTACTTGTGTGTGATATGTTGATAATAATGTACAGGCTATCCTAGATTCTTTTCTATCCTCTTTCTATATCTCTACACTCTCTCTTTCTTCTCTATCTATCTCTTAGTTTCTTCTTTCTTCTAGGATATATTTAATAAATAAATAATAAATAAACAATAATAAGAAGCTTCTTACTTATGTTTTTGAAAGGAGTTGGTTGCAGCTCCCTTCTAAGAGAAAAATTCAAAACTTGAAGTTTTTACTTTCTCACTCCATCTTTTTAAAACTTGGACTTGCAAAGTATAGTATAGTTTGCTTGATCAAGACTCAATACCGATTGTTTGTGTTATAATATATTAATAGTGCAACAATACAACAATCATGACAAGTACAACATCATCATCAACGACATCTGAAAAGAGAAGAAATAGAATTGGTACAAAGAATGGTGACTTGTATCAATGGACACATATACCCTACGACCAAATCAATAGCAACTATGCAACCCAAGAATACATACAAGATAAAATTAGTATGTTCAACAAACAGATAGATAGATAGATATATAGATAGAAGATACATCATGTACATTGTGTGTAGAGATAGAATCTAATCTAATCTAATGATAATATCTCTCTTTTTAAAACAAACCTTTAGGAGAGAATGAATCAGTTGAAGATATCATTGAACCACCTGAATCACATGATTTACATGTATGGCAATACGAACAAATAAGACAGTTTACATTAGAGTTGAATCACTTTGCCGTACATTTTAGTGATGTGTGTACGGCCAAGACATGTCCCAAGATGAAGGCGACAGAGGACTGGTTGTTCCTCTGCGCATCACACAAGGCAACACAAGAGTGTTCGGCCATCGACTACTTCTTTCATACACTAGACAACACATCGGCACTACTCAACAGTGAGAAACTATTCCCAAAGAGAATAGAAATCTCTACCTCTTCTCTCAAACAATTCCCATCCATCATGAGACGTTTATATAGATTATTTGCACATGCCTATTTCCATCATAGAGAGATTTATGATCAAATCGAGGTATTTATAAACAACATAAACATAACTATATAATATATTTGAACAACAACCCAAAATCAATTAACCATCATCTCTTAATTTCAATTCTCTATCTATAGGAACAAACTCATCTATGTGAAAGATTTGTTACATTTGCTTTAAAATATAGTTTAGTACCTCCTAGTTCTTTGATCATACCTTCACCGAAATAATAAAGATAATCATGGTTGTTTCCTGTATGAAACCTCACACAAGCATCATCATCATCATCATCAACAACAACAATATTAGACAAGAAATCAAACCTTCAATCAAGCAGTATCAATACGCAATACTCTTCTCATCGATCTTTTCACTGTACAGCGGTCACCACCGATCAGAATCTCTCAGATACACCAACAAGAGTAATTATTAATATTAATAAACACGGTATCCCTATCCAACGATTAGTAATGGTCAGTTGGACCATGATTTTAATAAATCAATATTTTATTATTATAACAATAAGTTTTATTTCTTTTTTGATAAAAACTCATACCAGCAAGGTCCTGACTTTTATTATTATTATTTATTTTTTCCCCTATCCTTTAAAGTTAAGTTATTTGTTATTCTTTATCACACCCATTTATTAATTTACGTTATCTATTCATTAATCTTTCCAGGTATCTCAGTTTGGGTCTATTACCTCCAATTCATTTAAAGATCTCCAAGGAAAGGCTCTGGATACATTTGAAATTATTTTGAAGCAACAAGAAAAAGATGTTCCCTTGAACGATTTTAGAACACATTGGGACTGTTGACCGATCAAATGGTGTAGCAACTTAGAAACGGATAAGCATAAGATATTTGTGTATTGTTGACGGATCTAATGTAACTAACTGATAAACGGTGTTTATCTTATTTGTCACGAAAAAAAAAAGATGTTTATTTAATAAAAGACTACACCATAACGGTCTAATTGAATATATACATAACACTATTAGATGTTTCCTCTGAATGTAAAAGATGTAAAGTTGTTGTTGTGTATAACATGAATGACTTTGACGTTGGTAAACGGAGAGGTAATGTTGACGTTTTGGTCGATTGTGAAATTGACCACCCACGCTTCATCGGAATTGATGACTGGTTGGTAGTATTTAGACACCCTTTCGATGTGTTCTTTGATTGCACCATCACTGGCATGGGCAACCAATTCAAGGCAACACAACCACGAGGCACCCTGAGAATTACGCTCCATGACAAGATCACATCTCTCTGTGTGGCTTCCAGCAATTGGGACGTTGGCGTTAGTGGACAAGGTGACAGAGTTGGGTTTCCATCTTTGAATGATAGAGTATAACTCTGTATGGTAAACTGCTTCACAGGGGAGAGTGTGACCATGATATACCTTTGATGAAGTTTGCATTGCAGCAACGAGAGAGCTTGGAGTTAAAACCGAAACCACCCCTCTGACGAGATCGGGGATTGAGATTCCGTATTCCAATAAAGGGAAAGGGATGGATGGCTTGGTGCACGAGGATAAGTAATCAATGTTCGCCAAAAGCAATTGTTTGATAGCTGGGTTTTTGATCGAGTATTGATCTTGATTAATCTTTGCCAGCCCTTCAGAAACAAGATAGTTCAAAACTGATACTTTGATAGTCTTGGAGATTGGATCTGGTGAGATGGAGGTGATACTTGATGAGTAAAGCATCATCATAACCAACTCGACCAATAATTGATGGTGCTCGTACTTTGTGTCTTTGACAACATCAATGACGCGATGGGTTGTACGGTATTCCTCCATGCGAATGACTAATGAGGAGGTGCTGCGACTCCACTGTTCATAGGTGAGAGTCTTGCCTACTGGTAAATTGTTGTCGATAAGCTCTCCAAAAAGGCAAACCAATCCTGGATGACCTTCTGTTCTTGTGTAAATATCCTCAATAACTTCATGCTCGACAATAGTCAATGAGTTTTGTTGGTACATTTGAAAAAGAGACTCAACGGCTTGAAGCGAGAAGTTTGACGAGGGCACTGCTTCTCTAACGTTGAATGGAGATCCAGCGCGAGGCGATGATGACAGCGACAAGATATTGAATGGACCAGCCACGATTGCAGACTGGAGAACTTGACGACCATCCTCTCGAATAACTCTAAACTTGCTAAGAATACCGTCAATGGTTGAGCTACTGCAATAGTGGTAGACTTGGTCAAATTCGTCAATGATGAGTACGATCTTTTTGCTAAATCGTTGTTGTGTGGTAAAGATGGTACTAAACTCTTGATCATTATTAATTGAGACGTTGGCAAAAAGAGGATAGCGAAGCTTGAGAATATCACCTATTCCTTTAAAGAATGATGATGGATTCTGGTATAAATCATGACCAAGTTCTTGAAGGGAAATACTGAGAAGATATGGTGTCAGATTTAACGAACATGACATCTATTTTATAACTTACGAAATTACGAAGTAGTGGTCATTGTATAACTGCTTGACACTCTGCAAAAGTGTCGACTTTCCAGATGAACGGGGACCATGAAGCATAATAAACTGTCCTTGATCGATTTTGGAGCAAAGAGACATACCACTTGGTTGAGTTATTGGGTCAATCCAATAGTACTTTCCTGTCTCCTCTGGTTTAATCTGACCATTAGTTGAGAAATGCTTTTTTGTGAATGAGTATCCTCTTGATAACCCTAAAACAAAAGTAAAAAGAAAAAGAAACAATAAATGATTAGTAAATGAACATTTTGTAAATGACTATGTGAGTGAGTGTTGTGACTTACCTTGTTGAGCGGGTTGGGGTTGTTGATCCACCTTTTTAATCTTCAAGTAGATGTCTTGCTGGTCAGGATAAACCGTCAACAATGTATTGGTGGGGATATCATTCCCAAAGGACCCATCTTGTTGCTCTTGTACCAAAGAGAAAGTGTTGAGAGGGAGATTAAAACTTGTTTGGATTCGTTGTTTAATATCGCCTATCTCTGTGATATCAATAGACTCTGTAACTTTGACAGCTTGATCTCTCTTTCCCTCCTCATAAACTCTAAATACTCTAACCATGATTATTTGATGAATAACTCTATGTCACAAAAAAGAAAAGAATAACAAGAACATAAATTTCCACCCTTTTTTGGCAATGATATAAAAATTAAATTCTTTTTTATTAATATAATTAAAATAAGCATCAGATGTCAAAGGTTGAGCAGTTAAAGAAACAACTATTTGAAGCACAAAGAGAAGAATCAATGAAAAAAGCAGCAGAAATATCGCAATTAGGTTACTATGGGTCATCAAACGACAACTTTTCATGCAGTTTATTAAAACAAATTATAAGTAAGTGCAACTCTCAGCAAGCAATAAATGATATCAAGAAATATATTCTAACCTACTTCCTCAAGTTAGCAGATTCACAGTGTGTATTGATGTGGGATCCAATGAGCAAGAAACACAAGTCATTTAAGTACAACGAGATTCAATCAATGTATTTCATCAAATCTTTGGTTGTAAAATATGAAGGTAATACATTTAATATCAGAAAATGGTTCTTTGAAGACTATGACTATTTCTTCACACCACAATGGAGACCCTCATCAACCACTCGTATTTAAACACAAGAATACTTACTATCTTAATTATTTCACAGGATATAACTACAGCGATAGAGATTCGTTTGATGAACAGATGAAGAAAGGTATTTTCAAAAGTAGTATGAAGAAAGCAATCGAAAACATTTGGGATCATATCTACATATCATGGTGCTCAAGAAACAAGAATCAGTTTTCATACGTTCGGATGTGGATATCAAATTTAATCAAAGGAAAGAAGATGAGAACTGCATTGTACTTAAAGAACTCAATGGAAGGAACAGGTAAAGGTATCATCACCATCTTTTTATTATCAGTGATAGGGTTATCATCAATTAGAGTACAATCAACTAACTTTCTCAAATCAGATGGATACAATAGTTTAATGCTTGGAAAGTTGTTTATTTTATTGGATGAAATGCCTTGTTCAAGTCAAGCAGCATGGAATGAAATTAGTGATTCACTCAAAGGATATATCACTGAAGCAAAGATAACGATCAGACAAAAGTATGTTGACGATTTTGAAACAAACAACTGTGCCAACTTTATGATCACAACTAACAATAATGCAATCAGAATACAATCACCAAAACAAAGAAGATATGTAATATTGGATCTATCAACAGAACTCGTAGGAAATAAAGAATACTTTACTAAATTAGCACAGATTGTTGAAGATTCATCGGTAATGGAGGCATTTTATTGGCATTGTATGGACATAGATACCTCCAAGTTTAACGAGGATAATATACCAGAATCATTGCTATCAGAGGGTATGATTTCTGATCACTTACCTCCAGTCATGAAATATATCAAGAACAATTATGTACTCAAAGGTAAAGGAATGGATAAGATAAAATATAAATCCTTTTACAATTCATTTAACACCTTGTTTACTGAGATCATCATGATTTCGGTTTTTATTTTTTGAAATTTTTTACTTTTCCAAATAAGGAAACAACATCTCTTGTGATAGAGGTATGAGAAGAGTCTGAATATTATAACATTTAATAAAAAAATTTTTTATGCATACATATACATATAAATATATATATAAATACAGATACAGAACAGATAGATGTGTATTACATTACAATGTCTATCAAACAAACGACGAATAGTTGTAATATAAATGTTTTCAAGAATCAAAAAGGTTGTCAAGACTGGTCTGTTGGGTTCCTTGTTCAATGGAGGACCCTTTGAAGACGAGATAGAGGAGGATATTGGTGATGATCAACTAGTGGATGACGAGGAGGTGGAGGTGGAAGAAGAAGTAGACGAGGAAGAGGAAGAGGAAGAGGAGGAGGAGGAGGAGGGCGAGGTAGACAGCAACAATAACAACAATAACAACAATAACAACAATAACAACAACAACACAGCCTCAAAACAATAGTTCATCTTCATCTACTGTCGTTGGAGGCACTAACCCATCTAAAAAAAGGAGAACAAAACTGGTTGTGAATCAACAAGCTTACAAGCAAGAAGAAGAATGGTTCAAAAGAGAGTTCAAAAGGGATTTGAATAAAGATTTGTTCAAAATGTTCGAGAGCCCTGAATCAATCTCTACCCTTGCAACTCCACAACATATATCCATGCACGAAAGATTCAATAGATTCCTCCAAATGAGGATGATAAATCGAAAGGTGAACGGAGGACCTGTCAATCCTTTCGATTTATCAGATTTGGATCCCAATGCTTCCAAGTCATATGCCTACACACAAATCATTGATCCAAATGCAAAAGGATATGTCGACTGTGCCTGTACAGGCAAGCAATGTGCCACCGACTATTGTCGTTGTCATTATGGGAACAAGGGATGTAACAAGACTTGCAAGTGCAAATGCTTTAAAGGTGTGTAACATTAAAAGCATCAAATATAAAATATTTATAATAACAACTGTTTCTTTTTATAGTCAACGATCTGGGTCAACAATGGGAAATGTTAGATAATGATAATTTTGATAAACTAAGAAGTCGTATCTCGTACAAAACGGACGAAAACAACAAGGCCTTTGCAAAAAATGTTCCACAAAACGCCACACCCCAAGATGTTATCAGTCTCATCCTCAGCCCCAGCTTAATCCGTTATATTCAAGAAGAATCAACACTATATATGATATATAGGGTTGAGTATAAAACAGATTACGCATTCTTATCAAGTTATTATACAAATTTACGTAAAGGAACAGGAGGAGGAGGAGGGGGTACTTCAACTCAAAACAAACGTAAACAGAAGAAGATTAAAAAAAATCAACAAGTTGTGGAACCAATTAGTGCAGAAGGGCCTATTGATATCAGTTGGTTTCAAGGCACCCCAATTGCTCATGCGACAAATATCTCAACAACAAATCCTTCATCTACTCCTTCAACCTCTTCCTCCACCCCAGAAGAAGAAGAAGAAGAAGTAGAAGTAGAAGCTGAAGAAGGAGAAGAGGAAGCTACAAAAACTTTCAATCAAATGACCAGTAGAGAAAGAAAAAATGAATATAAAAGGATATCAGATTCGATGCCAACATTTGAAGATAGGAAAAAAGGTTTCTTTGTGTGTCCATTTGAAGTTGCTCACACCAATGAAGCAAGAGCAGAATACATTCGTCGTATTGGAGCACATGCTATTGCCAAACCATTCACATTTCAAGAGATAGAATCTTTTATATATATGGGGTTTTTTATGGGAATAATCAAACTTCCTAGAGTATTCCAACATTGGTCCACAACTAACATGAATATGCCAACTCCCATCTCAGACAAGATGACAAGAAATAGATTTCAAGACATTCTCAAGTACCTTCGTTTTGATGAGGAAACTCTAGTATCAATGATAGAGGACAATTCGAATAGATACTACTCTCCCTCTCTGCGTCTCTCTGTGGACGAGTTCATGGCTCCCTTTAAAGGATTGGTCAGATTCAGACAATATGAACCGGACAAACCCCATAAGTTTGGACTCAAATACTTTGTCCTATCTGATAACAATGGATTTATCTTGACTCAATGGCTTTATAAAGGGTCAAGTGAAGAGACCACAAAGACTGCAAAGCTTGGTATGTTCATACATCATTTAGCATATATCATATGGCGGCTATATTTATTAACTTTTATTTATTTATTATTTCAAGATCAACCTGATCTATCTTTTAAGGGAAACAGTCCATTACGAATTCCTCTTGAATTTGCACAATGGGTAAAGGAAAACGTTGCCAATGAATCCAGACCACTTGAAAACTATCTATTTGCAATGGATAACTTCTATACATCATTAGAAGTTGCCACTAGACTATCCGACTTTAGATCCAACTATGGAGACGAAGTAGATGAAGAAGATTTGGATAGTGGTGGTGTTGGTAGCAGTAGCAGTAGTTTGACACATGACAAAGTACACTTTGTTATGACGGTCAGAGCAAATAGACCTTCATATCTATTCTAAAATGGTCTTAAGCCCCATGTAGAATCCAACACCAAAAAACTAGCAGCATGTGCTTTCCCAAAACAAGAGTCTGGACTTCCACAAGACATATGTGCCGTTGCAATCAATGATAGCAAAATCACGTACTTTTTGACCAATGCTGTCGAACCAACGGTTAGTGAAGGAGGCAAAAAGCTATCAGTCCAAAGCGAGTACAACAACACCACACATGGAGTT
Source organism: Cavenderia fasciculata (assembly GCF_000203815.1). Taxonomy (NCBI): domain Eukaryota; phylum Evosea; class Eumycetozoa; order Acytosteliales; family Cavenderiaceae; genus Cavenderia; species Cavenderia fasciculata. Next base: position 62,543 of record NW_004457723.1, read on the forward strand.
GACCTATCAGGTCAATTTGCCTCCTCTTGTAGATCATATCCTCACCGAAAGTTCAAATACACGCATGTCAACTTCTTTTCTCAGTTAGATAGGGCCATGATCAATGCCTACTGTATTTACAAGGCCCTTACAACCGAAATACGACTCCAGTTTTCAGAATTTGTATCACATGTTGTCCAAACCAAACTCAATCTACCTCTACCCGCAACTAGCAGGAAGAGGAAACCCATCCCCGATCAACAACAAGAACTATCATCTATCGTGGTTGAAGGAAGAATCGGCGGCGACGAGGGCGAACAAGAAAGACTACCTCCAATCATGGAGTTACTCCCACAAGATCCATCAGACAATCACAGAGTGGATCATATACTTTGTACAAGTGATTCCCGTTCTAAATGCTTTTGGTGTGAAGCAAATCAACCAGTGAATAATGGACCAAAGAAACGCGGTCGTGCTCCCACCTATAAAACAAAAACAAGAGTAAAAACTATGTGTAATTCCTGTGGTGTTCATATGCACACTCATTGTTATGTAGATTCACACCTGAGTCTAACACAAAATGGTGATTTTGACCGGCTAAAGGCATTAGTCAAGCGATACCACCTCCAACAACAAAAACAACAACAACAATAGCAAAAGTGTTACCTAAAATTGTAAATAAAAGAACAATAGCTTCATATAAACCTATCTTTATATATATATATAATATATATACCGTTAGATGCGGGATAATAGCGCAGCTCCTAATAGGTAGGAACCATTCAAGACCATTAAGCCTCTGCCCGGGTGATCGTTATCATCTTTTCAAGAAGAAAAAATCGATTCTTTTAATGACCCGCGAGACTATAAATATCATATTATCTGTTCCAAAAAGGAGAATGGGTATCTAATGTGTAGAACCAACAACAAACAAATGCAAGTTACTACCATGGGATAAGCTCGATCTAGGTCTCACGACTCGCTAGATAACTTATAACATTGGTGTAAACATCCCAACTGTCCTTTGTCTATTCTCCTATTTTGTAGCAAACTAAAGTACTATTCTATCCTTTATATATATATATATACATATATCAAATATAGGTAATATATTATCTCTTTAATAACTACAATGTTTGTTATTATTGACCTTGTACTCTGAAGACATTGAAACTTGAAATCTCCAACCGAAACCCTTATTTGGTAATTGATCAAAGATTATGGTATTGATCATCAAAAGATAATAAAATAGCAGCAGAGAATGAAACAAAACAAATGATCAAAGATTATGGTATTCAGTTAAAACCCTATGGCTCAGGTGCAACTCTTCACTTTATGATGCCAAAGGATGACTTGTTAAATTTATTTAAAACTAGAACGTTTATATCAGATATTGACGAGTTTGTTGATGATGATGATGCCGATAATGATGTTGATCGACTTAATAATCCAAACTACGATAAAATCACCTTGGAGAATATTGCATTGAAGAAACGTGTTGCCGAGTTGGAAAAAGTTTTAAAGACCCGACCAACTATTGAGGTTGATGATGATATTGTAGATGTCTCGTTTGATGATACAGTGGACAATGATGAAGATGATTTCGATATTGATGATTTATCTTTTGACGATTCAAGTGATGATGACAGTCATATCTTTCAAACCATCTCTTCATTTAAATCTAAAAATAAAAAGTAATAATAATAATAATGTCTATGAGATAATATTATTAATCATTGTACTTCTTATTTGGCTTACGTACCCTCTTTGTATATTAATTATTTACTGGTAAAAGAAAATGAAAGAATTGAAGTCACTGACGAAATTTAATTTATCAATATAGAGTATATTATGGAACAAGTCGTAAGCAACGAATTAGATTATAGACCATTGTTGGTTTCGGAACCAGAATACGAATATACAAGATTATTCCCACAATCAGGCACGACATACACAACAGTCTCTGCGGGAGGAAATGATGCCATCTTTGAAATCCCTCCATCCAAAGCATACAATTTTGGTAAGTCTTGGTTTCAATTTTCTTTTACTCTACCTGTTGTAGCAAACTTTGGGTATGCATTTGCTGACTTTACACAAGAGGTGGTTTATATTTAATGGATCACACTAATTTTCATTTGCACTCAAAGATGGTCACCAAAATCAATAAGCAATTAACAGAGGCAATGAATTCGTACAACAATGCTCCTGGCACTGGCACACAAACATATCTTCCATGTTATTCAAGTAATGCATTGGCTGGAACTGCGAATTCGTACAACAATGCTCCTGGCACTGGCACACAAACATATCTTCCATGTTATATGATAATAATCTCACTGATACTAATCTTGACCATTTCTACACAAATTTAAACAATAATAGGTGCATGCAATATGATTACTATCCTGCGTCACTTGATGATTACAAGGCACTTCGAAAAGTTCTCATTGATTCAACTATTCAAACACCAAACATTCACAATTACAACTGGGTATGGATTGAAGAGTTTGGAGATGGATGCTACAACTTTAATCAAGACAACGTCGTAACAGGTATTGATCTTAATCTAGGCGAACAGAAATGGGACTTTATTGGCTTTTTCGGTGTTGCCACCAATCTTACTCACCAATCGACTGTGGTATGCAAAAGAAAACTTGTTATTACTGCTAATGGTCTAACTTTAGTCTAAAGAAAACATTATTTTATTTATCTCTATTAAATAATATAATGAAATACAAACTATCGTCACAATCAATCATCAAGACAATACCAATTGGAGGTGTGATACCAGCAAATGGAAAGCTATATTCACCAATTAACTTGGACTTTATTCCAGATGTTGTTACTCTCAAATATTACTCTGTGAGTGGAAACCTGATGGACTTGTATATACTATCAGAACAACACTAATCAGTGATAATTGTATGTTAAATTTTATTACAAATGGATCGGAAAAATGTAGTTAATAAATCAAATATTAATATTCAAGGCAGTTATTCATTTGAATGTGTTGATCAAAACAATGCATATTTGAACAGCCAACTTGAAATAGCATTGGTCATCGAGTTTATCAAGTATTAATCTCATCTATTTGTATATAATATGATAAAGGTATCAAAGATTAACAATGTAGTAGTAGAACCGATCAAACTACCTCAACCACCGAAATATATTCTTGGCTCAGATATGTTTAATCAAGTCAGTGCAAATATCTTGTTGTGTGCACCGAAGAATAGTGGTAAGACAGTAGTGATTAAAAAGATATTAGATGAATGTGCTAACAGAGACACAAAAGTTATTATTTTTTGTGCAACAGTGAACAATGATGCAAGTTGGTTGGATACAAAAAGATTTAACAAGAAGAGAAATTCCTTTTCATTCCTTTACAAGTATCTATGAAGACAAGATTAACCTTTTGGATGCTTTGATATCAACACTTCAGAATCAACGACAGTACAAAAAAAGCACTCAACGCCAAGATGTTCCTCTCCGACAACCAGGAGCCCCTATTATTTTAACAAGTAATGATGATCTTGAATCGCATGGTGCTGAGCCTAAGAACAAGAACCAAGTATGTAGCGCCGGATTACATTATCATATTCGATGATATATCAAATGAACTAAAAGATGCATCTATTCCAAAGCTTATGAAAATACATCGTCACTTCTCATCAAAGATTATTATTAGTACTCAATCATGGAAAGACACATCGGCTAGTATTAGAAAAGGTAATTTAGATTATGTATTGTTATTTAAAAACATTAATGACGATACCTTAAAGATAATCTATGAAGAGCTATCACTAACCATTCCAATTGAATTATTTAAACAGATATATCAACACGCAACATTGGAAAAGTATCATTTCCTTTACATTAATAGAAATGGTGATTTTAGAAAGGATTTCGATCAAAAGTATCAGTTGTCAGATTAATATAATATTCTCTATTAGTATAATAATGTCAAGAGCAGCACCAGTATTACATGCACAAGCAGCAATGAGAGATGCATACGGAACAGGCAGGAGATATGGAGGAGCAATATCTAGCTATGGTGGACCATCAATGCAAACATCATTAGGCGGACAACAAGGAGAGGGATTCTTCGATTGGTTAAAGAAAGCACATGATTTTGTTAAAGATAACAAGCTAATATCAAGAGGAGCTAAAGCTTTAGGAGATGCTGGTGTACCATTTGTTGGCAAGGTTGGTGATGTAGCAGGTTCATTAGGATATGGTCAAAGAAGAGTGAGACCAAGAACAAGACGACAAGCCGGGGGGACCTCATACGGCATAAATGGAGGCCGAAAGGGCACTGGTAAGAAAAGAGGAACCAGAAAAAAGTAAATCACCCTAATTCTTTATTTTATATTTATTTTATCGTTAAAGAATCCAAACTATGAACAGATTCTGAACTAATTTGAAGTGATGATAAATTTAAACTTGATGAACTAAAATCTAATGGTTCTCCAGCTAAAAAAAATAAAAGAAATAAAATAGTTAATTTAATTTGTGCAAATAAATGTAATGGTGTATTTCCTTGAATATCTCTTGATGTTATCTAAATAAATAAAAAGAATAAAAAGAATAAATATTAATATAACAATGTTCTATCTTTGTTATTAATAATATAATATTACCTTTAAATCTGAAGATTTTAAAAATATCATCAACATTTGAATACGGCAATTAAATGGGTGGCAGGAACACCTTCAGTATCACAAACGTTGATATCAATCTTTGGTTTTGCCAATAAATGCTCAAATGCAACCAAATCATGATCCTTGATAGCCTTGATAAAAGGATTCTTGTCCTTTTCGGCCTTTTCCTTGTCGAAACGTATCTTTAGTCGTAGATCACCTGTTACCTTGTCATCTGGTTTAATCGGGACAAGTGGATACCATTTAATAGTATCTAGTGTTGATAAATTCCTACCCTCCATTACTATAGTAGTAGTAGAGTAGAGTAGAGTAAATGCTATCCTAGATTCTTTTCTATCCTCTTTCTATATCTCTACACTCTCTCTTTCTTCTCTATCTATCTCTTAGTTTCTTCTTTCTTCTAGGATATATTTAATAAATAAATAAATAATAAATAAACAATAATAAGAAGCTTCTCATCGATCTTTTCACTGTACAGCGGTCACCACCGATCAGAATCTCTCAGATACACCAACAATTACCATTGATATCATTTTGGATATTTTGAGTTGATAGAACGCGATTTGTGTCTTCAGAAGAGTTCTTGGCTGTGTATGTGTTGCCTTTTTCGTCTTGTACAAGGCTAGAGGCACGGAGAAGAGATTCAGGAACATGAAAAGATTTTAAAACAGTTCTGTACAGAAAAAGGATTAATATTAATATTAATCCTTTCAATACTTTTATGAAGAGAGATAGAAACAGTTGATGTACATACAAAATGAAATCCTCGTCATCATTCACCATAACTCGTTTTTGTTCACCTTGATACGTAACCCAAACAAATTGATTCACGTCTAAAGAAACTAGGTGGAGATTTAAGAATGTTTATATTAATAGTTATTAAATGAATTAAAAAAATGTGATTTAACATAGATAAAGAAAATTGGCATACCTTGTTGAGAATCTTCACTAGCAGCTGGGTCAGACAATCTAACAACCAATTTTCCAGAAGATACGATTTTAGAACACATTGTAGAATCGTTCAAGGGAACATCTTTTTCTTGTTGCTTCAAAATAATTTCAAATGTATCCAGAGCCTTTCCTTGGAGATCTTTAAATGAATTGGAGGTAGAAACAAATTTTTTGACATGATAGATCACCGATTGGTCGTCACCTTCGAACAAGGCTTGGCGACTTTTGTAATAGACCCAAACTGAGATAGAGATCCAAGTTGTTGCTTGGTCGTTGAGTTGTTTGTCCCAATACTTGTTGAATGTTGAGTAAATCGACTGATGTAACTCTTCCAAAGTAGTGGTTGAGATGCTTTGGTTTGAGGACAGACTCGAGAGTCTTTTTTAGAGGTGACAATGAATTTTTTATCAAATGATGTTAGCCCCCCCCTGAAAAAGAGATTGATCGGCAAAAAGAAAGAGTAGTTCATGTGTTTTAAAATAATGATTTGTGCTTTTTAAAAGGAAAGTTTCGTTTATTACTTAAACCATTTAAATTATTAGGATCTAAGTGTACACTTAACACTCTAACCAACTTGGGGGATTTACAATTTATCTGTACTTGTGGAATCCAATAGCGTTGGCGGACTCACGGAAGCAACGTCTGCACATGTTGAGACCATACTTTCTGATGAGACCGTGGTGGTTTCCGCACTTACGGCTAAAATTAAATAATAATAATAATATGATAGTAGTAGGTAGTAGGAGATAATGATGTTTATGTTAGAAAACCTTGATCTGTATTTATCGATAACTACGACATCTCTTTGGTAGAGAGAATGAATTGACATTTACCATTGTCTGGAACCTGGACCGTAGTTTCCTGGGTGAGTTAACCATAATTCTCTTGCCATTTTACTATTAGAATGTTAAGTAATGATAATGATAATAATAATGTTAGTTTTAAGTTTTTTTTTCATAGTCGAGCACCGAAACAGCAGAAATATATCATTTTTTTTTTTTGAACATAGATTCGAAAAAAAAAAAAGACCCTCCTCGTTGATTGATGATCATGATCGTCGTCTACGTATATATATATGTATGTGTTGTGTTGATATGTATGTGATTATGTAAGGAGTATTAATTATTAATGATTATTATTATTAATATAAAAGTTGAAGAATCACATGTGGCTGATGATCGTGATTGATGAGTGTCATAGCTGTTGTTGTTGTTGGTTTGATCTGTATATATGTGTGGTGTGTAGTATTGGTATGATCTATGTATTAAATATATTTCTGCTGTTTCGTTTTCTCTTGATTTATGATCTGCTGTGTAACATGATAACTCACTAATATTCCCTTTAGTATGTATATAAACAGAAACAGAAAAAGGATTTGTCAATTGACGAGAAGTCTCTTTTGTGCAGAGAGGCGAAAAAAAAATTGAAAAAAAAATGAAAAAAATCGATTCGAACTTTACGTTTGTTTGTAATTTTTTTTCTTTTTTTCAAAGCTCCTACAAATTTTGCCCATCGCTACAATCACCTCTCATTATAAAAATAAGGTGAAGACCCCCTCAACCCTTCATATATTAATATTAAATCCAAAAGAAGACAACAAACAATGATTAATTTAAATTATAATTTTATTTTATTAATATTAACATGAAATAAAGAGTAAGAGTAGGGAGTAGGGAGGTAAGGGTTGTTGGTTGGTTGGTGGGAGAAGAATAATAAATATATTTGGTTTGGTAAGTATAAGACATGATATATTTATGTTATTACTATGTGACAAATTGTGTGATTGGTTGAGAGGAGGAGGTTCTCTTTTGGTTGTTTGTGTTGACAAAGTTGGTTGGGGGATGGTAGTTTTTGTTTGTCAAATGCAAGCAAAGAGGGATGGTTGATTGATGGAGAGAGTGTTTGTTGAATACCATTCCTTTTTTTTAGTTGGTACTATTAATTTGTTATTTGTTATTGGTTAGAGATATAGAGATGGATTGTCTCTTTTCTTCATTTACTGGTTATCAAAGGTGGGAATTGAATAAGATATTTTTGAAATGTGAGAATGATGTGTAATGTAATGTAATGTAATGTATTATGCATATTGATTTGTTATTATTGTTATTGTTATTGTTGTTGGGAGAGAATGATATGAAATTACATATCATTAAATTTGGATAGAGTAAGTTGTTGATTGTGTAACGTATGAATGAATGAATGAATAAATGATGGAGATTCTAGAATAGCTTATGATGATTCTGTCGTGGTTGTGCTAGTACTTGTATTGCCGCCACTACCCGAGGATGATGAAGTTGTACCTTGAGGAGAAGATGCGTTTGTGACATTGTTATTGTTGTTATTATTGTTATTATTGTTATTGTTAGAGTTTGGTGATGGAGTGGGAGTGGTGGTAGAAGATGATAGGGTTTGATTGGGGAAGAGAGGTGATGGCTGCTCAATGGTGTGCATGGCATGGCTGGGGATGAGGACCTTGGCCAATTTGGCGCCCATGGCCAACTGCTCGGCAACAGTAAAGTTAAAAAGTTGTGGTAGTGGTTTGCCATCGGGTAGGGTGGTCTTTGGATCTCTCAACTCATCAAAGAATGGATGCGCACAAATTTCAGTTGGTTTGAGACGTGATGATGGATCATAATGAAGAATTTTTGATATTAAATCAATTGCTTCATTTGGTACCTAAAAATATAAATAAAAAAAAGGAAAGAAAAGGAAATACATTATTAATAACTCTTTTTGTTTACCTTTCTTTTTCTTTTTCTATTTCTATTTTACTTACATCTTTTGATTTAAATACTTTTGACCATGGATTTGCTTTAATTTCAGGGAATTTAAATGGTGAATAATATGGATTCATGACATGAATCTGTTCTTTTGTTGGAGTTCCCAACACCTTGATGATTTCAACCAATTGGTCGACTCCATTTTCACCGGGGAATAGTGGTTGCCCAAGTAGTAGTTCTGCCAATACACAACCAAGTGACCAAACATCAATCGAAGTTGTATAGTTTGTCGAGCCGAAAATCAACTCTGGGGCTCTATAATGCCTTGAGCAGATATATGAAACGTTTGCCTCTCCTTTGATTAAGATTTTTGCACTAAACAAATAAAAAAGAGAGAAAAAAAGTATTAGGCTTGATGTTCAAATCAATCTTTTTTTGATTATAAAAGTTTATCTTCTTCTTCTTCTTCTTCTTCTTCTTCTTCTTCTTACCTTCCAAAGTCACACAACTTTAAAATACTAGTATTGGTATCTAATAATAAATTTTGTGGTTTAATATCTCTATGGCAAATACCCAAAGAGTGAATGTAACTAATGGCTCGACATAATTGATAGATATATAACTATAAATAGATAGATAGATAGATAAATACATGTTAATATTTGTAGGACAAACATTGTCACTGTCTGTCTAACATACTTTAACGTAAATCAATGGAATGGGTTGTTTTGAAATGGTGTAATGTCTTGACACACGATAAACAGTGTCTGGTACATATTCTAAAACCAAGTTTAGATATACTTCATCATTCTAAATTAAAAATAAATAATATATATCAATTAATTAATTTTGATGTCTGTAATTTGTCTGTAATTTGTCTGTTATTTGTTGTTGTTGTTGTTTACTTACATCAGAAGTATAGAAACTGTTTTTTAATTGTACTATATTAATATGATTTAACATTTTCATTATTTGTAATTCACGATTCTAAATGTAATTATAGGTGGGTAAGGTAAGGGAAGAAATAGTTAGTATCGTTGTCCATCCATTTTATTTTATCTCTTTTCCTCTATTCTTCTTACCTTGTATCTTTGATCTTGTAATACTTTTTTGATTGCTACAACTTCTTTGGTGTCTGATACAATGGCTTGTGTAACTACACCAAATGAACCATTACCGATGATTCCTTCAGTTATATAGCATACTCCATTTGATTTAATAATGACCTTATCAAACTTGTTTCGAAGTTTGTTCTTGTTCTTTTCTTCTTCTTTTTTATCTATATTATCATCGTGAGTATTATTATTTATAGTATAAGAGACATGTTAGTTTCTTTCTGTCTGTTGTTGTTGTTGTTCCATTCATCCATTGACATTCATATTTCATTCCACTCAAATAATATCTTAATCTGTATATCATATGAATGTATGATATGTATATGTATGTATGCATGTATGTAAGAATCTATCACATCAACTTACCCATGTTTTGAGTTGGATCTTTTGTGCTCATCTAAGTAAGTTAACTACTACTACTACTACTGGTTGTTGGTTTGCTATTACTATTATTACTACTACTACTATACTATTAATACTACTATAACAACAAAAATAAATATAACAGAAAATGAAATGATATTGATATTACGTCAAACAAGCTTAAAATTAAAAAAATCTATACAAAAAGAATAGAATAGAATGGAGATTAATAGAAACAGTGTACAGGTGATTATGAGAGTGAGTGAGAGTGAGTGATGAGTTGTATATGATACGAATGAGTGTAAAATATCAAAAAAAAGAGGATAAGAGGATAACTAAAAAAAAACAACAACAACAACAACAATTTTTTTTTTTTTAATGTTGTTTGTTTGTTTGTTTGGTTGGCTTGTTATTATTATATATATATATATATAGAAAAGAAGATAATATACACTATATATATATATAGATAGACTAAAGCACTACTGAATGATGATAGATAGTCAAATCAAATCGATTTATTATTAATATTATATTGGTTGCAAGAAGAGGATATGAATGATGATGGAGGGTGATGAATGAAATTTACTACAAAGGAAGGAAGAGGCTGGACTGACTACTTAATATGTCATCGATAGTGATTGTGATTGATGATGATAGTGCTGTAGTGCTGTTCTGCTGCTCTCTCTCTCTCTATAAAAAAAAAAAAAAACAAATACTTTGATAATAAAAAAAATAAATAAAAAGAAATAATTTTGTCTGTATGGGTGTGGGAGGAGAGACTCTTCAACCGCTCAAGCAAAAATCCCTTTTTTTTGATTTTTTTTTTCTCATTCACAGAACTCTGTGTCACCCACTGATCAGATGAACGAAACCTTTCAAAGTAGATAATTAATAAATGAATGAATAGATTCAAGATAAAGATACAATCAACCAATCAATCAATCAATCTTATATCTTATATCTTATATCTATATGTTTGTATTACCAAGCCCACTACTCTAACTAATTTAGAGAACAAATATGTCATACATATGCTATGAATGATACATAGATGTGCATGGGGAGTGTCCCGACATTACATATTGTCAGTCGGGAGTATATATATATATATATATATACATTTACATATATTATAATATATTTCTAAACAACTCGAAATATTAGAACTTCAAAGATTCGAATTAAGAAGAAAGCTAACTAAAGAGTATATTCGTGGGAACCTATGGGCTACTCAAATAACATACATGCATAGAATGTATTATAGGAAGTGGAAAGTGAGGTGTGTCCACAATCAAGTTGAATTTTCTTATAATTCCAACGGTTGGCGGTAAAAAAGACCAAAAACCTACTGTTTTTCGACTGGTTTTTGGCTTATGGTGTTGATTATGTGTGTGTCCCCGCTTCTATTGCTTGGTCGAGTGGAGGTGACAACGTTTGTGTGTTGTGAGGGTCGCTTTTGGACAAAATAATATTGTATTTTATATTTATTTATAAATTCAAAGATCTTATTTTGTTACGACGTCGTTGTATACTCAGCGTTATTATTGTTGATCCTCCCATTCATTCATTCATTCATTCATTCATTCATTCATTCATTCATTCATTATTTATTACAACAGGACAGACAGACAGACAGAACTCAGATTTACTTTAAATCAAAGTTGGCGCGCAAAGGGAATTAAGTTTAAAGATTCAAAGAACACAACCACTCTTCAACTCACTCTTTGACAACTTAATATATACATACATATACATATATATTTAACTCTTTACATACGCACATCATAGAGTTAAGAAGAAATAGTAATACTACTTAAATCAAAACATACATATATATACATATAAAATAGAATAATAGAACATGAACTTTAATACAACTAGGTATTACACTCTTATGGGTGTTGATGTCAATGCAACTCAAGATGAAATCAAAAGGGCATATCGTTCATTAGCATTACAATATCATCCAGGTAACTAACTAACAAAACTAACAAAACTAATCAAACGACAAAACTAAATGAACTACTTCAAATCAAAGTACTGACTCTCTCTCTCTCTCTTTTACTTCACTTTCTTCTTCTTCCTTTCTTCTACTTACCCTCATTTCTACTAATCTATATCAGATAGAAATCGTGATCCAGAAGCACCTGAAATGGTATGTTATAACAATAATAATTTATATATTAAATTTAATATACTTATTTGTTGTATTTTAGTTTAAACAAATTCATGAAGCATATGAAGTACTGTCAGATGAAAAGAAAAGAAAGTTATACGATCAATATGGTGAAGAGGGATTAAAACTATTTGATAATGGTGTGTTGGGAGAAGAGGCAGAGATGTTGGCTCTGTTATTCTCTGGATCACTCAAGATATTTGCATGTTTATTTTTCTTGTTGGTGTGCGTTGCCATCCTATTCCCCATCTTTTTGGTGGTCAAGATCAACCATCGCGTCGATTGGTCTTGGGCCAAGGTGTTCTCACCGTTTTGGATTATATGGGGGTTGGTCGTCCTCGCCATGATCATTGTCGCCGCAGTGTCCCGTCGTATGCGATCGACGGTACTCATGAGCAAGTCGGTGGCCATACTGGTGTTTGGCGCTTTGATTGTGGCTAATCTCGACCACGCCATTCACATAGATTGGACAGTTGTCTTTATACCCGTCTATTTCCTGTTGGCAGTCAATATATGCTCGATCATCCCCAACACTATCTACTCGCGTTATCTCAAACGTTTGCAGGGTGAAAAGGAGTACTTTAACGCTGCCACAGATTATGGGTTGGGCTATGCCGGTTGGCTCTACCGTCGATACATATTCGAGGCCATGGAGGTATGGTTTATCGTCTTTCTCGTCATTCGTCTCGACCGTATCGTCACTTGGAGTTGGTGGATCAATGCTATTCCCATCCTCGTGTCAATGCTCATTCGTTTAATCACTATCGTCGCCGACAGCAAATACCTCGCCAAACATACCCAAGGTAGCGAGTCAGAGGAAGAGTCGTCGTTCAACACATTCTTGATCTGTTGTTACATTATCCTCATTATCCCAATCGTTATTTTCCTCGGTCTACTAGTATCTTATTTGAATGGTAAAGGTTTTGCTATTGCTTCTGTTTTCATTCCAATATTTATTATTGCTGGGTATGTATATATATTAAAAAATATATATTTTAATTAAATATTAATATAGTTTATTTTTCCATTTACTAATCCTTTTTCTATTTATTTATTTAATTTAATTTAGTATTCTATTTTGTGCATGTTGTTTATTAGTACCATGTTTGATTTGTTGTAGTCCATTTGGAAAGGATATGGAGGATGGTATGTTTAGCGGAATGCAACAAGATATGTTCACCGTTGTCAACAATCGTATGCAACGTCCTCAAAAATTCCTTGAAGCTGCTGGTAGCAATGTTTCAGTTTCTAATAATAATAATAATACTATGGAACCAACGCTATCGAATGTTTAAGTTTACTAAATAGCGTTGTATAATAATATACAACCAAACAAATTATTTATTTATTAATAAATTCTAATATTACACTTCAAACATGTTGTCAAGCCATTATGTTATGCCTGCAATTGGCGGGTTTTAGTGGGAACAATCGGTTAAAGAGTATTGTATTAATATAAAGAATCAAGTAGTAGTTTTTAGATGAAATCCTTTTCTTGGTCATGCCACACTTCAGATGGGAGATGACAATTTTTTGGTGGACATGGTGTTGGTGGTGGAGTTGGTGGAAGGTCATCCTCATCTTTGACACATTGAGCTGAGCCACAGGGCATTTTGACACAGGTGTATCCCTTTTTGCATCCTTCTGCCCTTCCATTAGCATGGATACGGCATTGGGGGAGACATAGTTGGAAATTGGATAGGCCAGAGGTAACACTGACGTCGGTTAGGGTTGATCCAGATGTAAATGGGCAATCTTCCCAATCGGTATCTGGGTTTGGAATGGTGAGACATCCAAGGATTGGGTGGCAGACTGAAATGTTACACGGGTTATCTGGTTGTTGACATACGACATCATGTGGTTCACATACCATGGTGATAGGGTCTAACAAATAGTATTCACACCCAGTGTCTAAATGACCACACCCAGTTGGAGGTGATGGGGTGGGGGGAGATGATCGTCCAACATTGACCATACAGGTTCCACCAACACAAACGGTACCTCGGGGGCAATGGATTGGGTAGTGGATACATTGTCCATTACTACAAACACTTGTAACACAAGGATCTGTTATATTACAATCTTTTGGACTGTAGACGCAGCCACTAGAAACAGAACAGGTTCCAACTACACATTTGTCGGTGTTGTTGTTACATGTGACCATAGTGTGTAAGCAAGTACCATTGGAACAGAGATCGTTGGTGCATGGATTGAGGTCGTTACAGTCCATGGGTGTCTCTACACATTGTCCAGTGGTTTCATCACAGGCAGATGTATTGCAACTACTCGAAGGCACACAGTTGATGGGTATGTGGGTAATCTCTCCAGTTCCTAAATTACAAGAGTCGATTGTGCAGCGAAGGCCATCGTCAATGGGTGTCAAGGTGACTTCACAACCTGTTCCATTTGAGAAACATTCGAAATCCTGGCATAGGTTGACTGGGCAAACGCAGGGGCAGACTGCCTTTTGGACGTTGACACATAATCCATTGACGCAAGTATCAGTGGTACAAATGTTTCCATCGTCACATAACCTTTTGACATTCATGCATCCAACAATAGGATCACAAGAGTCGACAGTGCAATCATCAGTGTCACTACAGTTTCTTTGGATTGGCTCCCCACATGTGCCAGTCTCGACATTACAGAGACTGGATGTACAAGGAGTGCTTGGACATACGATCGGTGAGTAAATACATCCAGCCGAAGGGTCACAGGTCACATTGAAGCATGGTGGGGCTGGGTCACATACCATCGGAACAGGAGTACATTGATTGTTTAAACATGAGCTACGACTACATTTGTCATTGGGATCGGTACATGAAATATCTTGGTGTGTACAGAATTCACCAAAGTTGGTAGAGTTGACTCCTGGTGTTCCCACAGCTGGGCATCTGTCTATGGTACATGGTTTCATGTCGTCACAGTGAATAGAAGGTGTACAACATTGGGTTCCATCACCTTGACAAATTCCACAATAATCATAAAACTGGCATTCCAAAGCGAAATTAGACTGAATTCTAATACTACTTCCCGAAGTATGTCTTTCACAATAAAAGAAATCAAATTTTAATGGAACCTAAATAAGAGATATTACAAGTAGATACATTTTGTATATAAATATAAAGATGATCATCTTTTTTTTAAAAAAAAGATACTTACACCTGGGGTATAACCAACAAGGGAGATGATTCCAGATTGTGGTGGATGCACTCCTCCAAGATCCAATGCTAGACTATTGTTTAAATATACCCATACATCATCATCTCCAGTGATTTGGAATACTTCACTACCCTATAAATATATATAAATATAAATATATAATTAACAAGATGTTTAGGATTACCAATACTTACAAAGGGTGGGTTATACTGATACATACGGTAAATTGGAGGGTTGATACGAAATGGAGACAGAAATGGAAGTTTTGACCTTGATATATTGGGTATCCTAGAGCATCCCATCCCATACCGTTGATTGGGAAGAATGCAGCGTTGATATAGGTGTACATTCCAGTTACTGGGTCTTGGACAAATACAAAATCAAAGGGGATAGGGATGTTGATACCTGGTGTAGACGTAAACCACTGTGAAAAGGTGGTTGCATTATGAATACCACCATCTAAATCATTGGCGGCAAAGTCAGGAACACCATTGGCATTGAGTGTTCGCGAAGCAAGTCCTCGTTGAACAGGTGATATAGGATTATATTCAAAATCTGGATTTAATGATGGATGGTGATCATAAATGATTACTCTAAACGTTCTAGCTATAATATTAAAAATAAAAATAAAAAAAGTAGAAGGAATGAATTATCATCATATTTGGTCAAATGCCCTTTCCATTTTATTGACCATTGAATGATCAAAGTATGCATACTTTGTTGAGCAGAAACCAATGATATATGTTGTTGAACCAGTATACTTATAAGTAGAGAAACATACAAATTGAAAAATTTCATATTATCTTCTTTTTCAATTCTTTTTCTTCTTCTTCTTGAGGAGAATAAAACTATAGAATTGTTTTAAAAGGATTTTAGTAAATGAAAACAATAGATTTATTTTTATTGATGACTGATTGTGGTCTCTACTCTTATGCTTATTCTCATTCCTCCAACACCCAACATTTCATTTATGTTGAAGGGTTAAAAGTAGAAATTTTAATGCACAAGCAATCAGTGCACTACTGACAATTTAAAGGGGGGGGACAATGAATTCATTCCTAATCAATTTTTAGCATATTGGGGAAGAGGGTTAAGAATATGATAGTTTTTGTTGTCATGATGTGGGTGTATGATATAACAATGGAAATTATGTGTGGTTTTACAATTCTATTATTGTGTTGTAATTATAAAAAATAAACAACCAAACAAATTATTTATATATTAATAAATTCTAATATTACATTTCAAACATGTTGTTTATTTATTCCTGCATTGTTGGTTTTAGTGGAATGAATCTTATATTCAAATATTGATCATCTTGATATACTTGATGAAGGTTGTCTTCATCCAATTCAAATAGTTTAGCCATATTTGGAAGTGGGTATTCAATGGCCGCTTTAAAGTCTAGCTGTTTGTTCAATGCTTCGAATTTGAGTTTATCGATTTGACAATATAAATGTGGATGAATTGATGCTTGAACATTTGATATCACTCCAACATCGGTTAAATCTATTGATATTTCGATATCATTATTCTTCCATGATACCATTTTGTTTTTTCTTTTGATAATTAATGTTAAAATTACGTGTTAATTATTAATTCATGATAATTTATCAGGCAACATCTAACATACATATTGGTTTTACCACTTCCATAACAATTTTCACCAATCGTTAAGATTGAATTGTATTTAATATTTTCATTTATAAATGAATCTGCAATATTGGGTATTCCAGATAAGTGATATGTGTTGACACTTTTTTGTTCTTCTAGATATTTTCTTTCGAGATCCCTAATTATTTCCGAACTAACACAGCTACTATCTATTGTTAGGTCGAGTATGCAGGTGTTTGGAATTTTTGATAGCACTGGCCAGTTGAATGATTTGCCAAGAACTAGTTTGTTTAGCGATCGAGGCAAATATTCGATTTTACAATTAAATGATGATCCAAATATTAATGTTTTAACTCCAAAGGGAATATCATCCTCTTTGATTGGTTGATTAAACTTTCCAAATAACTTTAATTTTAAAAGTATTGGTGGAAGTAACCCATTGAGAGGACTGTTGAATTCACCATCCAATATTAATGTTGTTGTGCTTGATAGAATTTGTTGTTGATTGATTAAAAATGATGTGATTCTTTGTGTGTGTTGGTTGACTATTTCTCCTGTTAAATCATCCAATGAAAGTCGATTTTGAGGTGTTGCGATTAATAGTTTCTTGACAAAATCAATTAAATGTTCAGTGTATCTATCAGTTGATATTTTAATATGATCTGCATCAAAGTTGTTTTTTTTGTGGTTCAAGATAAATTGTTTTCTATTTTCAATATCGACTGGATGACTATGAATTGGTTAGTTATTTGGTTCAATCTCCTTTAGCAAATAGTCATAAGTTATTAAACATTACCATGAAAGTAAATGAAATAGAGTTGATCCAACTGAATATATATCATTTGAAGAATAATATTTCTTATGTTTTGATTCCTTTAAAAAATATATTAATTAGATAATTGGGTGGGGTGGGTTATTTAAAGGATGTTACATACAGGTGAGTAATATCCATTTGTTCCACGAGAAGCAAGTGTTGTAGCTATTGCCATCATAATATTTGTATCTTGTGATTTTGTTTGATCATCCATGCGTTCTGGGTGAGTGTCGCAGGTTTTACCAATATCCGGAGATAGAATTGGTTGATCAATGAAATATTGACAACAACCAAAATCGCCAAGAACTATTTCACCGTCTGATCCAATAAATAGATTGAGTGGTTTGATATCAAGATGTGCAAGATTGTGTTGAGATAGTTTTTCAAGTATGAGGAATAATCGTCGAATATATCGCCATATTTCTGATTCGAGAATATACTTATATTTTGGGTACAGAGTTGCTTTTTGGGATTCATTCCTAAAAGATTTGTTAGTGTTTGATTAATGATCTAGAGATTTGAATATCATACCATTTATAGATTGATTGAAATAATTGTTCTAAATCACCACCTTCACAATAATGTGTCAAAAGATATATCTTTTTTGATTCGGTATCATCTTGGTGATCTTTATATTGAACAAACATTTCGTCACCGATGAATAGTTTCATTGTTGTGATTTCAAATTGTATTTTGTCATAGATCGATTGATTGAGAGAGTAATCTATTTCTTTATAAACTAGCTATTTAAATAATAAAGAAGTCATTAGAGTTTTTCGATTGTGCACAAGGCATCCTAGACTGAGCTGCAAATTTAGCAATGTTCTTACCAGTTCGTTGTATGATTCAGACATCACCAAAAATACTTTGTTGGCTGAATATGGAAAGGAGTGTAGTTTAAAATATTTGTTGGAGTTGACTGTTACAAAAGAAGATTGATCGATTGGGTATGTCATTAAATATTTGGTAGAATAATTGATAGAGTTGGGATTTGTGTTGAGTGATGTACTCTTTTGTTGTTTGGAATCATCATCGATGTTGGTGCCATTGTGTGGATCATCACCTTCAACAATTGGTGGAGGCCTGAATAAATGGGGATGGCAGTCTATAGATTCAAATGGTGTTGGAGCGTCGATGCTTTGATGTGCGAAAATGAGGGTCTTATTGTGATTAAACGGAAGTTTGATCACTCCGATTGATGGGTACTTGACAAATCCTTTGCTGATCCCTATTGATTGATCGAATGAGCATATATATCTGATTGCTGAATCTGCTAAGTTCCGACCAAACACCAATGATTGTAATGATGTTGGTAATACTCCAACTGATATTGCTTGATTATATTCATTACCAAACCCCAATGATTGTAATGATGATGGTAATACTCCAACTGATAGTGGTTGATCATAGTAATAACCAAACACCAATGATTGTAATGATGATGGTAATACACCAACTGATAGAGGTTGATTATATTCATCACCAAACACCAATGATTGTAATGATGGAGGTAATACTCCAACTGATATTGCTTGATTATATTCATTACCAAACACCAATGATTGTAATGATGATGGTAATACTCCAACTGATAGTGGTTGATCATAGTAATAACCAAACTCCAATGATTGTAATGATGATGGTAATACTCCAACTGATAGAGGTTGATTATAGTCTCTACCAAACACCAATGATTGTAATGATGATGGTAATACTCCAACTGATAGTCGTTGATTATAGTACCAACCAAACACCAATGATTGTAATGATGATGGTAATACTCCAACTGATAGTGGTTGATTAAATATATTACCAAACACCAATGATTGTAATGATGTTGGTAATACTCCAACTGATAGAGGTTGATTATATCTACCACCAAACCTCAATGATTGTAATGATGATGGTAATACTCCAACTGATAGTCGTTGATTATAGTACCAACCAAACACCAATGATTGTAATGATGATGGTAATACTCCAACTGATAGTGGTTGATCATAGTAATAACCAAACACCAATGATTGTAATGATGATGGTAATACTCCAACTGATAGTGGTTGATTATAGTAATAACCAAACACCAATGATTGTAATGATGATGGTAATACTCCAACTGATAGTGGTTGATTATAGTACCAACCAAACTCCAATGATTGTAATGATGATGGTAATACTCCAACTGATAGTGGTTGATTAAATATATTACCAAACTCCAATGATTGTAATGATGATGGTAATACTCCAACTGATAGTGGTTGATCATAGTAATAACCAAACACCAATGATTGTAATGATGATGGTAATACTCCAACTGATAGTGGTTGATTATAGTACCAACCAAACTCCAATGATTGTAATGATGATGGTAATACTCCAACTGATAGTGGTTGATCATAGTAATAACCAAACACCAATGATTGTAATGATGTTGGTAATACTCCAACTGATAGAGGTTGATCATAGTCCCAACCAAACTCCAATGATTGTAATGATGATGGTAATACTCCAACTGATAGTGCTTGATTATAGTCTCTACCAAACACCAACGATTGTAATGATGTTGGTAATACTCCAACTGGTATTGGTTGATTATATTCTTTACCAAACACCAATGATTGTAATGATGATGGTAATACACCAACTGATAGAGGTTGATTATATCTACCACCAAACCTCAATGATTGTAATGATGATGGTAATACTCCAACTGATATTGGTTGATTATCAACCCAAACTAATGAATCGATTGTCGCTGTAGTCATGAACGATATTTATAAGTAGTGATACCAAAGGTGTCCGTTTTAATTAATACTGATGCACTCTCGACTAGTTTGTTGCAAAGTGAGTAATATGATTAAAATATACTTCACGAAAAGTGTTCTGGACTCCCCACACTAATTATTGTATGAGACGGCTTTCCATGCAGAGCTGTTTTGCAAGCATATCGTCTTCAAAAAAACTTTTTTATTATTTCGCACAAGACAATTAGAATAATTAAATCTTATTCTTTTTAATCAACTGAGAGACCGATGAGGCTATATTCAAAGATGAAGATGGTTCAGTAGCCTTTCTCTTGAATTGGAATGGAGTTGGTTTGGTGAGTTTGTTGACTAGCGATACATTGTTGGTGTTGTTGGTTGCTTTAGGTGAATTGGTAATATCTTCTAATTGACTGGTTGGTTGTTGCTGTGATGGTTGAGGTGTAGTATTAGACGATGAAGACAATGAAGATGTTGATGATGAAAGAGACTCTTTTTCTTTTTCTCTTTCCTTTTCAATAGCATTTAACTTCTTTTCAATTTGTTTGTTAATTGCCAACAACTGTTCGATCTTGTTGAGATACTTGTCAATCTCTTCATCCTTTTCAGAGAGTTTATCTTCGAGTTCTTCGTTGGCCAATTTAGCTTGATCGAGTTCACTTGACAACGCCGATGTTTCTTGTATCTCTGACAGTCTTGTTTGTGTCTGATAATGTGCTTCACGTTCCTTGGACAGGTTATCTTCAACCTCTGCACGTTGCTTTTTAGACAATTCAAACATTTTGTTTAATCTATCATTCTCGTTACTGAGACGATTAATCGATTCCTTGTGTTCGAGTACACTACTTGACAACCGACTGATAGAGTGACGGTCTTCAGCTGCTTTAACAGACTCTTCTTTTGATACACTGTCTACAGAGTCACGAGCACGTTTTTCACTTTCAACCATCTCCTCTAATTCCATCTCTCTTGCACGGTACTCTAACTCTCTTCTTTGGTACAAACTAATTTGTTCGACCAAGTCAGCGTCACTCTTTTCTTTTCGCTTGTCAATATATCAACCGTCTTTTTAAGTGTATCCATTTCTTCATCCAATTTAACTCTTTGACTTGTACTTTGACTTTGAGTTGATTGTAATGTCTCCAAATCACATTCAAGTTGTTTGGTTTGTGTTACATAACCTTGGATATCCGATGTCATGGTCAACATTTCAAACTCGAGTTTATGAACTGTGCTTTGTGAATCATCCAATTTCTTTTTCAAATCGTCGTAATCTGCTTTCAACGATTCAACTATCTTTTCCATACTCTGACTGCTCTCTTCCAACCCGTTATTCTTTTCTCTAAGTTGGTCCAATTCCAAAGTCAATTGATTTGTCTTGGCATTGGCGAGATTGTTCATTTCCATGCACTCTTGTATTTTCACAACAAGTTTTGTATTTTCATCTTTTGATTCCTTGACAAGTAACTTTTGATCGTTGACCTCTTGATTTGATTCAATCAATTGAGTAGACATATCTTGTCGATCACATTCAACCGATTGAACACGACTGTTAAGCTGATCAATAGTCAATTGCATCTCTTCAATGATAGATTGATACTTTTTAATTTGGCCATTTGTATCTGTTGTCTTTTGTTCCAATTGGCAATGACTTTGTTCAACTTTACATTTAACACTTTCCAACTCTCCTTGTAAATGTTGGATTGTTTCATCATGTTGTTTCAACTGTTCGGTCATTTCATAGTTGATACTGTCACTCTGCTTCTTTTCTTCTTCCAATTGTTTGATCAATTCTAATTTACACTCTAGTGTTATCAAAACCTCTGTAGCATTCTTTTCCTTTTCCTTGATCAATTCATTTTGACATTCCATCTCTTTCATCAATGATCCAAGCTCGTACTCTACTTGTACAATCTTTTCCTTGTACACTTGGTCACGACTAACTGCGTCACTTTCAATTTGAGAGATGTGTTTTTGATGTACCAACTTTTCATCTTGCAACTCGGCCATCAACTCTTCCAGTCTTGATTGAAGTTGAGATTCATCCATTTCAACAGACTCTATTGTACGGGTGAGTTTAGCAATTCGATCAGCCTGTTCTCCAAGACTGACATTAGCTTGTGCAAGTTTAACATTGGTTTCATTCAACATTCCATCCTTTTCCAATGACTCTGATTGTACTTTCTCCATTTCCAATTGAGTTTTAACAAGAGTTTCTTTTTCACGAGTCAATTTCATTTCAAATTGTTCAAGTGTTTCCAATTTACCCTTTAACTCTCTTTCAACCGTCTCCTTTTCTAATCTTGATTTCTCCAAGTTTAATTTAACCTCCTCTAACTGGCTTGTTGATTGTTCCATCATACCATCCTTTTCAATTGATTCTTTTAAAAGTTGGTTGAATTGTAGTTGCAATGACTCGGTTTGTCGAGTATGTTGTTGGACGAGTGACTCTAGTGTTTTAATAGTCTGTTGATTGTCTTGAATGGTCATAGCAGCCTGCTCTAATCGCAAGGTGGTTTCAGTCATCTCTTCAGTCTTTTCCAAGTCGATAGAATGGTGTTTGTCGAGTTGACCTTGCAATTCGGCGAGTTCAGAGTCACGACGATTCATCTTTTCGGTCAACTTGTTGATTGTGTCTAGGTTGGTCTGTACAGCGTCATCGGCATGTGCAAGTTGAGCACGTAACTCGTCCATTTCAGCAGACTCTTGCTCTGATGCATTTTGGGTGTCTGCGACTGTCTTTTCCAACTCTCTTTCCAACTCGGACAACAAGTGTTGATGGTCATGAACACTCGACTCGAGGTGTCTGTTTTGTGCTTGCAAATGTTCGACTTGACTGTCATACTCTTCCACCATGGCACGCATCTCTTCAAGTTCCTTTTCACGGTCTCCAACAGTCTCTTGTAACCTTGACATCTCTTGTTCAAACTCGTGTATCAATTGTTCGCGTTCATGTATATCATTTTTAAATTGTTCTATTTGAGTGCTGTGTGATTCAGTGTCGTGTGCATACGAGTCGATCAACTCGGTCATCTCACGTTCCAACGACTCTTTTTCCAAAGTGGTCTGTTGGTTGGCCGCTGTGAGACGTTCGACAGCGCCGGCATACGATGCGAGCTCGGTGCGTGCCATGCCAAGCTCTTGATCCAATCGACCCATCTTGACAGTCAACTCGTCCTGCGAGTCTTGTTGACGTGCAACCAACTCATCCTTTTCCTCGGTTGCCAACTCTAGTTGTTTCAAAGTGTGCTCCAATTCACCCTTTAATTGATCCGTCTCTTTCTGTCCACTCTCTATTCTCTTTAATGCAACTGCCAACTCTTCCCTTCCAACTGCCAGTTGATCAGTGAGTACCTCAACATGTTGAGCAAGTTGGTCGTGTTGAATGGTCACAGTTTCCAAGTCCATCTTTAGTTTCTCCAAATCTTCATTCTTTCTTTCAACCTTTCTAACTGTCTCTTCCAACTCTACGGTCATCTTTTGTCTACTCTCAACCAATTCAAGTTGAGTTGTTGTCTTTTCAACATTCAACTCTTCTTGTAACCCTGCTATCTCCTCGGTCAACTCGACGACCCGTTTGGCAGATTGGGTGTGGTTGGAAACAGCCGCGGACAAGTCTGATTCAAGCGATGTGATCGTTGTCTGGAGCTGACTAATCTTGACAGTCTGCTCATCCCTCTCCTCTGCATTGG
The DNA here is from genome assembly GCF_000203815.1 of Cavenderia fasciculata. NCBI lineage: Eukaryota > Evosea > Eumycetozoa > Acytosteliales > Cavenderiaceae > Cavenderia > Cavenderia fasciculata. Next base: position 86,555 of record NW_004457723.1, read on the forward strand.
TTTCCAACTCTTGCTGCAACTGACCGAGTTCCTCTTGCAGCTCGGCAAATAGCTGGACATTGGCTTGGTACTTGGCGTCTGTGTCCTGGCCTGCCAACCGTTCCTCTTGCACCAATGTTTCAAGTGAAGTGATACGCTCTTGCTGCTCGTCACACACACTTTCAAACTCGGCAATCATCTTGTTTCGGATATCCAGCTCAGAGTCGAGCTCGGTGATACGGTGTGCGTCAAGCTCGCGAGCATCGATCGCTTCCTTGGCAACCATTTCAATCTCGTTGATGTATCTTTCAAACTCTTCTACTTTGTCTTGACCCTGTTGGACGGTCTCTTGGAGCCGTGTGATTTCCTCGAGACATGACTCAACCTCGCCGACACTCTCTTCGAGTCGTTTGGACAGTTGAGCAACCTGCTCGACACTCTCTTTCAACGAGACGGTTGCAGTGTCTAGGTCAGACTCGAGTGACTTGATGAGTGCAGAGGTACGTTCCTCCAACTCGGCCTGGCTGTCCTCTCCCATCTTGGTGACTTGCTCCAACTCCTCTCGCAACTCTTCAACTGTATTTAGGAGTTGTTGATTGTCACGATCCATCTCGTTGGCACGTACAGAGATCTCTTGCAACTCTTTGCGCATCTTGGCAGTTGTTTCTTGGTACTTTTCCTCGGCCACCAGCTCCACCTCGGTCTTTGCGTCTCTCAACTCTTGACATTCCTTTTGCGATACATCCAGTTGTTCCAGAGTGTCATCTACGCGCTTCTTCATCTCTTCCAGGTCACTGCCAACCTGTCCTCTCTGCACCTTGACAGCCTCCAATTGTTTGTTCAACAAATCAATCTTTTCAACCGACTTGGCCAACTGCTCCACACCGTCTCTATGTCTCTCGACGACAGTCACCAATTCATCTTGTACAGTTTCCAACTCTTTCTCTACAGTCTCGATTCTTTCCTTTCTCTCTTTGGCAACCACCTCTACATTTTCAAACTTTAATTTCCATTGTCCAATTGATTCCCTCAACTCTCTCATTTCCATCTCTTGGCTGTCCAATTGGTCATTGTATTTGTTTGAAGTGACCGACATCTCTTCTTGCAACGCTTGGATCTCCTTTTTACCCGCATCCAATTGTTCTTGCAACGATTGACACACCTCGATCTTTTTCTCTAATTGATTCTTGTATTCCGCCATCTTTTGTTCCAAACCATCAATCTTTTCATTTAATTCTTGGTTCAACTCTTGTCCAACATTTTGATGATTCAACATTTCTTTTTCAAAATTCTAAAGAAACCAAAAACAAAAATAATTAATAAAACATACTTGTATATACTTATTCATTCATTTGTTTGTTTTGATTGATACTTACCAATTTCAAAGTATTATTTAAATTTTCCAGTTGACGAATTGAAGATTTAAGATTATTCATTTCTAAAAGTGAAGATTCTTGTTCTTGTTTTAATTTTGATTCGTATTGATCGATGACATCTTGAAGTTCCAATGCCAATTGTTCGAGTTGTTCAATGGTCGATGACTTCTTTTCCAAGTCTTCATTGAATTGGCTAATTTGTTGTTCCAAGTGTGAAATGATTGAATTCGAGGTACTAACCTCTTCAGAATGAATATTCATCATTGAACTATGTTCACTTTCAATATTGGTAATTTCATCTAATTTTTGATATAATTCTTTTTCCAACTATAAAACAAAAATAAATGTAAGAAATATTAATATTTGTATTATATAAATATATATATGTATATGTATTTGATATATATATATATATATATATATATATATATATATACATACTCTTTCAACTTTTTCACGTAAATTGACTATTAAAGTTTGTTTGTTTTCCATTGCAATTTTATCATTCTTTGTAGTTGATTTTAAAAGAGTTACCTCATCTTCATATTTTGATTTCTCTTGTAACAATTGATTAAATTGTAATTGTAATGTATCTATATCTTTGGTTGATGAATTGGATTGCAACTATAGAAAATAAATTAAAATAGAAATCAAAGTTAATAAATCCATTTTTAATAATTAATTATTCTTGCATAATATTTGCATACCTCTAAAGATTGTATTTTCAATAATAAATTATCCTTTTCTAATAATAATTTTGATCTTTCAGATTCATAGGTAGAGATTTTAAGATTGAGTCGATCTATTTCCAATTCCATCTCTTTGGTTGAGTTATTATGTACATTATTATTACTATTATTTAATAGTTCCTTTTTAGATTGTTCCAATGATGCTTTGAGATTGTCTGCATTCAATTTCAACTTTCTTATATTATCTTGTGATGTATTTAATTCTCTTTGACATGTTTTATATTTATTATCTAATTGTTTCAACTACATTAAATATACAAATATTTTGAATTAGTACTACCTCCATTAATCAAACTAATTAATATTAATAATATCTATGCATACCTCTGAAATCAATTGATCTTTCTCTTGATTGATTGATTTAACTTCCTTTTGAGATTGATTCAAGTGTTCTAGCATATTATCCATTTGAATCTGTTTCTGTCTCTTTTGTTTCTTGTGTGATTCAATCTCTTCTTCTAAAGATTGAATCTTTATAATATGTTGATTGTCATCTGTATCCATTCTTTCTATCTTCTTTTGATTGTAATGTAAAAGTGTCGAGTTACTAATTAAAATACTCGATAAACTACCCTTTATTCCTACTATCTATCTCTCTATGAATATATAAAACCTTGACTCTTTGAAACTAGTACATTATGAACAATGTAGGGTGTTTCCAAAAAAAAAAAAAGGTTTTGGCGGCAATAGTGAACATACTTCAACGGACTCTGTTTCAAATTTGAATTATTTTATTTTTTGAAGTTCGAACCATGGTGGTTTTACTTGATCAACTTTAAATAAACATTAATGTTACACAGCAAATGTAATGTAATATTAAACTAGATAGAGATAGATATATGTATATAGATATAGAGGAATGAGTCATCACCATCAACATCATTCACATCATCAACAACATCATCCAGTTGTACAGACATACTATGGTAATGGAAGAATAGATGTAACTGAAAAGTATCAGTTTAGTTATGAAGTAGGTTCGGGTACCTATGGTATGGTCTACAAAGCAGAGGATAAAAAGAAACATAATAGAGTCGCTATCAAAAAGTTTAGAAGTACTAAAGAAGGTGAAGGTTTATCTTTGACTGCTTGTAGAGAGATTGGTGTAAGTAAAGTCATAGAACCATCAACAAGACACATAGTGTGTCTAAAGACACAACCATATGACTAATTCAATTTCTTATTATTATGATTATGATTATTATTGGTCATTAGTTATTAAGAGAATTAAGACATGAAAATATATTAACATTAATGGATATATGTTTAAACCCAAAAGATAAATCTTTAAACCTTGTATTTGATTATGCCGAATATGATTTATTTGTATGTTATCATCCATCATTTTATTTATATATATATAAATAATAGTATTATATTAACGTATTGTATTGTATTTATTTATATGTATTAGGGGATAATAAAATATCATAGAGAACATGGTACTTATTGTTCAGATTTAACAGTGAAATCATTGATTTGGCAAATATTGAATGGTATACATTACTTGCATAGTAATTGGGTGATACATCGTGACTTGAAACCATCGAATATCTTGGTGATGGGAGAGGGAAAGGAATTGGGGACTGTCAAGATTGGTGATTTTGGTTTGGCTAGAATCTTTCAATCTCCGTTACGACCGTTACACGATAATGGTGTGGTCGTTACTATTTGGTATCGGTCTCCCGAACTGTTACTCGGTTCAAAACATTATACGTGTGCAGTTGACATATGGGCTATTGGTTGTATATTTGCAGAGTTGTTGTCTACCAAACCTCTGTTCCCGGGTAAAGAAAAGGATCCGAAAATACCATCACTCTTTCAAGACGACCAAATCGAAAAAATAATTAGAATACTCGGTCAGCCTACTCTAGCAGATTGGCCTGATCTAAAGGCAATGCCAGAATACAGAAAAATACCTACCAACACTGAACAAAATCCAACTTCAAAACCAGAGTACATATGTTTTTTAAAAATCAAAAATAACTTAATAATTAATTATTTATTCTTTTTATTTAATAGTACAACACCATTAGCAGAAGCATCAAGATTAGAAGTAAATACAGCAGCTTATGATTTATTGGTTAAAATGATTGCATATGATCCATGCAAGAGAATCACTGCTCAAGAAGCACTTGATCATCCATATTTTAAAGAGGCACCCGTTCCAATTGCCAATGCGTTTGGTAAAAGTGCTAGTGTTGCTGGTTATCCAATTAGACAACAATTAAATACTAAAAAAATGCCTACCAATGTTAAAAAGGATCAGGGTGAACCTTAATATTATTAATTTTAATAAAAAAAAATGTGTATAAAAACCTTTTTCTGTGTGAAGAAATATAGCTAGCTATATCTTGTCTGTATTTTATTGTTCTTCAACCTTTAAAATAATCAATGGATACAGATACAGATATAGAAATAGATAATCATATGGTGTTTGATGATGATTATAATCAAGCACTATCAGTTGGAGTATTACCATCATCATTACGATCATTGGTGTTTGGTCGAAACTATAATCAACCTCTATCAGTTGGAGTATTACCATCATCATTACAATCATTGAAGTTTGGTCAGGGATATAATCAACCAATATCAGTTGGAGTATTACCATCAACATTACAATCATTGGAGTTGGGTTATTTCTACAATCAACCTCTATCAGTTGGAGTATTACCATCATCATTACAATCATTGGTGTTCGGTCATTGGTATGAAAAGCCTCTACCAGTTGGAGTATTACCGACATCATTACAATCATTAAAGTTGAGCTATGACTATAATCTACCGCTATCTGTTGGAGTATTACCATCATCGTTACAATCATTGGTGTTTGGTCTTAGATTTAATCAAGCACTATCAGTTGGAGTACTACCATCATCATTACAGTCATTGGTGTTGGTGATGAATATAAACAAGCACTATCAGTTGGAGTACTACCATCTTCATTACAATCATTGGTGTTTGGTCTTGGATTTAATCAACCTCTATCAGTTGGAGTAGTACCATCAACATTACAATCATTGGTGTTTGGTGGATGCTATAATCAACCTCTATCAGTTGGGGTATTGCCACCAACCCTACTATCATTGAAGTTTGGTAATGGTTTTAGCCAGCCACTATCTGTTAAAGTATTACCATCATCATTACAATCATTAGAGTTTGGTCCTTATTATAATCAACCTCTATCAGTTGGAGTATTACCATCATCATTACAATCATTGAGTTTGGTCAGGGATATAATCAACCTAGCTATCAGTTGGAGTATTACCAACATCATTACAAACATTGGCGCTTGGTTTTCAATTCAATCAACCTTTATCTTGTCTCATATTACCAACATCATTACAATCATTGGAGTTTGGTTATCGTTTTAATCAACTCATATCTCTGGGACTACTGCCATCAACAATACAAACATTGATTGTTGGTGGGAAATTTAATCAACCTCTATCAGTTGGAGTCCTACCATCATCATTAAAATCATTGGTGTTTGGTGATAGATTTAATCAACCTCTATCGGTTGGAGTATTACCGTCATCGTTACAATCATTGAAGTTTGGTGATTGATTTAATCAAGCAATATCAGTTGGAGTATTACCAACATCATTACAATCATTGGTGTTTGGTTATAAATATAATCAACCTCTATCAGTTGGAGTATTACCAACATCATTACAATCATTGAAGTTTGGGAGATACTATAATCAAACACTATCAGTTGGGGTATTACCAACATCAATTCAGTCGCTAACCTTTTAAAACAGTTTGGAATATTATGATGGTCATGATCCAATACCATTAACCTTCCAAAGTGATTTCAAGAAATCAATTCAAGTTTGGAGATACTATCTTAGAATAGGGCCCTATCAATTATTAAAGCTTCCATCAAAACCGGATGCAATCATCTTTACAAGTATTGGATCGAACAATATCGATATTTCCAAACAAAATCCTTGTCAATCATCGCCATTTTCGAACGCCTTATCCAATCCCAACTCCATCAATCTCGATCCAAAGTATTTAGTTGCGTACCCCATCAACCAAGAAGAATTTGTTACAGTCAACAACCACAAATATTTTAAACTGTACTCATTTCCATACACATCAAACCAAGTATTTTTAGTTTTATCAGCTTCTAATAGTGAATTGGTATGTTGACTAAAATCTAGACAAGTAGTACGGTAATTATAATTAACCCATTTTTATAATTCAATTTACAGTGCGTTTACAAGGAAAAAAATTACTCACGGGGTGAAACAATACGCTCTAGAGCACAATTTGAAGTAGAGTGCATGAAACTATTCATTGGTGACGAAATGTTTGTCCAATACAGAGACCATCAGGATAATAAAGTTGATCATACATTTTGTTTGGTGACTCTATATTGTCAAGGTGGTGATCTTGAACAATTATGCCAATCTAAAATTGAGTGGTAAGAAACCTTTTTAGACATGGATAAAGGAATTATTTTTCTTATTCAATTCTTCTTGACATTTTAGGAATAATTTGGAAATACAAAAAAACAAACAAAATGAAGATGATTTCAATTATATTCAAGAGGCGTATATATGGAATTATATTCAAAGATTATTCCAAATACTTGAAAAGCTAGCCAGCCATAATCTTGCACATCTCGATATCAAACCACTCAATCTATTTATTGGAAACGATGGTGAAATAGCTCTTGGTGATTTTGGTTGTTGTAGTTTTGTCACTAAAGCAAAACAAAATTGGAATGCCCAACAATCACTGTAGATCGCCCTAAAAACTTTCAAGAAGAGACAAGTATCGGACTAAATAGTTTGAAAAGTGGAATGCGTGGAACAAATGGGTACTACCCACCTGTAAGTTATCAAACTCGTTATATCAATTTCAAGATTACGAATGTATATAAATAATATCTAAATTTTAATAGGAATCAAAATTAAAAGAATATCACTCTACAAGTGATGCCTATTCAGTTGGCAGATTACTTTCATGGTAAAAAAATACAATTTTATTATTTGTGTTTAATTTTCATATTCTCCTTCTATTATTATTAACTCTACCCTTTTTTAATTCACAGTCATCCAGTGTCATGACACTGCCAACATGGTTGAATTTTTCTATAATCATAGAAATAACAACTTTAATCCAGATCTTGTTAAAATATCTCCAATCAGATACTCTTCAGCTTTAATTCAATTTGTCAAGAATCTATTAATTGCAACACCTCATGATCGTCTTTCATCTGATGATTTAACAGTTGAATCAATTGGACCAGGTAAACAGATAGTAACATCACCATTTTTAGTTGACAAAAGTAAATTCCTTCCAAATATCACTGAATTGAAATTCGATGGTGAATACAACTGCCCTCTAAGAGGACTACTTCCAGAATCTCTTCGAAAACTATCGTTACTTGGCAAGTTCAATCAACGAATAGTTGAATATGACATTCCCTTTAGAGTTGAAACTTTAATTTTAGGACCATCATTTAATAGTCCTATTCGTTTCGGGGATCCTTCACTAAAAGTGGTTTTTTTTGGTAAATCATTCAACCAACCAATCTATCCTGGCTGGTATTTTGATTCACCCTTCAAACCCCCTTTTAGTCCCACTATCAATATCACCACCGATATTTGGAATCATGAAAAAGAATCCAATATCTGTTCAGAAACCCGAAAGGAAGATTACAAAAGAATTAATCTTTACCATACTGGTGGTCTATTAAATATACATTCCATAGACACTATCAATTCATTTACCAAAGTTCATTTGGAATCTAAAATCATATTGATGATATGTGATAAATGTTTTGGCATTGGTCAAATTAAAAGGTATGCCTAAAAAGACTAGTGGCACTCTTTTAGAACCAATCAATTTACTAATATTATTTCAATGTCTGAAGAGAAAATAATGTAGTGTCTTGGAATAACAATAATGATATTTCATTGGCAATAGATTTAAAAGATGTTAGTGTCATATCATTTGTAGAGTCATCAATTTATCCTCATTTATATTATCAAATTGACAAGAAAATATTTCAAGAAACCAATCAACAATCAGTGGATTTAGATAATATCGACCATGTCATTGAATATCCATTAATTGATATGAATCAATTATTTGAATATTAGATTCATTCCCATTCCAAATTAATCTCTTTAATAAATATATTGTATCTCTGTATCTAGTAATTAAATTATGTGTAATAATAAAAAAAACAATTTTTTGAAACAAAAATCTGTACATGATTGTTTCGTCTTTCGTCATTTTTTTGTATACAAATCGAATACTTGTTCATATAAAACATATCTTTTTAAAAATGACAGATCAACAATTAAATAAGAATATGAGTAATCTATCAATAGATAATAGAAATCATAGTAATGATGATGATGATAATAATAATAATAATAATAATGGTAACCTTTCATTTCAATTATAATCCCGATTTCAATCTCTTTCTTATTCAATCTCTTTTTATATCTATACTTTATATTTATAGTACATTCAGGATATAATATAATTGATGATGCTTTAGGATATGCAAGATTATATGGTTATATTAAAAAAGATCAACAAGAGCTCGTTTCTCCTTTTTTAATTGGTAACTAAACACACAAACAAACAAACAAACAAACAATAATCATTTAATAATCATCGATTATTGTAAGAAGAAAAAGAAAGAAAGAAGAAAATAATATGAATAATAATAGAACAATATATAAATCTATAGAAAAGAAAAGAATCAAATTCTAATCTTTTCTTTTCTTTTTCTATTTAGAGAAATATGAAAAAGATGCAGATAAATATTGGGATAAATTCTACAAGAGAAATAACTCTAATTTCTTTAAAGATAGACATTGGTTAACAAGAGAATTTCAAGAGTTTCTAGAGAAACCTACGCAAGACGATAAAAAGATTAGAGTATTTGAAATTGGATGTGGTGTCGGCAATACGACACTGCCCCTCATGTCACTCAACGATCGTCTCGAGTTTGTGTCGTTTGACTTTTCGCAACACGCTGTCAAGCTACTCCAACAAGCAGTCGATCAAGACGACCAATACAAAGGTAGATGTACCACTTTTGTCTATAATGCAGTGGACGGTGTCGAAAAGCTGCCAGCATGCGTCGCCAAGGGCACTTTTGACTTGGTCGTCATTATATTTGTCTTGTCAGCTATGGACCCATCGACGTTTGCGGCAGTGGTTGACATGTGCGCACACGCACTCAGACCCGGTGGCAGAGTACTCATCAGAGACTATGCCCGCGAGGATATGGCCCAAAGTCGATTTGAAAAACACAGCTCCAAACTAGGCGACTCTTTTCACGTTCGTTTTGATGGTACTCGAGCCTACTACTTTACACTAGAGCACATGGAACAGCTCTACACGGCCAATGGCCAATTTGAAACTTTCCAAAATATTATCGTCGAAAAACAAGTCGTCAATCGTAGAGATAATAATCAGATGGATAGAAAATTTATTCAATCTAAATTTATTAGGAAATAAAATTAATTCATTTAAATCATTAAATTAATGGTATATTATATTTTAGTGAATTGATGATATCATACCATGTTTTTTAAAAAAAAAATTGTAATATTACAATATGTTTTAAAATCAATGTGTTTTGGTGATCCAGTTTTATTAGAAATCAATCAAACCTAGTTCATTCGATAGCCAACGATGAGTAGAACCAGAATAGAGCAAAAACATTGAAATCCCCTTAAAACACGGCAAAAAAGTGGGGACTTGGTAAACTGGCAAAAAAAAAAAAAAAAAAACCGGAATGGATTTTTTAAAATCAATGTTTTGGTGATCCAGTTTTGTTGGAAACCAATCAAACCTAGTTCATTCGATAGGCAACGACGAGTAGAACCAGAATACAGCAAAAACATTGAAATCCCCTTAATTTTTTTACACGGCAAAAAAGTGTGGACTAGAAGGGTATCGATCCCTTTACCTCTCGCATGCTAAGCGAGCGCTCTACCATCTGAGCTACAAGCCCGATTTTTTGGATAAGACCAAAAACAATTTTGCGGTATTTATACCGCCGGCCCCTATACTAACAGAAACTCTAACTATTTTAATTAAAATTAAAACAAATAAACCATAATTACTCTATTGTCCGACGACTAGAGTCCAGATTTATTAAAAAAAAAAAAATACCGCCGCAAAAAAATTGAATGATCCCCTTAACTCTTGTGTTACTTATTTCTCTCTGCATGGATGCAGAATTCTCTCATTAGTGCACTCGTGCGATAGTAGAGTCAAGTGAGCTTTAAAAATAAACAAGTCATTCACAAGACATGTAAAATATTTTAACAAGCGCGTCACGGCCTTATTTATCACTTTCGATCTTTTCAATCGTGGACAGTCTCCACTCTATTTACATCAATAACTCTAATTAGTATATTCATCAATCAACTCTCCATAACTTCTAATGGTACACCCTGCTCTATAATAATAAACACACATAAGAACATATTAGTTGTAGTTGATACTCTTTCTTTGATAATATATCTTCTTCTTTTAAAAACATACCATGTTGTAACATCTTTAACAACGGCAAAGATGATATATGAACGGTTTCAGCAGATATCTGGTAATGGAGTCCATCTGTGATCTTTTCCATTTTATCTAATTGTCTTATAAGTTCTCTATTCATATCTATCTATATATCTATCTATTTATCTTTATCTATATCTATATAATATTACTATTTTCTAAAAAATAAAACTATTTTAAATTCGGTGGCTATGCAAGGAGGAAGAAAAAAAAAAAAAATACAAAAATTAAATTAACTACCTTAAACAAATAACACCCACCCACTTAAAATATTCGATGATAGATAGTTTAATAAAGTTTATATTAAAGAACAAACAACTAAGAGTAATAATATTCCAACATGTAACTAGTATTCATCGACAATTAGGTATAAGGACTGTTAAATCAAAAGATATAATAACATTGTATGATTATATAAAGTATGGTCAAACTGATCTTTTCATCAAACATTTTGATCGTTTACATCAATTGATTCTATTGGTTGATAAACAATCAAGATATAAAAAGGTAAATTTACTTGTATTTTTTTCGAAAGTACTAGGATTTACATGTCATATTCACATTCATTCTCTTTATTTCTTTTCTGCATTTAAATTAGAACAATTATATAAAAAGATTGTATTGGATATTTAATATTATATTTGAAAAGAATAATCATGTTGCAATGAAATATTTAATTGATAGACTTGGTATAACCAAAAAAGACTTTCAATCATACAAAATACACTTTTCTTCAACTACAACAAAAGGCTTTCAATTCACAACTGAAATGTTCTACGTATTACGAGATGCAAACTTTTCAACACTTGTGCCATCTCTTCAGCATGGGATGATCAATGTATTGATTAGACTTGGTGACAGTGATCAATTGGAATCATATCTATCTACATTGGATAACCCGAATCCATCGAGTACTGATCGCCGTCCATTCAAAAGTTCATTTTCATATTTACTTGCCAACAACAACAACAACAAGGATATTATCTACACTACTATTAGGATAATAGAAATATTTAAAAGATATTCAATCAATGTTATTGGGGATGTATTGGTTGGAGCGGTGGAGAATAATCATTTGGAGATGGTAAAGTGGGTTGTGGAAAATGTACCAAATGAAGAGTTGGCAGACTCTTGTAAAACTATTGTTTGCACTGTTTTTGAAGTACATGGCAAAAAAGAGGTGTTGGAGATGTTGCCAATATCACATTATGCCAATGGTTGGCATATTGGCTCAAATGCTATTAAACAAGGAAATTTTGATTTCATCGAATATTATTTAAAGAAATCTCTCCAAGATGGTCATGTCATTAAAATATTAACAGAGTGTCTTGCACACGATCGAATGGATTGCTTTGAATTGATTGTTACAAAATATCAAAATCATTTACCACCAGGCCACCAAAAGGTCATCCATCTTTTTCATCCAAACTGTTTTTCAACAGAGTTGGTAGCAAGAGTAATCAAACTCGGATTCCATGTTCGCCTTTGTGTTGATATGTTTGAGCCTGCCATCCGAGACAACCAATTGGAGACCTTTATCGAATTGGACTATCCACACCTCCCATTGACAGTCGACAGCTTTACCAGACTACTCGGTTATGCAATTGAATGTAACAGTCTATCTTCAATTGACGTCCTACTCCACCATCCACGATTCCAAGAGGTTCAAGATCGCATCATTGACATTAGTTGTATCAAACCACAGACTATACCAACGATTGAATATATATTCGACAAGTCCAATCGAAATATACCGATTAGGTTCCAATCGATCGATAACTCTTATAACAAAGATTACACCTCTTCTTATTCTGTCGATTACGAGTCGGTTGCCAAGGTCATTCGTTTGGTTTATAGACCCAACATTATCGGCCGTTGTCAGTTGATTGCCATCTTTTTGTTGGCAAATGATATCGAATGGTTGTTTGACAATAATGTCATTGCAAAGGACTCTGTCAGCACTTTAGTAACGGGTCTCTTTAGCGACTACATTGCGGGTGGTGCTGCTACATATAGAGATCTATTCAAAACAGCCTGTCTCAAAGGACAGTACCCAGCTTTGGATTTTCTTTTTGACAATTGTCTACCCATTGTTAAAGACACATATTCATTGGTCATCTTGGTAGGCCTACTACCAGATGACCAACAATTTGAAAGATATTGGTCAAGGTTGGGCATAACAGACACAGCAATTGTCTCTGATATTGTTCAAAGGATTATATTTGCAGTAGAGATTCATAGACCAAAAAGAGTAAAGTCTATCGTTGACATTTATGGCACTCTATATACTACTAGTAGGACAAATGGAATAAAGATGAGCCCGATCAATTATCCTCCAATGAAATACATTAATAATCACCCCATTGCTCACTATTCAACTCTAATGGAGGTGTTTTGCAGTCAAAAAGTACCTTGGATTAAAAATTATTCCAAAGCAGATGAATTGATAATCTTTCAAAAAGCAATTAGTTTTGGTTATATCCTTCCTATCCCTTCATTTTTAGATAATAATAATAATGACGACCAATCTAATCAAAATTCTAAATGTAATTTAATGTAAAATAAATATAACCTTTTTTTAAATTATTTTTTTTGAAATAATATATTCATTATTGATGAATCTTCAACTGGATATAATACTATGCTTGACAAATCGTCAAACAATGTATCTGAAAGCTTTTCTATTGCTAAAAGATTACCCATGTTTTTGTTACTCCATTCAATGTCCTTGTCCAACATTTGCAAATGTTTTTTTTGTAAAGTATTTTTGAAATAGAGTAGTACTACTAGGTTTAATAGTAAGAAGAAAACAAGAAGATGCTATTTGTATTATTTGTTTAATAATATTTAAATAAATTAAGCTTTGAAAAATAATAAAATAAATTCAAATTAATGGGTCGGGTTATTAATAATCGGCAGTTTCGTCTCGTTCAGATTATTATTTATTATTTATTTATTAAATAATCAGAGATAATGTCAACAACACAAAGTTGGTTTAATCAATACACAGATGATGATAATGATGACGATAATGACGGAGACGAAGAGGTAGTCCAAGAAGAGATTACGACGACTCGGGAGACCAACAACAAAAATATAACAATCGAGCAAATAGGAGAACATCGTATCATTAGAGATAATGATACTGGTAATATTACAATAGATCTTCATTCTTTATCTTCTTCAAACGATAACAAGAGAAAGGCAATAGATCAAGATCAAGAGGACGACGAGACTAGTACAACAACTACAACTACGATAACCTCACTACAATTACAACCACCACCACCACAAGTACAACAACAAAAGATAGGAGTTGACAAATGTACAGTTTGTCAAGACAAGATTTCAAAGTATAGATGTCCAGGTTGCTTTATTTTGTTTTGTTCGATGATTTGTCTCGGCAAACATAAAACATCGACTGAATGCACAGGTGTCAGACGTGTCACCCAATTCATCCCTCTTGATCAAATGACTGATCGTGATATTGTAAATGGTATGTATAACATTAAACTACTAAATATAAGTATCAGATGACTAATTAGTTCTTTATTCTTCTTAGACTTTAACTTTTTAGAAAATATAAACCGTGTACATGAATCTGGAAAGAATCTAATCGACAGTTCAATGGTACAAACAAAATCAGTGTTTCTTCAGAAAGCTGCTTTTAAACGTATGATTAATCTTTACATTATGCCAAAACAAATGTCAAGACATAAAGATAATACTTCAAATTTTAGACAAAAGTAAGAAATAGAAAGAAACAAACAAATATTAATAATAATATTAATAATGTATGAATGAATGCTAATACTTTTCTTTTTTTTTTTGATACTTAGGGAAAATTTAATATATTGGAAAATGGAATGGAATTTTGTAAATGATTTATTTAAAATTGTAAATGATAATGTTTGTGAAACCGATAGTATCAAAGATATAATATTAAAACATATCAATGATCCAGTGAATCGATACGAACTAAAGAAATATTTCAAGAATAATCCAGATTCAAAAGACCCCATTTTATTGATGAAAAGAGAACGGTGTACTGCCAATCAATACTATCGTATCCCACTAGACTCTACACTTTCTAGTTGTCTTCAATACAAAGAGTTGATAGAGTTTCCATCGATTCTAGTCATCAACCAACACGAGTTGGTCAACTACCCAATCGTAGATGATCCACAACAATTGGAAGAAATTCAAAAAGAACAAAAGGAAATCATACAACGTTACAGTAAAGTAAAGTATGATCCAAATCTAGTCAATACTCATGATCAAATTAATAGTTTAGCAAAATCAAATCCAGTCAAGAAAAAAAAGAAATTACAACCTTTACCTCCTCTTAATAATCCTAGTACTAATAATCAAAATAATCAAAATAATAATCAAAATAATAGTAATCAAAAACAACAACAAAATAAAAAACAATCAACAAAATCAAATAATAATAATAATAATAATAAGGCACCAACAAAACAGCCGCCAACCATTCCAGTCCAAACACAAATACCTCCACCATTGGAACCAATCTCGAATATACCATCGGTGGGAACTGTTCAAGAGAATATTAATAAAGAAGAAGAAGAGGAAGAGAATAGTTTCTTTACCTTTTAGGCAATAATAATTTTTTTGATCAATCCAAAAAAAAAAACAAAAACAAATAACACTAATTATTATATTTATTATATTTATTTATTTATTTTAATCATCATCTTGTTCATCTTCACTATCACTAAAATCAGCTAGTAAAGAAGCCAATTTGTTTGAAGATTGAGTTGATGTTTCGGCAACTGCGGCTGTTGATTGGGAATTGGTATTTTTCTTATTATTATTATTATTTTTACCAGATGCATCAATTACAAATCCAGCAGTTTCCTCTTCTTCTTGTTCTTCTTCCTCTCCTTCTCCTTCTTCTTCATCTTCTTCTCCTTCTTGTTTAATACCTTCTTCATCTATTGATTTTCTCTTTTTAGAGTCTTCTTGATGTTGATTGATAATGGCAATGACCTTTTCGACGGTCAATTGTCTAATAGATTGAATGATATCATTTGGTTTGGTGGCGGCAGTGATACCTCCTCCAACAAGGGTTGGATTATTTGTCAAATATTGAACCAATTCAGTTGGTGGAGTGATCGAGACCAAAGCAATCTTGAGACGTGCAACGAGTTGATGTTGTGGAGCCTTGGCAGTGACATAGACAATACCACGTGAAAATATTAATCTTGCTTGTAAATAACTAACCAATTGAGTTGATGGTTTTAATAATGCCAAATCATAAAACTTGTTCAAAATTCTAATCATTATATCATTATTATTATTATCTTTGTTATTATTGTCCTTGTTGATAAAAGTTGAAATGGAAAAATCAAAAGATGAAATTAATCTTACAAGTTTACCAAGTAGTAAATCTTGTTGTTGGCCAAGTAGTAACATGATATAGGTATAATCACGTTCCTTGTTTAATCCAAGTACAATGGCAAACTTTAAGAGTGATGATGCAAGATCAACATATTCAACTGATTTCTTTTGATGCTTTAAAGCTGGTAAAATAGAAAGTACCAAGTATCTATTCAATTCATGATAAACCTTTTGTAAATATTCTAAATCCAATTTAACACTACCACTAAAATCAATCTTTGCCAATAATAAATTAACTTGAATTAAATATTTGTTTGTTGCCTAAAAATTAAAAAAAGAATTAGAATCTATTTCAATATTATTTATATTATTCTCTATTTCTTACACTTGATAAATGATTAATTGATTGAAGTGAAGATAAAATATCTTTTCCATTGTTTAGGTATTGAATGGTTTGTTTGGATGGATTACAAGTGAGACTGTCAGAAAAGAATGATTGAACAAAGAGTGGATTCTTTTCATTATTCTTTGATTTGTGTCCATTGATGATAATGTCCATCATATCTTCACCACCACGACAATTGACATAGAGATAATTGACAAAGTTCTTTTGCAAATTTTCATTGTTTCTATTCAATTCATAGGATTCTTCTTGTTTCTTTTGTAATTTTTCATTTGATTCTTCTTCTTTTGACAATGTTTTATTCTTGTTTGAAAGTTTAATTGTTAATCTAATAAAATAATATAAATTAATATTTAATAATAATGATTTAGATATATTGTATTTCTTTTGTCTTACAAAGAATAAAAATGATTAAAAGCAGGAGGAGTAAATAAATAATCACGAATTGGATGAGTAATATTTGAAATGGCTTCTAGGTATTTGGATTTGATATTGTTTCTTGATAACTTTTCAAAGAGGCTAGTGTCCATATTGGCAATCATCTTGGCCAAGAACTTTTGACCCAAACTAATGGTTTGAAGAATCTTTGATTTGTTTTCATTATATTCTTCAGTTTGACGTTGTAACTTGTTTAACTTTGTTTCAATTGATTTAAAATATTCACTATCTACATCTTCTTCTTCTTCCTCTCCGTCTTCCTCATTATCTTCATCTTCTTGTTTAACTTGAATCTCTTCTTGTTCTTCTTGTTCTTGATCCTCTTCTTCCTCTTCTTGTTGTGGTTCAATATCACTTTCTTCCTTTTCTTGTTTGACAATGATTACTGCTGCTGGTTGTTGTTTCTTTTGATTCTTTAAAGTTGCAGCTGCTGGTTGATGTGGTTGCTCTATACTATCAACATCAATCTCTTCTGATTGAGTTTTCTTTGGTTGTGTTTCCTTTCTCTTTGCCATTTCTTCTTTCTTCTCTCTCTAAATTAAAAGAGATATAGAAACTAGGTTGATGATTTCAAAGACGAACGACAGACACAGAGATGGTTCATTTTCGTTTTTTTTTTTTTTTTTTTTTGAAAGTCTATTTTTTCGAAATATAGAGAGATAATAACTACAAATATGAATAAACAAAAGAATAGAATAGAATAATGATGATTTAATAGAAGAAGAAGGGTGGTTACCAATGGTTATATTTTTTATTTTAATTTAATTTAATTTTTATTTTTTAATACCCTATTTTGCTGGATTGAATAAAACTCATCAAAAGGACACAGATTTTTTTTGAACAGCCACTCAGGTGACACTATTTTTAATTTATCTTTCAACTTTATTTATTTATTTAATTCATTTAGATAGATAGATATATATATATATATATAATGTATAATGGAATTGGATTAAGAACAGCTCGAGGATCGGGTACGAATGGGTACGTGCAGAGAAACTTGTCTCATGTCAATGCCAACAAGGATCTACAGAAACAACAGCAGCGTGACAAGTTGCACGGTAGCTTCAACAACATCTCACCGTCGATCAAACCCAACAAAGAGATATTAGAGCACATGGCAAGAAGAGCAATCGAAGTGAAACTCGAGGAATGGGCTGTCGACGAGGGTGTCTATGATCGCGGCTACAAGGACGACGAGCTCGATGCGATCCTCGACGAGAAGCGTCAGGAACTCATCCGCGACCAACAAGAGACTGAGCGCGAGCTGGCAGAGTTTAACGGTGGTGGCGGCAGCGGCAGCGAGGATGTCAACACTGCACTACGCAAATACAACCTGTTCGAGACACACCAGAGCGCACATGTCAAGGAGCTCGAGAACGAACGTTTTAGAAAGGCACTCAACTTGCCCGACGACTATGTGCCGGGCCAATCACTCGACAAAAAGGTGCAAGAAGAAAAGAAACAAAAGCGTATCCAAGAACGCGAGGAACGTGAACGACAAAAGCGCAAGCAAGAGCAACTCAGAATCAAAGAACAGAAAAAGGAGGAAAAGAAACAGAGAAAGGCAAACAAACTAGCTGCTCGTCAACAATCTTTGGAGGAAGAGGATGGTGACAACAATGAAAAAAAAAGAAGAAGAAGAAGAAAACAATTGGATAGCAGTGACAGTAGTGATAGTAGCGACGACGATACAGCAAGAAGAAGAAGAAGAAAACAAAAGGATAGCAGTGACAGTAGTGATAGTAGCGACGGTGATACAGCAAGAAGAAAAAAGAGAATGATGAAAAAGAGAGATCTTAGCGATGAAGAAGAAGAAGAAGAAAGAGAGGATAGAGACAAAGAGAGACAAAAAAAGTTAAAGAAAATTGAAGAAATGAAAAAGAAAATGACAATGACAATGACAATGACAATGAGAGATGATGGTGGCAACAGAGATGACAGTGATGGTGGAGACCGTTATTTCAAAAATAGACAACATGTACCAGAGGTTAAAGAGGAGGATATGCGTGATATTTCACCTCCAAGAACTTATACGGAATACTCTACCACGGACAAATCAACACCTCTAGTTGTCAAAGAGGAACCAATGACCCCACCAAGATCCAATATTGTAGAAAGAGATCATTCTGCATCACCTCCAAGAACTAGAGATGATGAACGTTCTCGTTCTCGTTCCCGTTCCCGTTCACCAATTAGAAATCGATCACCAATAAGAGAAGCAAGAAACAGATCACCTGTTAGAAATCGGTCACCGGCACCAGCAGCAGGAGGGGATCGATCACCAATAAGAAATCGTTCTCCTCCTCGTCGTGATAGAGATAGATCAAGAGATAGAAATAATAATAATAATAATAGAGATAATAGAGATAGATCAAAGGAAAGAGAAAGAGGAAGAGATTATCGTGACAATAGAGACAGAGATAGAGATAATAGAGATAGATCAAGAGACCGATATAGAGGAGGAGACAGATCTCCACCAAGATCATCTTCATATAGAAATTCATCTCCATCTAGAAAAGACAATAGGGATAGAGACAGAGAAAGAGAAAGAGGAAGATATCAAGGTAGATAGATAGATCATCATACCATATCAATACACCATATATGTTACATTATAAAGAATAGAATAAATAATTTATTATCCAAACAAAAACAACATATTTCCTCCCCAAACTGGAAATGATTCTCTATAATCAAAGGGACACTCCTCATATCAAATTGTATGGACCTTTTAAAATTGGCCTTTGGAAGTCCAAAAGGGTTTTGGAAAAAAAACAGGAGATCCAATATATATTTTTCTTTTTTTTGCCTTTTTTGGAATATTTTGGAAATACCAAAAAAATTGGTTAACCAAATGTTTCAACTTCCCATTTAATGGTTAAAATTACTTTTCCATAGCTTGTATCAAGTTTTTTATTTCTAAACCATTTCACACAAGTTTGTAGTACACGAACCAAATTCTACGGCTATGCTTGTTTTCAAAAAGACAGCTAGCTTTAAATGCTCGTTGGTTTCGGTTTTGATTCATTCACCCAATTATAAAGAAAAAAAAGGACTTTTTGCCTTTCATCAACATGTAGATAATTTAGAACCTTCCTTCCTTTAATAGATTTGTAAAGGTTTTTTTAATTCTTTCAATTGTAAATTTGTAAATTGGTAAATTGTTTATATTACTTTATTCCTTCCCTAGATTATTAGTTTATAATTTTTAAAATAGTGATTCATCATTAATAACATACACATAATAGTTGTTAATAACCAAAAGAAATCCAACAACAAATTAAATTAAATCTTCAAGATTAAAAAAAGGCGAAATAATAAATTGAAAAATAATAGATAGTAATATTTCAACAACAAACTAGAATAATAATAATTATAATATGGATTAAACAGTCATTCTTGACAAGAATTAAATAATTATTAAAAAAAGGAAAAAGAGCCGACGAGATTTATCTCTCTCTCTCCTCTCTTTCTGTTTTGCAAACTAATAATACGAGATATCAAAACAACTCGTATTCAATTCAGAATCATCCAAAAGATTTTCAAAAGAGAGAGCGAAAAATAATAATAAAATCACTACCGCACTCTAATTACAGCAACAACAAGTGCACTTGCAGTTAAAGAAGAAGAAGGATCAAATAATTATAAATTGCCCATTTATTTAAAATTTATAGTTTCAGATTATATCTTCTTTGACCTCTTGCAACAAACAAATAATATCTTTAATTTTTAAATATTCTACCAATACAATAGTATCTCTACCCTCTTTTTTAGTTTAATTAATATTCAAACACCAAGAAGGTAGAAATCTATTTATAATTATATATAATTTCCTTTTCCATTAAACTAGTATTTTATTTATTATTTTAGAAAGAAATTAAATTATCATTATTTCCATTTTCAACCAAAAGTTTTTTTTTAAATTTTTATTGTTTTGATCCATTGATCAAAAGTAGATATATTATGTCATTGTATCCATCCATAAATAATTAAACCTATATCATATCAATATCCCACACATTCCCACACTCACCAAAACACCAACCAAATTTAATCAAAGAATTACAATTATCATAATTTACAAACTTCAACTGACTTGAGTGGTGAATATATCTATATGTGTTTAAAAAAAAAATAACATATATATATGTGCTGAAATCAATCAATCTCATCGCAATATAAAATAAATAGAACATACAAAATAACAAGCAAACAAACAATAATCCATACATAACAACAATACAAGCAACAATAATAACAATCAATAGTTGGTCATTATCATCATCATCAAAACAAACATCAAGTTAGCATCCACCCAACAACAAAAATAATAATCATTGACTTTGGTGACAGTATTAGTATCAGTATCAATATCAGAATAGCAGTGACATAGTAGTACAAGAAATTGGCAACGAACAATACAATCCAGATACCTTTCAAATCGACCAATTGATAATACCAATATTTGTCAAATCATCCAGCCAGCCAGCTAGCATTGTGATTGGATTGCACCCCTAACCACACCATTTCATATTTTTTTGTTTCACTTTTGACCCACTCCTCATCATCCCTATCCATCCATCCATCTCGAATCGTGGTCATTATTCACTCATCCACTCATTCTTTGCTAAAGACACCAATCCTCCTCACCCTATCACCTAAACTCATTATCAATACCACCGTCCACAACCACTCACCATATGAGTGTATATTGAGTGATTTAATTTATATTCAAACATCCATTCTATCAATCTAGATAGATCATCATCCATCATCACATTTTATATAAATTTTATTCTAGTGTTTGATTTGTTTGTTTGTTGGTTTACTACTACTATTACTATTATAATCGTCTTCATATTATCTCACAAACTCACTTCTACCTCCTCACTCACCTCACTCTGACAGACCAATCATCAAACAAAACTATTCTATTTATACTCTATTTATTAGCTACTATTCCTTCAAGTGGTATACATAAATTTAATTTTATTATTTTCCCTCACCCTTGCCATTCGATCAATCTTTGTCCTTGTACAACAACAACAACAACAACAACAACAACCCTCACTACTAGTAGTATAAATATAAACTCTAGTTCAAATAATATAAATTCAAAAGATTCTAATAATAATTAATTAATTAATTCCATTGTTTCCCAAAAAAAATCAACATGTTATCAACAAACAATCATTTCCAATTTACAAATAATCCAAATACCACTATTCGATGTTCACCCTACACTCATAATACCAACAATGATTTGGTCCAAAAGATCAAGACCTATGCCACTGCCAATCAACAACGTGGTCGAAGAAATTCATCATATTTGTCGAGGTTCCCAGTTTTATCAAATAACCTTAGTGGCGAGGCCGTTGTATTAGTGGCCAAAAAGATATGTGACTGGGTTGTCCAAAGTAATATCAATGGAAAGAACCAACAACGAATTAACCTTTTGCCACTGGAAAAGATGGAAAAGGGTGTTTTGGAAATACTAGATACCATCATGAAGTGGATTCTTGATGATATGAATGAACCACCATTCATCCTTTTTGTCGGCATTTATTTGGCCGATAAATATGTAAATAGAGTTGGAGTTAGACAAAGCCAAGTTTTATGGTTAATTTTAACAAGGTAAATATAAATATAAAGGAATTTAAACAACATGTCTCCCCTTCCTTTATTAATTTTAATATTTTTATTTAATTTTAATTAGTTGTATAATAGCTATAAAGATGTACTCTGATTCCCAGAATATAAGTAATATTAATATTGCACATAAATTTCAAACAAGCACAAAGAATCTATTAAAGATGGAGTCTGAATTTTTAACCACCATTGGATATAATTGTTATGTTGAGGAATCGACAATTATTGCATTTCTCACATCAATCTACATGGAACATATTTGTAATATAACCGACAAATCATCAATGTTATTTTCATTGATTCAACAACAACAACAACAACAACTTCAGCAACAACAACAACAACAACAAAATTAATAATTGTAAAATAATAAAAATTTAAATTAAAATAGAAAGAAATCTTTTTGTAAAAGTTTTCTAAACAAACAAAAAAAAAAAAAATTTATAAATAATTTAATTAATTAATTATATAATTAAATATTTAAAGTCTTTGATTTTGGAATTACAAAAAAAAAAAAAAAGAGGGTAATAAATAAAATTTATTCTATAATATATTTTGTTATTATTGTTGTTAATATTATTATTTTTAATCATCACTAACCAACGTTTGTAAAAAAGAAGAGTTGGTTGGTGAGGATCCTGAAATATTAATATTACTACTGGGAGGAAGGCGAGTTGATGATGATGAAATACTACTAGGAGTAGTTGGGGGAAGAATTGGCGTATTAAAATTGGATTCATTGGTAGGTGACGATATATTACTACTCGAAGAAGAAGAAGAGGTATATACATTATTTACAGTGGATGAGGAGGAAGATGGATAATTATTATTATTATTGTTACTACTACTACTGCCTTGAAGAATCAAAGGAGATGAAGGAAGTGATGGAGAAGTATTGGCTGAACAAATGTTGGGAAGATTATTATTATTATTATTATTATTGTTGTTTTGACAGGAGAGTGTATGTATTTGTTGATAACTAATGGGAAGTGGACTATTTAGGGAAAATTTCTGGTTAAATACTTTGATATCTTTTGATTGTGAAGTAGACGTCGATGATGATGATGCCGAGGAGCAACAGTTGACCAATGGCGATGGGGTTGCCGATTTCAATATACTTGGTGATGATATTGTTGGCGTTTGGTGACGCGAATTGGGTGAGGTAAGTGGTGCTAAAAGGTTTGGCATACTCTGATGATGAGAGTGGATAAAATGGTTGTGTTGGTGACTATGATTACTGTTGTTATTATTATTATTGTTGCTATTTACAAGAGAGGTGCTTCCAGAGAGCTGGCCAAGATTAGATGATGACACTGATGACGATAATGTATTGCCAGATGAAGAAGAAGAAGAAGTAGATGAGGATGAAGAAGAAGAGCTAATGATAGGGTCGAGTGTATTACAACTATTGCTTTTACTATTGACTGATTTTAATTCACAAGATTTACTAAGAAACGATGAGATGACGCTATTTAATTGTTGGAATCGAGCGGGCTTGTGAAGGTGGTCGTCCATGCCCGCCTCGATACATTCGTTGCGATCGCTGGTGGTTAGGGCGATGATGGGGGTGCGGCGGCCTTGTTGCAGCTCAAACTCTCTGATTTTGGCCGTTGCCTCGAAACCCGTCATTTGGGGCATCTCCACGTCCATGAGAATGAGGTCAAACGAATGAGAGAGTGCAGCCTCGACAGCCTGTAACCCATCCTCGGCCATTGTCACCGAATGACCCAGCTTTCCTTGGAGAAAATGGAGAGCTATCTTTCGGTTGAATGGATCGTCCTCTGCCACTAATATATTTGCCTTTCTCAATAAATCGCCACCAATTATATTTGATAATTCTTTTTCCAATTTTGATACTTCATTTCCATTATCTGATGATGATGATTCATCTGATCCATTATCATCACTACTTGAAGAAGATGAAGATGATGATGATGAAGATGAAGATGAATTGTCTGAACCATTGTTACTATTATTTAATTGATATCTTTCATTATTATGATTATCATTAAGTGCAACGGTCATGATTGAATTTGGTTGTTGTTGTTGTTGTTGTTTAGAGATAGTATATGGATAGTTATTATAATAGTTGTTGTTATTATTATCATGATTCTTAAATTCATGAATAAAGTGGTTTTCTTGTTGTGGTTGTTGTTGTTGACCCTCTGTTGATGCTGTACCTTTATAAACCAAGTCATTGCTTTTCACTCTACGATGATTGTATGATAACTTCATTTCTCTCAATCTTGGTGAATCCCTGGTCAAAGGGTAGCCACTGACTGCAGCGCTGTTGGTTGATAAGGGTAGTAATAGACACTCTGCTAAATTCATGAATGGAACCTTTGGACAACGACGATGTGACTACGACACTATAAGTGACCCACGTCTGTCTCTCTCTTCTAAAAATAAAAACAATGAAAAAATAATGATAAATATCAAAAGTTTGATTGTTTGATTATAAATAATATAATATATGATAATTTGTTGTTTGTATGTATGTGTATGTGTTTGTGCGTCTATCTATCGATCTATCTATCTTTGCGGCAATGAATGGAATGGAGTGGATGTATATATATATATAAAAAATAAAAACAAGTTTATAGTAATTAGTAGTTGGGGTGGGTAGGTGAGTGGGTGGTGGCAACTGGTAATAGTTGGAGAGGGTGGTTAATGATGATGACAATGATTTCTTTTTTTTTATAAAATCCTATATATATATTTTAAAAGAAGTAAAAAGAATTAGATTAGTTGAAATTGATTGATAAAGAAAAGAAAAGAAAAGAAAATAAAAGAAAAGAAAATAAAAGATTCTTCTTCCCAAAAACAAAAACAAGGCAAGATGAAAGAATAAAATTATAATTATAATCCCAACTCTCTTTCTCTCAAACTCAACTCTCTCTCTCTCTCTCTCTCTTAAAGTATAACGTGTGGTATGTGTATATTGATGGGTGGTTTAGGTTGGTTGGTTATATTTAATGATGATGATGTGTGGTTAATTTATATAAAAGTGATTAATTTTAAAATCAATCAATGATGTCTTTTGTTCTTCTTCTTCTACTTTTGATGATAATGATGATGAATTTCTGCCATGTCATCCATCCAACTTTCTTTTAGAAAAAAAGGGGTAGATGGGTGTGTACTACCTATCTACCTACCGCCAACAGTAAGGGTGGTAGGGGTGGGTGTTGGTTTGACATGGATTATTACTAGATTGATAGATTAATTGGATGTTTTGAAATGGATGGACTGGAATGAAAATGACACTGTTCAACCACCCACCATTCTTCTGCTCATATATTTTAAAAAATACAAAAAAGAGTGTGATTGATTGATTGATTGTATTTTATGATGAATGGTGGTAATGGGGGTAGTTTGAATTTAAAAACAATAACAACAATGGGTAGTGATAAGTTTGGTTTGGTGTGTCAAAAAAAGGGGGGGTATATCATATAAAGAAGGAAAAGGAGGATTAATTATCCTGTCTCCTCTCTATGTATGTATGTATGTGTACGTGTAGGGGGTCATGTGTTTTTTTTTTTTTTTCTACTATTATTATGATGATGACGACAAGAGATAGGAGAAAAAAAAAAAAGGAGGGTAAGACTATTACACATACAGAAGATCATGATGATAATAATGATAATGATAATGGACATGTCCAAAGGCTGGGAAAAAGTGAAAGTGAAAAATAATATATATTTATATATATATATAATCGTGATTACTCTCTATGGGTAACTGCGAATTCATAAACCGTGATGCTTTTGGAATACAATCCCATTGGATGGTCCAAGAAAAAGTGGGGGTCGCGTGAGTGTGAGTGTGTGTGCATATACATTATGCGGGTGATGGATGGATGGATAGATATTGGTGGATTTTTAGGGACAAAGAAGAAGGAATATGAGCAAAGAGAACAGGGATATTATGACTATTATTACTCATTCTCCTCTACCCTTTTTTAAATGATTTTGTTGATGACAACGAATAATTAAATATTTAAAACTTTGAATTGAATTCAAAAGTTTGCCCAAATGTGATTATCCTATAATCTTCTGTCATTGTACAATGATTGTTTTTTTGATTTTCTGTTATTATTATTATTTTTACCTCTTTTGCTAAAATACTTTTTTTGGGACCTTTTGGAAAATAACTAAAAATATGTTACTACTATAGTAGTATCCAAATAAATATGTTGTCGACAACAAATAATAATAATAATAATAATAATTATTATTGACACAAGTTCCTAATTAAAATTGTGGTCTGGATGGATGGTTAGTGATGGATTGGAATGGAATTATTATTATTCATTCTCTGGAAAAAAAGAAAAAGAAATATAGGAAGCACAAAGAAGTTGTACGATCCAGACAATAGACAGAGACAGACAATAGACATACACGGTTGTCAGTCAGTCAGTCGGTCAGTCGGTCGGTCAGATTGGAGAAGTGCAAAAAGTCCAAAAACACAACAACATATATGATGTTTTGAAATTGTTGTTGTTTGTCTTGTGTTATGTTATGTGCACACAACATACCTCTGTTGGTTTAGATTCTTTGTAATTATATTAATGTTTCCCAAATAATATTATTGTTCCTCTCTCTCTCTGGTGTTTTTGTTTGAAATGAATCATCAAAAATATAATAATAATTTTTGAAAGTAGGACAACGACACTGTTGGCGGTGGTGGTAAGAGGTGGTAGCGGTGGCTGCTGCTGCTGCTGCTGCTGGTAATATGTGTATATGTGTGTGTGTGTCGGTGTGAGTGCGTGTTTAAACAATATTTGTTAAATGATGATCGTTATGTTGTTGTTTAATAATAATAATAATATTACAACTACCTTTTTATCACAATTTTAAAAAGTGTTAAGTTGGTTGAGTTATTATTAACACTGTGATGATGTTGTTTTGTACTTGTTGCCACTGTTATTATTGTTATTGGTGATATTGATTATTATTATTATTATTATTTGTTAATGTGTTGTGTTTATTGGTGTTTATGATAGTAGTACTGATACTCTGATGATGATGATGGATAATGATAAGTCACACACACACACACAACACAACACATATCAACACAAAAATGAATTATATAGATTGGATTTGACCGTCTCTCTATTATATTGATTCCATCCACTGACTGGATTTCCTTTCCACCCACTCTTTGCAAAGGTGGAGGTTTTCTTGTTGGCACAGACCAGAGGATGAGGAGGGAGGAAACAACAGTGGCAGCTGCAGTAGCGACACGCCACCCACACAGACACACACAATGCAAAGCAATCGCTTACTCGCTCACTCACTCTCCTCTGCCTGGCAAGAGGAAACATTCATTCAATCTTTGGTTTTGTTGCTGTTTTTTTCAAAGGTGTGTGTGTGTGTGTGTTGATTATACAATATATTTGTGTTGTGGGAGGGAGGGAGGGTGGATTCATTCACATCAACAACAATGGTGTGGTGGATGAAGATGGTGATGAGCCGTTGAGCAATAATTTTTATCCTACTCGATGCTAACTACACGGGTGTAGCAAAGGGGGGGGGGGGTGATTGTCGTTGTGTAGTCGTTGTTGATCTTGGCAATATGTGAGTAGTGGTTGGGTTTTGGTGTAGAGAGAGTGAAGGGAGAACAAAGATAAAGAGCCTCCCGTAGTTAATTAATTAAACAGTGTGTGGGTGTGTTTGTGTTTGTGATTGGAACCATCCTTGTGTGTGACAAAGGTGTATGATCTGATAAAAAACCACATATTCGAACCAAACAACACACCAATGACCAACAACAACAAAACCTTGATCCTTCTTGTTGGAACGACGTTAAACATGATACATGATGATGATGATGATGATGATGATGATGGTTGATCAATCAATCAAAGGGGATGGGATTGATTAAAATGTAAAGGAGGGAAGGGAAAGGAAAAGGTTTAAACAAAAGATGATGGGTGTGGATAGATGGGATAGATGGCATAGATGAAGTCAACCATGGGTGTTTGTTTGTTTGTTTCTTTCTTTCTCATACCGTACCTCGTGAATCCAGTTCAGTTAAGTTCAAATTAATAATATTCCAATATTTCAATCAATCTGTTCCTTTAAACCAACTGTTCTTGTTTTTGATCTGTTCTACTACTATCTGATTGATCTACTGTTGTTATTGTTGTTGTTTTGCTTGTCTTGATTGATGTTTCCAATTGTATACCAATAACAACAAGGTATTACTGTTTGGCCAAACTTTTTTGTGAATAAACTGTATTGATTGTTAAAAATAATTAATTATTAATTGTATAAATAAATAAATAAAATATATATATATATATATTTAAAGTATGATGATGGATGGGTGATTATTTTGGAGCTCCCAAGTTTTGGACTATGGTAGTGTTGATGGTCGATGAATTGACAATGGATAGATATAAAAATAAACAGAGACGGTATCTGACAATAATGATAAATAAAAATATGGTTTGAATTAAAATAGAGTACATGTAATAAGATATTCAAATAATGATCACAAATATAAAAAGGATAGAATGGGAATGGAATGGAATAGTTCTGGTGGTACTGTTGGTTGGTTGGGTTGAGTGTGAGACTGGTTGTGTGTTGAGTAGTACTATCAATATATTATATGTCTTGATGATGTGTTAATAGATAAGAATAGATTATTGATTGATTGATGAATTCTAAAAGACAAGCTGGAAAAGTAGGATGGATGATACTCACTCTCTCTCTCTCTCTCAGTATTTGTCACTCACTTTGTTTACTTTTGTGGTTGTCTGTATCTCCTGAATTAGATGATGAGCAGTATTTGATATTTGTTATAGTAGTTGTTGTTCCGCGGTGAATAGATGATGGATGGATTGGCAATTAAAACACAAATACATCTATTTATAACATCTTGGTGTGGGTGTGCTTACTGGGTGTGCGGGGATAGGTGGTTCGTTAAACGATCCAACTAATGGGTGTGTGTGTGAGTGAGTGTGTGGTTCAACGGGTTGACGAAAACAGGTGATGATGCATTTTTTCACACCTTTACTCTCACACACACACATTCAACTCTCTCTATGATTGATCGAGCATAAATGAAATTCGTTAATTCAATCAAATCGAATCGAATGAAATGAAATCGTATCGTATCGTGTGTGTTCCGAATAACTATTATTAGGAATATGTTTGTCTTTTTGTCTCCTCTATTCGTTTTTGATTTGTTGGTTGGTTGATTGATTGATTGATTGCGAACGATGGTACGATGTGCGATTTGCGATATGCGATGTTGATGATTAATCTAGGACTAATGATTGTCTTGTCTTGTGTTGCTTACCTGTTGTTGTAAGTATGTATGTATATATTGTATATTCGATTAATCTAAACAATGGGGGGTAAGCAATGAATGTGATGGGAGGGGTATCGTGTTGCTTGATGCACTAGCTTCGGTGTGTCGGTTAGGGTTACTAAGTGTGTGAATTCGCACGCGCAAAGAGAGAATGAAATGAAATGATTAATTAACTGACGTTGTGTGTTGTTCAATTAACTAACTAACTAGCTAACTAACTCATCAACCATGTTTACTTTACTTTACTTTACTTACATTTCTTTTAATTGACACATTCATATCTCATTTGATTGCTTGGCCTGGAAAGAAGGAAGGAAGGAGGCCATACTACTACTGCTCTCCTGCTACTTCATCGTGTTACGTTGAATGAATGTTAATTGGTCAACCCGTTAATCTTGCCGATGATGATGATGATGATATTCACGACCTAAAGGGAGGAAGGGAGTAGAGAGAAGTAGAGGGATCATGATTGATTGAGTGATGATGTTGAATAGATAAAACGTTAGAGCTTGCTACGCCTGTTCAATCTCTTTCCATTTCTTTGTTAATCGGATTCCATTCAACCAACAACCAATGTTGTTGTTTTGATTGGACGTGGTGAGGAGAGGGGGTGTTGTTGGGGGTAGAGCCCTAGATCCATCTAATTTTGATTGAAAACAAGAGAGATGGTTGGGTTCTTTGCAAAGAAACAACTGAATGTTTGAAAATCGAAACAAACACCAAGAGGTAGGTAGATATTTTTTTTGTTTTATTATTATTGAAAAGTTTGTAAGAAGGAAAGGTCTGTTGGTGTGTATGTATGTAAGTGTTATATTGGGGCGTTGTCCAACCCCGAAACCAAAGTATGTATGGGCGTGGATGGAATGACGATGATGATGAACTTTTCACCAACACACAAAGATTGTTTGTTGACTTCACCCATCCCTCCTACAACTAAATCCATGTGGGTAAAGTCAACTCAGGTCAATATCAAGAACAACAACTCATCACAGAGTATCTCTGTCTTGTCTTGATTTGTATTTAAAAAAAGATTTATTGATTTTGATTAATGATTTGTTTGTGTCTACTAGGCAAAGATGGGAACACCAAAAATACTGTCTGGATCACATGTACGTAGATTCTTGTTGAGATTGTTGAGTATACTCATATCTGATTCATCGATTTTAAAATCTAGTACCTTGAAATTATCCTTGATACGGTCGGGGTTGACACTCTTTGGGATGACGGTGAAACCTTGTTGAATAGCCCAACGACATAGAATATTGGCAACACTGCGATTATACTTTTTTGCCAATTCACATACAACCTTGTCGGTGATCAATTTACCGTGTCCTAGTGGAGAGTAGGCAGTTAATTGAATACCATTGAGATGACAGAAATACTTTAATCTCTGTTGAGTGTTGTAAGGATTCAACTCGACTTGATTCATTGCTGGACGAATTCTAGCATATGATAGGATATCGATAATCGTTTGAACGTTGCAATTGGCAACACCGATAGAACGTACTAATCCTTGATCGACCAATTTCTCCATTGCTTCCCAAGTTTGACGCATTGGAATTCTTGCCAATTTCGTATTACCATTTTCATCGACTGGGTTTATTTCCAAGCATTCACCTGTGTATTCAAATGCCAATGGCCAATGTACCAAATAAAGATCCAAATAATCTAATCCCAAGTCGGCAAGGGTAATCTTTAAATGTTTTTCAACGTTCTCCTTGGAGTGACAAGTACACCACAATTTACTTGTAATAAACAATTCCTCTCTTTTAATCAATCCACTATCAAATACCTCTTTTAAAGCAGCTCCAACTTCCTTTTCATTCTTGTAAATGGCAGCACAATCCAAATGACGGTATCCAGCTTTAATTGCTTGTTTAATTGATTCTCCAACTACATTTTTTGGTGATTTCCATGTTCCAAATCCTAAACAAATTAAAAAGAAAATTAATATTTGTAATAAGAAAATTAATATTTATAAAAAAAATAGATCAATATTATTATTTGTTTTGTTTCATACCAATAACTGGAATTTTCTTTCCATTATTCATAGATAGATAATTATTCTTATTTGTTGTCATTTTTAAAATTAATTGTTAATATATTAATTAATTTAAAATATTAAAATATATATATATATTTATAATTTTATAAATATTTTTTACAATTTTTTTTGAAAGATTAATATTATTATCGGAGAGACAGAATCTTGGGTGGTTGCCATCTCTCTTTAATCTTATCTACTCTTACCTACTCGTAAATAGTTGAATCTTTTATCGGTTTATTCAAAATACCAATGTATATTATAACCCACACCACTACATCAGGATCGATTTTCTTTTTAAAAAAACAATGTGTGAAAAGTTCAAACCACAAGAAGTACGAATAATATTTTTCTATCCTGGTTGAGATATTTATGGGGGTGGTTTCGAACAATGGTAGTGGTTGGATTGATTTTCGACCATTATATCTATCTTTCTTTCTCTATTGTTGTTGAATCATTTTGATTGAATTTAATACTTTCATTTGGGAAAAAAAAAAAAGTCCAATTTAATAATAATATTATTTCAATTACAAATATTTGTTTTTGTGTATTGGTGGTTGGTAATATCTTATCTTTATCTTTATCTTTATCTTCTTTCTTTTTAATCTATTTGGTTGGAGTTTTCTTAAATGCAACAGCAATCAAACCCTTTACTTGATCTGATGATACAGGCATTGATTGTTGATAACACTTTTGTGTCAACTCTAAAAAGTGATGATATTTGGCGAGGAATACTTCTTCCAAGTAATCCCAAATAACCAATATAAGTGGTGAATCTCTAGTTATATGTTTATAAATACTAGCCAATGCTTTAATAAATCCTTTTTCAATCTAAATATAAATAAATAAATAAATAAATATAAGTAAAAGAGGGTAGAGATTATTGTTTTCTTTTTTTGTTTTCTAATTTACATTTTCAGTTTTAAATTTCTCTACAATCTTTTTATATTGTTGTTTTGAATGAGATTGTTGGAATTGAATATCACTTGGTGGAAGTGTGAGTAACAATTCATCCATCTTTTGATAGAAATCAAATAATGGTTTAAACTTTAATCCTATCAAGAAATCGGTATAAATGAGAAGGTTGTCTCTATAACGATTGTCAGATTGCTCATAATATGGTTTGAGACAACTGATACCAATTTCGCCCATTCTACTACTCAAGTAGTAATAATTTTCTGTTCGAGCAATGAATTTGTATTTCTCGTCTGGTGATTTTTCAACCAATTGATCCATCCATGAATTCAATGCAACTACCACTTTATAATATGATGAATTAATCAATGATGTTATAGATTCCATTTCTTCAGTTGATCTATATTTCTCTAATGATTTTACAAATATCTAAAAGAAAAAGAAAGAGAGGAAAATTAGAATATTAAAGAATTTTCTATTTTCTTTTGTTTAATGACATACTGGGAAATGTTTAAAATGTGATAATACTCCACATTTCTTTAATGAAGATTGAGTTGATTTAATTGAATCAACTTGTAAATCCTAAATAATAAAAAAATAGATATATATTAGTTTCAAATCCTCATATATATTTTTGTTTTTTGAATTCTTACAATAAATTTGTTAAATAGTGTTTTCATTGTTTTTTGAACTTCTGATAATATTTTAATGATAAACGAACTATAGTCTGGACCCAATACAGAATGAGTAGCTATTTGTCTTTCAGTTTCAATCAACATTGTCAATAGATAGAATGGATTGATTTGATCAGCCTTTACTACCATATCCTTTAATTCATTGGACACTACCTTTTCAAACATCTTTGACAAGATGAAATCCAATGGATTTTCAATGACACCCAATGCTCCATCATCAATCAAACTCATCGACGATGGTGATATTGGTGGTGATATTGGATGTGGTGAAGATTTTGATGGTTGTAATCCTATTGAACTATTATTATTTTTTAAATCATTTGTTGTAGTTGAAGTTGTCGATGTCGATGTAGTACTTTGAGTACGACTATGATGATGATGTTGATGTCTACCTGATGAAGGTGGATCTGAAAATAAGAAAAATTCCATTAAAAATCTTTGTTCTGACATTATAGCATTATTAATACATGATAAACATAATTGAAATGCCTAAAACATTTAAATAAAATAATTAATATAATAATCTTTTCCTTTAATATGATTATTTACATACGGCATCAATTGAACGTTTTTTATGTGAAGATTTTGAAGGTGTTTGTGGAGTTGGTTGTAATTGTTGTTTTGAATTAGTTTCCAAAGCTTTTTTAACATGTGTAGAAAAAAAGTCTAAAAATAATCATAAAAAGATAATTAATTAATAAGTTGTAATAATATTATTATTTTTTTGATTTGTTTTTTCTTTTCTTTTCTTACCATTTTGATCTTTTGATTCTTTTAATATTGAATTTTGTACATTTGAAAAAAAAGGTTTAACATCATGTTTATAAGATGATTTGTAAGCTTTGACATAGAGAGGAACGAGTGGATGAAACTTGTCAATATCCATTTGTTTGAGCCAATGTGCAAGAGGACGATAACGATTGAGAGAATCAAAGAATGCGCTGTGAATGGGTAGTTTCTCATCATCTTTGACAGATGAAGAGTCTCTAAAGTCTTTATGATTCTCTGCAGTTATCTTGAACTCTTTTTCAATTAGAGTCGACACCTTTATGGAAAACGATAGTTTAAAAGTCTCGAATAATTTACGTTGGTCTCTTACAGCCACCATATTCTCCATACCCGATTTGAGTTTAGTGAGTAGTGCCTTTTTAAGGTCACCAGCTGCTTTGATGGCGTTGGCCAATCCGTCAGCCGATTGAAAGTCTGGTGTGTTGAGACACTTGATTGTCTTTTCGTCGAGTGTCAGCAGATTGAGTAGATACTCGAGTGACTTCATCAACTCTTTTTGATTGTTTGATACAATGTTCATCTTGTTGTTTTTACTCTCTATATGTTCAATGTATTTCTTCATGTCTTGCAGTTGTTTGTTGTAATAGTCTATCCATGCCGTCACACCAGTTAAATGTGTTTGATCTTTATCTCCCAATTGACTAACCACTTCATTTACTCCCATTCCACTTTCCAATATACCAACTATCATTTCCTAATTGGAAACAAAAGTAAAGTAAATTAATAAATTAATATTATATTCTCTCTATTCCTCATATACATACAGTTTCAAGAGTTGATAATTGTTTACTAAGTTTTTCAGTTAATAAATCAACATCAGTTTCTGATGATAGATAGTTTTGAAGGATTGCTTCAAGATCATCTTCAATCACAACTTGTTCTACTACTACATTACTATTATTATTATTATTGTTATTGTTTGGATCAGAGAAAGAAGCAGTACTTGCTAATATATTACTTCGTTGATTAGATGGTGATGAATGAGTCGATGAAGTTGCAGATGAAGGTGTTGCAATCGTCTGCTTTCTAGCTACTGCTGGTGATCCTTGTAAACTACCATTACTAGTATTTAATGGAGTTGTCGTAGAACTCATAATAATTCCCTCTCTATATCTATCTCTCTTATCTATCTCTACAATAATACAATGGTAATGAACAAACTACAGAAGTTAGAATGAATTTTTAATTAAAATCTATTTTTTGAAAGAGTAAAAAAAAAAGCAAAGTTTGAAACATTTTAAATTAGTCGTTAGTTTGGTTTAGTTTAGTTTGTATCTTTATCTTTATTTGTACATACATATGTATTGTGAAGATAGAGAGACAGATGGCAGAATTCCCAACACAGATCAATAATACTAGCAAGAAGAAAGTATGCTACTTTCACGATCATGACATTGGCAACTATTTCTATGGACCATATCATCCGATGAAACCACACAGACTGTGTCTTACAAACAGTCTCGTTCTCAACTATGGACTACACAAAAAGATGGATGTATACAAAGCTCGTCGTGCAGATGCTCAAGATCTACTCAAGTTTCATTCAAATGATTATATTGACTTTTTAGAAAGGTTTGTAATGACATACAAACAAATATACATACATACAAACAGACATTTTGTTTGTACTTCTTTTTTTTTTTTTTTTGAAAGAAACTAACAAACTTATTTTTTTTGTTTTTTTTGTTCTTTCTCTACACTTTATAGAGTAACACCAGGATCTATAAATGAATTTAAAGATTGTATAAAGAGATTTCATATTGGAGAGGATTGTCCGGTGTTCCCGGGCCTGTACGATTATTGTACAGTGTATAGTGGCGGGTCGATCGAGGGAGCACTCAAACTCAACCACAAAATGTATGATGTGGCCATCAATTGGAGTGGAGGATTGCATCATGCACGTAAAGATGAGGCATCTGGATTCTGTTATATAAACGATATTGTGTTGGCGATTGTCGAGTTGTTGAAATACCATGCACGTGTCCTATACATTGATATAGACATTCACCACGGTGACGGTGTACAAGAAGCATTTTATTTGACCGATCGTGTCATGACGGTATCTTTTCACAAGTATGGAGGCGATTTCTTCCCCGGTACAGGCGACCTCGACGAGATTGGTGTGCGTGGCGGCAAGCACTATTCCGTCAACGTGCCTTTACGTGATGGTATAGACGATCGATCATACCAGTCTATCTTTAAACCAGTCATACAAGGTGTGATGGATTACTATCGTCCGTCAGCTGTCGTCCTACAGTGTGGTGCAGACTCGTTGCGATTTGATCGGTTGGGATGCTTCAACCTCACGTTCAAGGGGCATGCCGAATGCGTACGTTTTGTCAAGTCGTTTAACCTGCCCACATTGGTACTCGGCGGTGGTGGATACACCGTAAGAAACGTCGCGAGATGTTGGACCTACGAGACATCGGTTCTGCTCGACACGGAAATCTCCAACGAGCTCCCCTTTAACGACTACATCCAATACTATGCGCCCGACTTTCAACTCCATCCCGACTATTCCGGCATCCCCTTTAGATACGAAAACCTCAACACCAAACAATACCTAGAGAACCTCAAAATCAAAATCCTCGAAAATCTCCGTCTCTTACAATGGGCTCCCTCTGTTCAAATTCAAGATATTCCTCCTGATATCATGAATCTTGATCTTGGTAATGAAGATAAGGTAAATATATCACACAAACACAAACACAAACAAATATACTAATTTCCAAATAATATTTATTTATAGCTTGATCCAGATAAAAGAAAACCATCCAAATCATCATTTGAAAGTATAGATACTTTATAAACCAATTAGCTAACTAGTTATAATTTATGAACAAACACTCTACCTGTAAATAATAATAATAATAATAATTTAATAAATTAGAGAGATTCTTTATTTAAATCAATTTGTCTTGGATCTTCTTGATTTTGTTCTTTTGGTGCATTGGTTGATGAAAAGTAACCTTCGTAACCTTTGCCATTGGCAAAGATGATGCGACCGAGACCAGCGTGTTCACCGTGATCCCATCCACCTTGGTAGATGCCGTCACCCCATCGGGACGTGCCAAAACCGTGTCTGTAACCATCGACAAAATCACCATTGTACATTGATCCATCGTCTTGTAGTTCTTGTCCGTGTCCCCAAGGACAGAGATTACGCAATTCTCCTTCATACACTCCAAATCCTTGTTTGACTACGAATCCCTTGACGCAATCACCGTCTTCCCAGTGACCTTCGACAAGCATATCATTTGAAAACCATCGACCATTACCTGTTGGCACGCCATCCACCCAAGTACACTCAAACACTTGCTTGGTACTGACTAATCTACCAGGTCCGTGACGCAGACCGTTTTTATGGACACCTTCAAATATAGTACCATCGGTATATGCGACACGACCCTTTCCATGCCAATCGTCACCTAGAAACTCTCCATTGTATTCGAGTTGAACGTCTTTACGTACTTCGTGTCCACGTACCAGATTGTCATTGACCCATTCACCACGAATTTCAAGTTCTTTGGTTAGATGCACACCGTAACCGTGACGTTTACCATTCTTCCATTCACCGTCATGTGACAGTCCGTCTCGACGTTGGTATACACCCAATCCTTCCATTTGGTCATTTGCCCAGAACCCATCGTAACTCGATCCATCAGCCCAAATGAATCTACCTGCCCCATGACGCTTTCCATCTACAAACTCGCCAACATACACCTCACCCGATGCAGTCTCGTATTCTCCAGGTCCCTGTGGTACACCAGTATCACTCAATCCACCTTTATACTTTGTTCCTCTTTTACTTGTCACTTCTCCATGTTTACCAGTAATCTCTACATATTCAGCTCTTCCACTATCGTTCGTCTCTTTTTCCTTTTCCTTTTCTTCTTCTTGTTTTTCTGATGGGATACCTCTTGAACTAGCAATATCTTGTGAAAGTTGTTTAAATTGTTCAGATGTTTGTTGAGCTAGTTTAAACATGTCTTTGAGGTGTGGCAAGTGTTCAAGGAATGCTTGGTTTCTAGCTTCCTTTTCCGCTTGGTATGTCGAAAGTATATCGTCTCGCATCTTTTCGACACTCGGTATCTTTATCTTGTACAATTCAACCAATCGATCAGATGGTTTCAATCCACGAAACTCTTCCAATGTTGTAATATTGAATCTCTTGTCACTCTTTTCAACTCTATATTTATATATTATCTCTGCTTCTTTTATATCTTCACTAGTAGTACCAGTAGTACTATAGTATCTAATAGTATTATTATTATTATTTACATTATTATTGATTATTCTATTGTTATTTTGAAAAGTACTATAGTAAAAAGGAGAAGATGAAGATGAAGAGGATGATGACGATAAACTACCTCCAATCAGAGGTAATGACAATGATGATGATGCACGTCTATACACTTGTCTAGCAACAGTATTAGTAGCTGCTGCAACACAAGTACTTCTACTAAACATCATTTGCATCATGATGATGATTATATGTATTTATTTATTATCTTTTTTTGAAAAGATAGGTAATTTTCGAAAATGAGAGTTCCCTCGTTTTTTTCATGTGTGGTTTGGGTTTTGCGAACTTGGTTCAAATCATTTAAGATCTTCATTCAGCTCACATCTTGTCTTGTTTATTTATTTATTTATTTATTTATTAATAATAGTAATCGATCGATCGATCACAAAGAAGAAGAAGAAGAGAAGAGGATGTTTCAAAATAATAGTACTTCGAGTCAGTTGTACTCTGGTGGGTCGTCGTTGGGTAGCTTGGGGTCGGGTGCAAACAACTCGTCGGCATCATTGTCATTATCAAGTCTTGGTGGATTAAATAATAATAATAATAATACTACACCTCTACAAAGATCACAGCAGCAACAACAACCTCAACAACAACAACCACAACAACAATTATTTCAAACACAACAACTATCAAATAGTAGTTTGAACTCTCAACAACAACAACAACAGCAATTACAACAACAACAACAACAACAACAACAAGAGAACAAACAATATATTCCAAGTAGATTCTTTGTACAAGAGAATAAGACATCTGATTTAATGTCATCGACAGATAAGAGAAAGACTGCTCCCGAGTCTATTATGACATCACCTCCATACGGTCAACAATCGTCTCCTTTGGCACCGTACGATCACTCTTTTAGAAGTGGTATCATGGCTCAAAGTCCTGCCGACTCTTTTAGATTCCGTGTTGGTGGTGGTCATGCTGCTGGTGGATATGGTGCATCTGGAGGAGGAGGAGGATACTATCCAGCAATGGTAATTAATACTTCGTCGGGTGCAACTACAACTATTGACAAGGACTATGTTCCCAAAGCATCTATATATGATGAGTCTCCAACACCGTCTGCTGCACCATCGCATTATGCCAGCAGCAGTAGTGGCAGCAATATCCAACCCTTTTCAAGTAGTCAACACCAACAACAATCGTCGTCATCAATGTCATTCCAACCAAACCTTTCATTTTACGATGCACCCGCTTCGAGTGGTGCACAAGCAGTGTCTAGTCAACAAGCTCAGATCCAGACACTTGCACATTCTCTCCAACACCAATTGGTCAATCTCCAACAACAATCGATCATCCAACCCAACACCCCATCCATTCAATCGCAAATCCAACAAACTCAATTACAATTGAGTCAACTTCAACAACAACAACAACAATTATACCAACAACAACAACAACCAAGCACATCAACATTTTCAACATCATCACAATTTAATAATAATAATAATAATTTACTAACTTCAACATCAAATAATAATAATAATCAAAATACATTGGGATTATTAACATCATCACAATTATATAATTCACAATCATCTCAACCACAACAACAATCACAACAACAATTAGTACTTTATAATTCAACATCACCATATTTATCACAACCAACTGCTGATACATCTGAATTGTATTCTGACAAGTATGATAAGAGATGGTTGACCATTTTTGGATTCCCATTGTCAGCATCTGATTTGGTATTGGATGAGATTGGATCGACAGCAACCATTGTAGAGACTAAATACCCAGCATCAAATGCCTCAAATTGGATGCACATTCAACTAGAAAACGAGTCTATAGCCAGTGACCTCTTGTCTAAAAATGGAACCATCATTGGTAATTATATGGTTGGTATCACTCCATACAAAGATATTACCAAATCTTCCACTCCATTACCTCCTCCAAAAGTTCAACCTCCATTTAAAGAATTGGAATCTTATGTTCCATCAAGAAGGTAAGAGAAACAAAACAAAAATAATATTGTCCCTTTTTTTTTGAATTTTAATATTAATATTTATTTATTTATTTATATGTATAATATTTATAGTCCATATGATCCATCAGAATTTTTAAATAATAGTTCATCAAATCCAACACAAGCAACCAGACCATCAATCATGTCAAAGATATCAGAATATGTTTTTGGTATTTAAAAAAATAATATCAAAATACAAAAGTACTGCTACAACTACCAAATTACACTGATACGAAGAGATAATCTATTGGTGTATATTATGATGTGTATAACGAACAACAACAAATGAATGGATGATAATGAAACGAAACGAAACGAATAAACCAAACGAATAAAAATTAATCTTTGCTTGATTGAGACATAACCCAGGACCATAGTAAACTGTCATCATCATTTTGGGGGTACCTAGTTTTTGACCAAGATATTTTTTGGCCCAATCCTTGAATTTTATGACGGATTCGTTGTGCTTTCTTTTTCTTTTCTTATGGTCATCCGAAAGGGTATCAAAGCAGGAAGATGGGAGGGTGCATCCAAGCTGCTTCATTCGATTCATCGAGTGATTAAATTTTTTTATTTCACAAACAAACAGTTGTACCAAACTGTTGCAATCTTACTGAGAGAAGGAGGAGGAGAGCTTAAAAGCTTTGAATCACCACTTTTATTCATTGTTTGTTGTTTGTTTGTTGTAACATTATTTTTATTATATATCTATATATCTATCATAAATCATAGAGATTAGTAATTAGTTAGTAGTTAATATGAGTCCAACACCAAGCAACGCATTACCAATCCCTGATTTCGCGGATGAAGCTTGTAATAATACAAGAAATGGTAAATATTATTATTATTATTATACTATCACATGACACATAGAGAGAGAGAGAGAGAGATATCTCGAAAGATAGTCTAGATTTGCTTTGATACCTCCCACACTAAAGTACAATAGGTGAGGAGAGAGCAAAGGTAGTGTCTTACGATTTGTTGGTTGATCGACCCTTTTTTTTTTTTTTAACCTCTACCCACGCGTCACTTTATTGCATACTCATACATATCTCCTTTAACTTTATATACATATATATATATATATATATATAGAGATTTTGGATGCAATCGACAAATATAAGATCAAGTATAATCCACAATTCATTGGTGGTATAACAGCCTATGTACCATTGTACTTTGATTTCAGTGCTGTCTTAAAGTACACCAATGAAAGAGCTGCTATTCTTCGTGCTGTAAAGACAAATATTGTCTCTATCTTGAAACAAGTTGATTCTTCTTTTGAAAAGGTATGATAGATATAGTATATAATATAG
The DNA here is from genome assembly GCF_000203815.1 of Cavenderia fasciculata. Classification (NCBI taxonomy): domain Eukaryota; phylum Evosea; class Eumycetozoa; order Acytosteliales; family Cavenderiaceae; genus Cavenderia; species Cavenderia fasciculata. The sequence goes on from NW_004457723.1 coordinate 128,438, forward strand.
AATATAATATAATATAATCTACTTTATATTAATTTGTTAATTGTTAATTGTTTTTTAGATGGACAATTTAAATAAAGAGAATGTGAATAGATATTTATCAAGAGTTGTTGTTACCAATACAGCAGGTAAAGCATCAACATCTAAGAAATCTACATTCTATCCAGACGGTACATTGGAGGTAGTGTCTGTGTTTGAAGATTCAATCAATTGTAGTTACTATCTAGAGAAAAAGATCGTTCAAACTTTGAATGAATTCAGACCAACTGCTGCCAATGTTGCATCTGAAAAGATTGCTGCTTTTGTTGCTCCTGATGTTCAACAACAACCTGCAGCATCAGCAGCTGCTGTCGTTCCACAATCAAGTTCAATGTCAAGTTCAAGTTCAAGTGTTCCATCGGCATCGGCAGCAGCAGTTCCAGTTTCAACTACACCAATTAATAATGATTGTATCGTTGACCTTTCACAACCAAATTTCCCAACTGCATCAGCCGAGACTTTGAAATTGGAGATTTTGGCATTGGCCAAGCCACTCAAGGTAGAGCCAGCCGTGTTGGGGATGGCATTCGATATGCCCGTCTACATTGATTGGGGTAGCGTGTTGGTTGCATCAGGTGACGCTGTTCTCCGTTCCATCAAGACAAATTACGCCAATATCGTCAAACAAGTGTTGCCAGCCGTTGCCAAAGTCGATGCAGTCCGCAAACCAATGATTCGCGACTTCCTCGTGTCGTTTGTACTCCAACATACTCCAGGTAAAGCTGCTACCTCCAAACGTGCCTATTTGACTCATGAAGGGTGTCTTGTATTGGTCATTCCATTTGAAGATTCTGTCAATTGTTCCTACTACCTTGAAAAGAAGATTACTCAAGGTTTGAATGAATTCATTCCACCATCTGGATCACAACCATCTGCCAAGTTTGTTGCTGAGCAACCTGTAGCTGCTGCACCAGTTGCAGTTGCCGTTGCACCAGTCCAACCAGCTCAGCCATCATATGGTATTCCAGATTCATATAAACAACAACCACAACAACCTGCCTATGTACCAGTATACCAACCACAACCAGTTGTAGCCGCTCCAGTTGTCGTAGTCGCTCCACCCGCTCCAGTACCCATTGTCATTGAACCACCAAAAGAAAAGGGACGTCCCGAGATGGAATACAAACCACAATTTGACGATATCGTGAACCAATTTGCACTTCGAGAGATTGAGGCTAACCTGTCGGCATTCAAGATTTCAGATGACCGTGACGAAGTGATTGGTGCACCATTCTACTTGGACTGGAAGTCTGTCATGGTGTATCCATCGTCTGTCAAACAAAACACGGTCATTAGAAACATCAATATGGGTCTCTACCGTCTATGTCGTGAGCTCTACGTGTCGATCAAGTCGGCCTGTACCGACTATGCTCTCAAGGACAATATCAAGGGATACTTGAGATCTGTCACCATCCAACACGTCCAAGGTACCACTACATCCAACAAAAAGGTGGTCTATGAAGACGGACATTTGACTCTTCAAACCATCTTTGAAGATTTTGGTAATTGTGGTCTCTACTTTGACAGCAAGATTGTACAAGCCTTTTCAGCACGTCCATCTGTGCCCGTTAAAAAGACTGACCTCACTACTCTGATCAAAGAAGAGACTGCTGTTAGATTAAATGCTCATCGTCAATACAAGAATGCAAAGACTGGACAAGCACTTGGATTTGCGTGTCCTGTGGAACTTGACTTTGGCTTTTTAACGTCCAAGGGTTATGAAGGTACCAATATGGAGGGCAACGTCATTGCCATTGCACAGGCTATCCTCGCCGACTATTTCCTCGCCATTCAAACCTTTTCCAATGATCAAATCGATCTTTTGCTAAAGGAGATTGTAAAGGTCAATTTTGTACAGGCTGCCTATGGCAAGACCATCTTTGACAAGCGTACAGTCGTCTTGGCCGATAACGGCGTACTCACCGTCCAAACCATGTTTGAAGATAGAACTGAAGGTGGAAAGACATTCCGTGAACGTTTTATCAACTCTTTCCAAGCTCGTTTGTACAAGGTTGAAATTAGAGATGTTTTGGTGCCAGCCATCAAAGAAACGATTGACCGTGCAGTCAAACATACTGAATTGAAAAAGAACCGTCTCGATGTCATTGCTGTACCATCATCTGACAGTTACTCGTCACAAGTCATTTTCGATTGGCAATTGGTTGAAAAGGAGGCACCCGAGGTACAAGTAGCCACCTACAACAATATCGTCAAGAATCTAGGTGTAGATAATACATTTGTACGTGATATCAAGAGTGCTATCATTGATACCAATACCTATGATGTTGGTAGAATCGCATTCCTCAAGACACAAAGATTTGTCTTGCGTCATATTATGCGTTCCAAAGAAGAGAATTACAAATACTTTGCCGACAATGGATCGTATGAATTCTACGTCTCTTATCATGACCCAGCCAACATTCGTGCCAACAAGTACAACTTGACCACCTTTTTCAAGGAGAATCTAGTCGTTGCTTTTCCATGTGCCGTTCAAGACACATTCCCATTGGTCGACGAAATCCAAGCCAAGCTTGCCAAGGATTCAGGCAAGGATGTTGCCATCAAGATCGAGTATGACCACTTTAGACAATACAGTCGTTACACTACCGACTTTGCTGCATACAAGGCTATTCAAGGTATCGTTGTCGATGTACCAAATCACGGTCTAGAAGCTATTTCTAGATTATGCAAGGATGCCATTGTTGCTAGAGAATACAAACAAAAGGTTAACAAGATTGTCATTGCCTATGATACTACTGATAGCATTAAAAAGCAACGTAAAACAACTGAACCAAATGTCATTGCTAAACTTGACTCTACCTCTGGAACACTTACATTTACAATCAACTTTGATGAAGCACGTCGTAATGGAAAGATGTTACCATGGGAATACCAATTGGAATATGTATTGGGAACTCGTCCAATGAAGATTCAACGTGCTATTGAACGTGCTCAACCAGACCTTGATACAGCCAGCAAGACCCTATCTACCATGGTTGGCAAACCCGTCATTGTCCGTGTCGACTATGCCTCGTTTATCACTCACCCCGAGTACCTTGTCGAGCTCGAAGAGGCTGTCTATTGCAAGGTCATCGCTTCATTCTCTCATTTCATTTCAAGTGGATGGTTTAATCACGCTCCATCGGCTGAACTCTTTACCTATGAGACTGTCAAGCAGAGTATCCAAAAACAACTTGCTACCATCACTTTCAAGATTGACCCCATCTCTAACCAATCAGAGGCCTACAAATTCTCTGTTGCCAATGGTGACCTTGTAGTCAGCATCAATCTCAAGGCTGCTATTGCCGTCCAAGTTGTGCAATGGCGTATTGAACTCGAGCGTATCTTTAAGGTACGTGATCTCAAGGCTCGTGAAGAGATTGCCAAGCGTGTCGACCTCAAGAGCTACCAAGACGAGTTGTCCAAGGTCATTGGCAAGCAAGTTCAATTGGTTGTCGACTGGGAATCAGTCCTCGCCGACTCTTTCCTTGCTGCCAATATCGATGACTATATCATGTACCTCCATTTGGTGGGAGAAGATCTCGCCGGTGAATTGTCCACCACCTATGGTCTCGGAAACGTCGTAGAATACTCTGAAGTGCAAGCTCAACTCCAAAAGATGGTCACTCAAATCAAGATTTCTGCCAGTCGCAGCGACGGTCTTGCTATTCGCCACAATGGCACCACCCTCGAATGCGAGATTGGCGTCAGAAACATTAGAAAGTTCCTCAAGGAAGCTGAAGGTGACTTTGAAAAGTATGGTAGAAAGATTGAAAATGCACTCGGTCTCCGTCTATTGACTGTCCGTGGTTACATTAAACGTCACGAAAGCAAGTCGTTGGACGATGCCAAGACCCGTCTTGCCCAAGCCGTCGAGGTTCAAGTTGACATCAAGATTGATTGGGAGGGCGTCATCCAACAACGCAACTTTATGGCCATTGTCAACTACAAGCGTGTACTCCAAAACATGATCGATATGGCCGATGAGCTACACCCACTCATCCAGTTGTGTCGTGAAAACTTGCAAGCCAAAAAACTCTTGCAATCTGTCCGCAACTATACCATTCGTTACGAGGACAATGACCGTATCAATGAAAGTGAATTTGCTGAAAACAAGTTTGGTGTTGATTGGATTCGTGTAGGATACAATGCTCCACCTGTCAAGGACCATATCCTCATTCAATGTAACCTTGGGTCAATGTCCAACTCTCCCCATCGTGTTGGTATCGAAGAAAAGACCGAATTTTTGGTCACTCCCAATCTTGCTGAAGAAAGATATCAAAAGAAGTTGGCTCGTCAAGATCGTGAAGAAGATCTCGCCTATCGTAGACAAAGAGATGCTCGTGATGATAGACAACATGATCAAATGTTGAATGAATCTAGAGAACATAATAGACAATTGGATAGAATTAATCGTAGATTAAGATGGTAAAAAAAACAATTAATTAAAATTAAAAAATTAAATAAAATGTACATTTATAAATTATAAATTCTATTATGTTGGTCTATTAAGGTGATTTTATTTAACTCGGAATGTAATATTGTTTTTTTATTTTATTTCTTTTTAGAGGGGAGTTTTTGTTTGTTTTTTTTGGAAAAAAAAAATTGGTAAAACAAGGATTAAAATACATATGGAAAAAATGAAAATGAAGGAATTAGTGAATATATTAAAAAAACTCACGAGCGAAGCCATCTCGGGCAAAAAAAAGAACAATAAAGTGTACCTTTTTAAGTTGGATTTTTTTTTAATCCAATGGTTTTTCATCAGTAATAGGTTTTGCTAATCAGGATTTGATGGATTTTGATGAAAAATGGGTAAAAATGTAGGAAACAGTGAGTAGAACAAGAATATAATAAAAAAACTCACGAGCTAAGCCGGCTCGGGCAAAAAAACAGGCAATAAAGTCGCTCCTAGTTGGGATCGAACCAACGACCCTGCGGTTAACAGCCGCATGCTCTGCCTACTGAGCCATAGAAGCACGTTTTTGGATGTTGAAAAATGGCATTTATACCTATTTATACTCCCGCACCTCTCGTCAGAGTTGGAATTTTTCTGGAATAGAGAGAAAGAGATAGAAACAGAGAATTACGTATAGAGTACTATAGAACTTCACTCAATCATCAACTATCTTCAACTATCTTTTATCAACATTACTATTTCCTTTCACACTCACTAAAAGCCACAACTAATTGCCCTGGTGTGCCCCTTGTTCAATTATTTATATCATTATCATTATTATAAATAAGGGGCGCGAGCGAGCACAAGCACTGCCTATATCAAAGATCACCAACAAGAAAAAAAAAACAAAAAAAAAATATCTCGCTCCTTCCTCCATCTCCTTCTCTAATCAACACAATACAATAGTAAAACAGTATCGAAACAATAGGAATAATAATTAATAGGTGGAATTTAATTATTATTACAACAATTCAATACAGTTTGAAAACAGTATTCACATTACTATTACAATTGGAAATGAACATCATCAACATCCCATCAAAACATCAATCAACATAACAATAAGAACAACAGAACGATAAAAGATAGATAATCATGGTGTAGACATAACCACCAACCATTACTCGACACACATACATATGGATGGTGACACTGGGCACTCCCTCCAACAGTCACGATCTGGTCACTAACCTGACAAAAGAACTATGGATCGTAACTCACAGAACCGTTCAGCCCCCCTCGATTCAACAGGTAAAGAAGCTTCCCGTCGTATTGATGAACAAATAGAGCTAATAGCTCCCACCTCTCATCACTCGACAATATCACCTGATGAAAACGAAGATAAGATGGTCAGTGCAAGATTCAAAGGTAATCTACGTCGAACAGGCCAAACTGGTTAATCAAACCCAACAGCCTCGCCAACAGCCCTACTATCGAAATAATCAAGACCCAAACACATGCCTGACAATCCTTCGCCAGGTGCGCAAGAACATGGGGGAAACTTGCCACACCCCTCTCCCAATATCACCACCAACTATTAGCCAAAAAGCGATACATCAACAATAATCTAGTAATAATGCAATAATAATATAACAATATAATAATATAATAATAATAATATATTAATCATAATAATAATAATAAAATAATAAAATAATAATAATAATAATAATAAAAGAATTAATATCACCCAACAACGGGGCTACAAGCCCCTTTACTAACAGAACCCCTAACTAATTTAATACAAATAAACCATAATTACTCTATTGTCCGACGACTAGAGTCCAGATTTATTAAAAAAAAAAAAACTCCCGCGCAAAGCGAATTCTTGAGTTATTCTGAACTCTTGCTGGTATCTAAAGATTTAATTACTAAAACATCGTCATCACCGTGTAGTTCTCTTTCAGATAGGACTTAAAAAAAAATCCCGCACGAAGCGATCAAGATTGTAGTCATTGGAGTTTGATTGAGGTTGAGGAGGGTGATGTCCCAAACTGGTGGTGGAATGTTGTTGGCAGCAGAAACCTTCAGTATCTTTACTGGCAGCGTGGTCTCCTAGCATTGGAAGAATAAATGTTTGGAGGATTCATCTTTGCCACACGACACACAGATGGAGGCGATTATTAGATTTTCAAACCAGAATTTGCTTTTTATTTATTTTAATATTAAATAATGTTTTGATTTCTAATTTAAAAGTATCAATATCATCAGATTGAAGTTTATCCAAAGCATCCAATAACATCGGTGATCGATTTTTGTATAAAAGATTGCAAATATTATCAAAATGTAATTGATATTGTTGTTGCAATTGAGATTCTTTGTACAAAGAAAGTAAATTGACAATTTGCCACAATGATATCATCATTTCTTCATTTTGAAGCCAAACTTGGTGTTCATATTGATTATAAATCTTGAGTGGTTTTGATAATCTGTCAAATAGTAGTGGAATGATTTGTTGGTAGTATTCCACAGCAGCACTGGCTTTATCATTTTCATAGTCGCATAATAATTTCCATTTCCATATAATGGTTGGTACTATATGGTAGTTTGATGGGAGATCAGATGATGATACATCATACTTTAATATTTTCGATAATGATATTCGTATCGATGAAAGTGGTAACACCATTTCCTCTCTGTGTACTGCCAATAGGTGGTGTAACTTTGCATGGTTAGAAATAGACTCTTGTGTAATATATTTCCAATCTTGATATTTGTTATCTCGTTCAATGAATAAATTGGTTATTCTTAAAAGTTGATCGTATGTCCAAACGCCTCCTTGTATCATTTCAATCATCTTTGTTATTTCGCCAAATATTTTTTCAATGTTGCCAGTACCGGACGGATCCATCAATGAATCTATGAAAAGGTTAAATGTAGTGAAACTATTTTTACTGAATCCTTCTTTCGATACCAACAATGCCAACATATTCGACATGATATTGGTTGTACATTCTATACTACATATAGGTCCGACCAAGTGTTTCCAATATGGATATAAAATAGGTACCATTGTATTCAAGAAATCTATTGGTATTGATGGTGGATTGGATTGAGTCTGGATGATAGATTTCATGATTGGTGCAAGATAGATTGAAAAATAGTCAATATCAAAATCCAATTGCCAATCATTTGGCAGACATGGTTTACCGATAGAGTAGCTATAATTAATCAATTCAAATAGACATTTGAAAAAATGCTTTCCTAAAATACTAATCTTCATAAACTCTTGATCAATCGAGGAAGATGAACTTTTATATCTTTTCAACAATATTGGACCAATTCTATAGCTAACCTAAAAAGAAAGAGATTAGAAATAAAGAATATTATTTAAACAGATAGACATACATATTTGTATTGATTTTGATCAATATATTGAATGATTTGGATGACGGTTGAGATGAAATCATCATTTTTGTGATTTTCAATGATAATATCTATTCGATCAACCAAAGCTTGTACAACAGTATCGTGTGAAAATTTAAAGGTTGGAGATTGGAATTGACAGTTGTTTCTTAATAAATGTGCAACCGTAAAATTGGGTGCACATGTTGTCTTTTTCATTGGATGGATGATATTGAGTGCACGTAGTTGATATTGATGGTTACTATTATCTGTTAGAAAACTCGTCGCAATGTTGCAAAAAGTTGGTAACAAGTATTTTTTTGTGTTTGATCGGAGATACTTTTTTCTAAATGATTCTATTATCTTTAGTATTATCTCTCTAAATGGTTTATCTTTACCACTTTTAATAACATTTTCTATAAACTCTATAAATTCATCTCTAGCTAAATAAATAAATAAATGTAATCATATTAGTAAGGTAATTGGTATGTAAAAATGGTTTTAAATAATAAACAATTACATACCATATTTACTAGAACAATTGTTTTTAATCAAAAGAGTACGCAAGATTGATATAATTAAATTTAGTTCAGAGGATGACGACGATGCTATCGAAGATGAATAGAAGATATTCTTGACTATCTTTTGATTGTACTCCCATTCTTTGACTTTGATATATTTCTTTAATTCTCTATCAAGTAGATGGAGTGACATTCTTTTAACCTAAAAAGATTATTATTAATGTTTAATAATAAATGATTACAATCGATCATTACATACATTTGTAGAGGTAGATATAATAGTATCACCATTTAAAACAAGATACAATAACCATGATAGTATTAAATCATCACCTTGTTTTGATTTGTAATCATTTAAAAGTTGTTCGCTTTCGCTTTCTATTTGAATGTCATTATCGTTCAATTGATTATTTCTCCATCGTTCTCCTAGCTTTACAAACTTTAATATTAAATCTATAAACTCTGTTGGTGGTTCTATAGCTTTCTGCATCTAGCTAGATATTTATTATTATTATTACTACTATTCATAATACAACGAAAAAATTAAAAAATGTATGTTTGGGAGATTTTTTAGAATCAAAATATTGTTAAAAAAAACTCTTTGGTTTATTTAAATCTTGGAGAATACCCATTTCTTTTCAGGATCTTTGAAATATCACAAATACGATTACCAGAACCTTCACGATGGATATGAAAGACGTGTGTTGAAAATATTCCATGCAGTTATAATATCGAATGTCCAATCCAACCGATGTAAAGAGTTGTCTTGAAATAAAAGAGAATAATCTTTTGCATGTTATTACCAAGGAAAATCGATTTTGGTTTAATTGGGTCAGAGTCAATTCTTGATCCATTTTGAAAATTGATAGCTTAAAGGAGTAATTTCTGATTTGGTAAACTATGATTGACTAGATAATGTTACCAAAGAGGTTGGTATCACCTTAAGTTTCTAGTTTTAATTTCTCCTAGTCGACTCGATCACACATTATTTTGTTCCAACCAAGGTTGTAAAAATCAGGTGTCATAATACTATGCCAGCCAAGTTAGATGGACTTTAATGATTTGAATGGAGAAATGGACAGTCGAGATGTCTTTTTATGGTTCCAAAAGATAGTTCAATACTGATTAAATGGTTAGAGGAGAGGTATTGATTGATTCACTTTGATATGGTACAAGGTTGACATCTCCATTTGTTCTTTTGGAGATTGCAATATTGCTCGATATTTTGACATCATTTGCATGATGATACGTGTGCATTGGACAAGTCAATCTCTCTTGTTGATATTTATCCAATAAGTCTTGAGAGTAGAGCCAATCTCTGCATTTTCGATCTTCATTTTAAAATGAAGACTGCTGAATATTTGAAGATTCTTGGTATAGGAATTTAAAGATATTTTTTAATATAATACTCAAATAGCGAAAGAGTCTATGCTTTATTTATTTGTTATTCGCCATCAGTCTTGGAGAATACCCATTTCTTTATAACATCTTTAGGTATGGCAGTATTCATAGATTCATTAACGAAACAAAGACCACGGTTTATAAATATTCCATTGAATTTATAGAACCGACTGGAATCTACATCAACAGATCTTTGATAAATGTTTCTTAGTACCACTTTGGTAACATTGGGACAGGTTCCCATTTCTGTTAGAATACTTTTGTGTGTCGAAGCAATAAATGTTACTTGTTTGATCTGCGGATTAACCCTACATAAAGCAATATTTTTGTCACAACCAATTGATATTTTGTTGATGCCAAGAGGAAGAGATATTTACATTTGGTAAAGGGTTGCCATAGGCCAATATGATTCTAAAATGTTTTAATCTTGGAAATGGTTGCCAAAATGATAGAGGTTGATCCAAAACATCTGAACTATTAATTGAAACAGCCTCTAGAGATTTAGACATTCGACCACTAGCCATCTGCTTGATAAAATCGATATTTTTTGTTCTATTCGACTTGATATTATAGTAGAATTTGGAAAGTGGCATATCTTTTAACCTGTCCAAACCACTGTCATAGAGATATCCAAACAAGTGAGCGATTCCAATGAATAGACACGAGAAACTAGATCATTATTGAAATCTATCATCGTCTCTTTACGATGAATGATGGATAACCTTTGGATATCGAGATAGTTTTGATCTTGAAGATAGCCAAATCTTCAAGAGAAATTGAGAAACTTTTGATTGATTTACCAAATAAACAAAATGGATTTGAATAATGTCTATCTGTAAAAGTGGCCCAGTATCGAGTCCAGATACACCATCCAACCGATGTAAATAGTTGTTTTGAAATAAAAGAGAATAATCTCTTGCATATCATTGTCAAGGAAAATCGAAGTTGATTGATTCGGGCAATATGACTTGGTTGATTTGATTGGCCTTGTAAATCGGGAACAACGTCTCTATGAACTAGACACTTTGATTTGACATTTTTGTATTCACTACACAAAAAAGATAATGAGGATTCTCTCGGATCACATGGTTTATCGAAATGACAAGTACAGTAATACCCATTCCATGAATATTTGATAATCTTTTCAATCAAATGAAAAGGAAGTGTTGGAAGAAGAGGAGGAAGAGGAAATGGTAGAGGAGGAAGTGATTGTGGTTGCGATTGAGATATATGTACATTGGTTGAGATTGATTTTTCAACAACATCTTCTTGCAATATAAAATGAAATTGTGTTGCTCCTGATAAACTAAATGTTGACCCAGTATATCGGTATGTATTAGTTGGAAAATATTTTCCAAGTTGGAGTTTGAATGCAGAATGTGAGAGCTCCCAAATAATATTCTTGATTCCAAATTGAAAGAACTTTTAGTAATTGCGATCGTAACTTGTATCACTATTTACAATTTTCAAAGTATGAATGTTTGGTATAATAATGGAGAATATCTGTGGATCTATGTAATCTGTAGTGTGAATGATGAGCTTGGTGACTGATGGTAAAACATGATTAAAGATCATTGGCCTGGTCAAATGAAATGTACAAAGATTAGTCATTTGTTGGGGAGGACAAATATTACTGATCCTGAGGGAATTGGTAAGAGGTTGTTTGAGTGTATACTCTGCCGAAAATACTAGATCTGGAATAAGAAGTTTTACCATACCCTGTGGTAACGAATCCAGAACTGACTGAATTTCGCTGACGACCATACCATATCCATTTATAAAATTGATAGATACAAGATTCTTGAAAGGAGAAATGTTTGGTTTGATAAACTTTGCTCCACTAGTCAATGATCTAATGTTTCCAAAGAGTTTGGAAAATGGTTTGGTATCAAGTGGAGTGCCTAGTTTTAATTTCTGTACCCTATTAAAGATTACATTTTTAAACTCGACCAAACTGTCGGAACTATTCCGATAAAGATAAACATTCTTTAATGATTTGAATGGACAAAATGGATTGTCGAGATGGGCTTTTGCAGTTTCCCCTTGAAAAAAGATATCAAGTTGAAGACTTTTGAAATAGTTGGAGGAGAGGTATTGGTTGATTCTCTTTGATATGATTAGCAGTTGATATCTCCATTTGTTTTTATGTATATTGGTGTTTGATATCATTTGCATGGTGGTATGTATGCATTGGACAAGTCAATCTCTCTTGTTCATATTCTCGACATTTGTCCAACACACTTTGACAGTATAACCAAGTCTCTGGGTTATCATATAATTTTGGTGTGTTTTTTATATCTTCAACTTGTTGAATGGCTGCTTGACTATGATAGCATGTACACACTTGACTAGACGCCCAAACATAATCCAGTATCTTTGTTATAATTATCCATGGCAGTGCATACTCTAGTGTCCCTCTATTAAATTGATTCAATGGGTTATTTTGTTTCTCCATAATCTTGCGAATGATTATATCCTTTGTATCTCTTGTTGAACAAGCAACACCAAATCTTTGACCAATCTTTATCAATTCATCTTTATATTTTCTCTTTAATTCTATTTCTGTAAAAAATATAGTAGTAGTTGTATCAGACTCCAATGTTTGTTCCTCTTCTATTATAATCAAAGAATATTAATAAAAGGTTAGTTAGGTTGATTAATAATAATAAAGAGATAGTTGTTGTATGTCAACTATACCATGAATTCTTTCTTAGACATTATCTTCTTTCGAGTATATATTCTTTGGTTTGGTGTATGATTAGAGAACGAAGTTCAGACCAGACTTTACTTTGCTCCAAAAAAAACAAATTTTTTTTAATTTAATTCAACACGATCTTTGCTTCATCGCCTTTTGTGTCTCTTTGTTATTATAAAAGTTACAAAGAAGATATTTATAGATGGTGCACCAATCAAAGGGACAGACAGGGAGGGAACCACCCCATGTATGCCCACAATCGTTCCTCGCTCACCTTGTTATTCTTCATCGCGTGATAACAATTACAAATTAAAAGAGATAACATAGTGTATTGATTTAAATAATCATAGTCATAGCGTAATGAGATACAGAGATATTAATATGATGTTAATCAACTTTGTATTTGTAATACTTTGTTTAATAGTAAGTTCTATTAATGGTATGTAGTTTGTAATCATATAGTGGTACTACTTTGCATATTAATCAAACATTGTATTTGTGTGTGATATGTAGGACAAATAACATTACAAGTAGTTTCAACAACACAGAATAGTGCAACTGTATCATTCTCGACGCAATACCCTTCGGTATTATTTAGCGTGTCGGTTGCTAACAGTGGCATGGGAGCAGTGTCAAACTGTCAGAATGTACCTGCTGGAAACTGCTTGATTCAGGGGTTAGGTGCACCGGGCCAATACAACGTCACTGTCAACTCTACATCTGCTGGATTCGGAGTACCTTCATACACTGCATCGATCATGGTCACACTGTACAATGCACTTCAAAACCCAATTATCAGCTCAGTCTCTTATACTGACAGGATTGTATTGAACTTTTACTCGGGTGGCAGTATTGCCTTGACACGGTACACAGCCGAACGAAACGGTGTGGCTATATGCCAAGACATCCCAGATAATACATGTGAAAACACTGGGTTGAGTCCTGGCACTCCCTATCATTTCCAAGTACAGTCGAGGACTATCTACCCGACTGGAGGTGGTTCTGTATCGGCTGCTATCGACTACTTTGTATGGACAATGCCACCTGCACCATCTGGAACCAGTATCAACGCATCACGACCACAAGTCAATGCCATTACTGTCAACTGGGCAGAAAGCACACAAGGTGTACCAGGTGCCAACAAATACTTTATCCAACTGTACAACAGTCTCAGTCCCAACTCTCTCTACCAACCGGGTGAATGTCAAAATGTAACTGGTACAAGTTGCACCATCAACAATCTCATCTCTGGTGCTGTCTACAACATGACCATCATCACTCGTAACGCCAACTATACCCAAGTCAAATCCATCCCCTACTTGGTATCAACTCTTCCTCAACCAAATTTTACTTGTAATAATAATTGTTCATCAAATGGTGATTGTATTTTAGGAAGTATGTAAAAACAAACAAAAGAAAGAATTACATATTTAAAAATGGTATTTAAATATTAATATTTATTTATTAATTTATTTTTTTAAATTTATTTAGCATGTAATTGTTATCCAGGATGGAATGGAATTGAATGTCAAACAAATATGAATATTTCAAGTCAAGAACAAAAGAATACAACTGTTAATAGTACATGGATTCATATTGATTCGGATAGTGCAGCTTTTAGATTTGATCTTGGTGATTTGATTGAAAGGGATATTGACGGAAACGCTGTAAAGAGTATATCGTTGGCATCGCTCAATTGGACATTCTCACCAGTCAAGAAAACCAATGTAACTGAACCAATCCACCAAACACCATTCCAAATGAAACAATGGAGTTATGAAGCACCTACTGTCAACAATTATTTCTTTGGTATCAATATTACATTTACTCAAATTGCCTATTTGAACAATAGTAATCAATTATCAGATACCTTTCCAATTCCATTTATCAATGGTACAAATATTTCTCTTAAAGTTGGTTCAGTTAAATATTCAATTTCAATCTCGTATGTAAAAAATATATAACAAATATTTAAATATATAGATTTGATATTAATCACTTTATTTCTCTTTTAGACAATGGTTATTTGAAAATTTAATAAATACATTGGAATTATCGTCACAAGTTAAATTATCGAATCTAAATTCAACTACACCATTGTGTATTTCACCAATCAAGAATATAACATCAAACTCTGTTGGTGATATTGAGGCTGCTGTTTCAATATTTGATGATGGTAAGGTGGCCTATGCTAGAATGCCAAATCGTGCGATCATTGATAAATTCCCAATCGTTCTAAGAAACACATTGATTCAAAATACAATTTCAAATGGTACCATTCAAATCATCTCCTCTATTCCTCATTTCTTTTCAAATGCTTTAATTGATCCTGTATGTAAACATAAAAAAATAATAATAATAATATAAATATTTAAACAATCTATTTAATAATTTATTGTTTCATTTATATATTTAGGATTTTTCATTATTAATTAATGGTAAGGATGAATCATCAAGTCAGGATGATTGTAATAGTCAAGAGAATGGGGATGATGAGAAAAATGAAAATTGGAAAAAGATTACAATTGGAGTTGTAGTTGGTGTTGTTGGAGCTGCTGCAGTGGCGATTGTAGTTGCCATTATCATAAAAAAGAATGGTCATCAATTTAGACTTTACACTTATAAATTAAAAGGTCATGCAACTACATAATCCGACTCAAAAACAATTTTTTTTGACACCAAACATAATAATATTATTTTATATTTTTTCAACAATCAACCTTTTTTTTTTTATTCACTCTTCATTTTTAAAATGATAGATATCTCCTCCTCCTCCCCTATGTATAATATATATATAAATATTAATAATATTATTATTTTCTAAAAAAAAAATATATTTATTATTTATTTATTTACAATTCTCTTTTTTTTTTTTTTTTTTTTTTGATCAAGTATTAATTAAAACTTCTTATCTTTGTTTACTTCAGTTAAATATAAAGCAATAGCTCCACTTAGAACAATTGGTACGACAGAGACTGTAAAATTCCAACCAATTTCAAACCCAAAAGATGAATTGATTCCAACACCGTATGGATATTTATCGCAAGTATTATTAATACATAGAGAACAGATAAATGATGCAATATCATTTGTTTTATCATTTGGATAACTACAATCCTATAGATTTAATTAATTAAAAATGTAAGTATTTAATATATTATATTTTAACATTCATTTTAAAATACTTACTTCTTTAATGGCACCAGGTATTCTCATTACAACAAATGCACTAATGACAACCAATAGGAAAGCAACTGATAGTAAATATTTATGGATATAGGCAAATGTAAAATGTTTGAATCCAATGACACGATTGATAAAGATTGAAATAATGATGATAATGGAAATCACCCAAGCTACAATATTAAATGCCAACGATACACCCATCAGACTACTCAAATTCTTCATGTTGCTCTCGCGGAGTGTTGTTGCAGGTCCTTTTCTGGCACCGGTTGGGTACTCGTACAACTGTGCATTAGTATATGAGAATTGTAACCATTTTACTTGTGCATTGGTCTCATCATTTGGATCTTGTACTGTTCCAAGTATAGAATACCAATTCACTTTTTAAAAAAAGAAGTATATTAATAATATTTTCTAAATTATTATATTAGACTGACTACGGACTACATACTAATAAATGATGGAATTAAAACAGCAAATGTAGCAAATGAACATAGTAATATAAGTAATGATAATTTATCCGAAACGGTCAGTGATCTTAAATTCATTCCCATTTTTCACAAAAAAGCTCTGTCTATCTCTATCTAGATTTATATATATCTATAGGTATATTAATAGTAAAAAATAAAAATAATAACTCGTAAAAAGAATAATGTTGATTTTACTAATGGATGATGATTGATTGATTGATAGAAGAGGATGATGATGATATTATTATTTTATTTTATCCATCTCTCTCTTTTTTTTCTCTCACACACCAACCAACATCAAAACATAAACAATACCATTTTTGATCAAATTAAAAAATATCGACCACTATCACTATCACTATCAACCCCCACTCACTAGATATATAATACTACCTTGTCGACATCATCATCCCCAACAAAAATGATATTCATATTAATTGGGATACATGTACCCCTACAGAACGTTGAATAGAATAATTTAAAATACTCATACAACCTAAATGGTTTTATATTAAATTAATTATCTCTCTCCATTTATTTCCGACAGACTTGTTTGAATTCGAAGTTCACAAAAGGTTTCCGATCTCTTCGTTGTCATGACACTAATAAATTTATTTTTATCACATAAAAAAGGTTTTTAATACACATATTTATATACTCAAACAAGATTATAATGATTTAAACGACATACACACGCACACACACGCACAACGATTCATTCTTCTTTATAACTTTGTATATATTTTAAATAGATAGATATAACTAACTATAACACGACGATAAAACTTAACTAGTTTAGTATATTTATATATAAATTAATACTTTTGAACAATACAGCACAAGCAAGATCTTTGTAAATAGAACTTCACGAAGCATATAGTATAGATAGATAGATAGAAAAGAGATGTCAAAAGTAAATAAAGTTATCGCAAAGGTAAAGAAGTTTAGACCATCTCATCTTAGTCCTGTAAAGAAAGATAAGGAGGGGAAATATTTAGTATGCGGTTCTAAACCATCTGTATTTTGTATGTAAAAGGAGATAAAGAGAGAGATAAGGAAAGAGACAACGAAAAGATAATCAACAAAAGTTTATTAACTCTTTTTTTTTAAATTAAAACAAGTTAAATCATTTGGTGTAATTATTTTATTATGGATATTCATTGTTGGATTATTCTGTGCATTACTTTATGGTTTAATGGATGATGCTAAAAGATTAAGAGGACCACAACCAACATAAATATAAATATAAATCACAAACATTTAAATTATATATATATATATATACCTTTTTTTTTAAAACTAATACATACAATGTAACTCTCTATGACCATCCAATTTAATTTAATTTAATTTTTAATATTTATTTAATGATCATCGATTTGGGGAGTATTATATTAATTATTAATTATTACTATTGTTACTATTATTATTATTATTATTATTATTTGTTTGTTTGTTTGGTATTATTATTATTATTTGTTTGTTATTTGTTTTGTCTAATTAATATGAATTGAACTATAAATCTTTCTGACAAAGTAAAAACATGAATAATAACCAATAGCACCAGTCATGACAAAGAAACCAAGTGCCATAATAAATGAATAACCAAAGTATAACATGATGGAAACAAACTTTGATATTTCGAGTCTTCTAAAGAACAAGATGGAATACAAGAACATAAACAATGCAGAGGCACCAGATGTAAGGTAAGATCTCCACCACCAATGATAATCCTAAAATAAAAGAAGTATAAATAAATGATTGGTCTCTTTTCTTTTCTTTTTTTTCTATTTCTATTTCTATTTCTTACCTCAGCACAAAGTTGGAAGTAACACATGACGATAGTAATTTCAGCAGAGGTAACGATTAAAATGAGTAAAACGACAAATAGGAAACCAAAGATATAGTAAAAGGTATTGTCCCAGAGTGCGGAAAGGATAAAGTAGAGTTCGATAAAGATGGCACCAAATGGAAGGATACCACCCATAAGGATAGAGACGGTTGGCGACATGTACCAGATTTGGTCTGGAATTTGACGTGGGATTTGATTGGTACGGACTGGATCTTGTGGAGCTGGCTTCTTGAAAGCAAAATACGATCCGGCAAAGACAAGTGGAACGGAAATACCAAACCACATGGCAATCAATGAGAAAAGAGTCGAGACTGGTACAGCTGCCGATGAATGAGCTCCTCTCAAACACATATTAATAATAAAGAAAATACCAAATACTACACCTGGTAATGCAAATGCAGTCTAAAATAGAATAAGAAAAAGTAAATTAAATTAATAAATAAATAAATACTATTCTTTTTCTCTTTCTTTTTCTTTTTCTTTTTCTATTTCTTTTTTTTTTTTGTTTTTACTTACATAAACAGTATTTTTCTTCCAGTTGCGACATTTAAGAGTAACAAAAGTACGAGTAGAGAAATAACCAGCAAACATGGCCATGATGACGAAAAGGACGATGAGGGCGGTAGCAAGACCACCAATATTGCCTGGTGACATGAAACCGAGGATGGCAAAGATCATGGTGGTAAAACACATGGTAAACACCTGGACACCCGAACCAACCAACACTGACAACAACATTGGACGCGAGGGTGGACGGAAGACATCACCGTGGATCATCTTCCAACCAGTCTCTTCAGCCTCTTCAGAGGCGTCGATCGAGTTGTAACGACGGAAGTCAGCCTTTAAGGTACGCATCAAAATCATGGCAACCATGACTGTGAGGAAGAATACAATCATGAGAGAGTTGAGGATTGAGAAGAGATGGATCGAGTTTTGACCCGATGCCAAGTAACTGTCCCAACGTTTGTTCCAAGAGACATCACTCTTTTCAAAGGTGACGCTGTATGTCCAGAGAATGTACTCTGTGTCCTTGCTAGCATCGGTCACCGACACTGATTGACGTCCTCCAGTTGGTGCTGGACAACGGGTGGTTTCATCCCATTTGTCAGGTGCGTATGCTTTGCTTTCTGGTGTCACTTCAAATCCAACAATTTGATATGATGTATCCTCTTCAGCAAGTTTGTGATAGATTACCTTGATATTTATATGATTATAGATATAATTCTTGTTGGCTTCATTTCCCTATAGAAATCAATTAATAAAAACAAAAATATTAATATTTAATCATTTGTTTTTTTGATTTGATTTGGTTTGATGAGGTTACCTCTGAAATTCTATCTTTTCCTTTGTAACCCAATGGATAACCTGGTTCTGGGATACCAGCATTAACATCACTTGATTGTCTAACTGGTAAACCATCCAATAACCAATGCACCTTGTATTCGTTGTTGATCTTTTCACTCAAATCTTTCAAGGCTGATCCCTTGATGACTGGTGGACACTTATCGGTCATATTATAATTCAATACTTTGCAACTAGCTCCATCTTTCTTCCATTCATTGAAATTAATCTAGTAGTAATAACAGTAGTAGAGTGAATGAATGGTGTATGAGTATTCTCTATTCTCTATTCTCTTCTATTCTCTATATATGTATGTTATTCAAATGTTTATAAACATACTTGATAAAGTGAATTCTCTAATCTATCACCCAACAAGATTTCACCAAGGTTCTCTTGGTCATCTCTGACATCTCTTGGTTGACAGATGCCTGGAAGATCATAGTATTTGTATGGGATTTGAGTATGTTTAGATGTGATCTTGTTGACCTTTAATGGGACTGATTCGCTGTCATCATAGGTATGCAATTGCATACCAGGCAAGTAGGCATCTGTGGTGAGTGCTATACTCAACACTATCACTAGTATCGAAGTTAGGATTCTACTTTTATGATTACTACTGTACATCTCTTTCTATCTTTCTCTCTTCTTCTTTTACTATATTTTCTGTCTTCTCTCGTGTTTAGATAGACTACGTATATACGAATAGATAAGATAAGATAAAAATAATAATATTATATATACAAGTTTTATAAAGAAAAGTAATGGGGGTCCTCAACCCCTCACCAAATGGAATTTAGTTGAGAGAGCAAGGAAAGGAAAAGTTTTTTTAAAATTAATTTTTTGTTTTTTTCATGAGTCATTCATTGTACAGAATCTTAATTTCGCTAAACCTTTGAACCTCTAGACTAGTTTGTTTCTTTCAACCATGCATTACAACAATTATTGTGCGCACAATAAATATTTAGAGTTGATAGTTTAGTTGATAATAGTTTGGTTATATTTTTTGTAATAATCTTACCTCTCCAACATTAAGATAAAGAGATTTGACGACGGCTTGTAGCTTTAGATCTTTGAATTTGCAGAAGCATGAAGAGATTCGTTTGTTTGGTCACCATACATTAACAAATCGGAAAGTTCTTTGACGAATACAGGATGATAATTACCATTTATCAAAAGGCATACACAACTCATCGATCTTTTGTTCATTCAAAACTAACAAAAGATAAATCGAGTATACACGATTGTCATAATCAATCATTATTAATATTTTGCGTAGTCACCTTTTATGTATACATATAGAGAATGGATAAAAAGAGTACCCATTGTCTCTTTTTTTAGGGATTGTATTCCTTTACCACACAACTTTCAATCTTGTTTTTCTTTATGATTACTTTTAATCACTTGCAACCAGTATATACAAATGATAAAAAATGATCATAAAGAAAAATCAAATTGGTTGGTTGGTTGACTTGCAAGATAAAGAAAGAGGTATGTATGTAACTATAGTTTATATAGAAATATTATTTATTTATTTATTTATTTATTTATTTATTTATTTATTTATTTATTTTGATTACAATCTTTTTTTTTATTTATTTATTTTCTAATCTAGATTTCGAATCTTTATCATTGTAAAACACATGTTTTGGATTTCTCTTCATCAATCTTTGCAGCGGCAGCCTTGGCAGCGGCATCAGCAGCTCTTTTTTCATTATCAGCATCGATAAGCGACTGTCTTAGAATAGCTTCTTTTGGATAGAAAGGAACAATCTTTTCAGATTTGAGAAGAATATCGATCAACTGATTTGTCGAGTTGACCATCAACTTTTCAATGTGTTCCTCCATTTCGGGAATGACGACACGACGATTGAGGAAACATGCACCTATTAATAATATTATCAAATGAAGAGTTAAATAGGGATTGTTGTTGTTGCACAGTAGAGATATAGTTAGTACTTACGAAGGACAGGAGCTTTTCGAATGATATCTGGAATTTTTGCATCAGGGTGACTAAGCTTCTGGACATAGTTTTCCACCAATGACTCTATGAAAAAATCGCACTTGTTTAGAATAACCACTAGATTCTCCTCCTTCATTCCCCAATTGATAAGGAATTGGGTCATCATTGCAAGTTCCTCGAGAAGGCTCATCGAGAGACGGTCTAGTGGAAGTACAAATACAACAATGTGGACGGCTGCCAACTCTCTAGACACTAGCTTGTTCCATTGAGGTATCATCTGTACAAAAGACGATGTGCTGTCAGTAAGACCACGGGTGTCGACTATTCTCAGTGCAAAGTTGGTTCCGTTATGATTGGGGAAGTTTAGTGTCCCTACATCCCTGACTGCATCTTGGGTGACCGACTTTGGATCTAATCTCGATTCTACTTTTTCCGTGTCGCAGTAGTCATGGATTGCATTAATGATCTCGCTTTTCCCACTGCCGCTTGGTCCAACAAAGACGACTGTTCTCTCAATCAATGAGACTGGGAGTTGTCTACGTTGTGAGGATGTTGTTGTTGTTGGTTTAGGAATCATGATGATGATGAGATAATATTGTCAATATATTAATATTAATTAAAAAAATATTGTTTGGAGAAATTAATAAATAACAAAAATGGATGGTTCAGTCAGTCAGTCACTTGATCAAGAAGAATGTACCTATTTATTCAAGTTGAAACAAAAAATGATCCATTCCTTTGTTTTAACTTAAATAAATACGTAGATGCACTTATCATAACCATGGATACCACCACCATCCTACAACCACTCTCATCCCACCACTTTTCTCTATTGAATAATATTTTGATCCTACCAATAGTTTATTGTGTATTTGGTACCATCAATCTCTCTTTCTTTACTTGCTATGAATTAAATATTTTAAAGCAGAGATTATATTTCCATCATTTTCACGGAGTGCATTCTCTGCACGTAAAGTGTCCACCTCCAATTCTCTACAGATTATTTCAACATCTACTTTATTGATTTTCACTGCTTTCAATGCTTCTAATCTATTACATATATAAATACATATGTTAATAATAATTATAATCCATTTGTAAATTAACAAAATAAATAAATAGAGAGAGAGAGTAAATACTTTTTTTGATTTGATTCTTCGTCCTCTACAGAAAGTTTAACAGTTTCTGTAGCTGTTTTTGGTTTATTTTTGTTGTTGTTGTTGAGTGATGACATTGCTTCACTGATCATCTTGTTGTTATTGATCGTGTTGGATGAATCATCCTTTTCTAATGTCATTGTTTCTTTGTTTGACATGTTATTTGATCAGTGATTGTCTAGATTAATTATTTATATATATTAATTATTTATATATTAATTATTTATATTTGAACCTTTATTTTGAATATTGAAGCGAATTTGAAAAAAAGAAGAGGGGTGAGTAAAAAAAGTTGGAGGCGATAAAATAAATGTAAAGAACATACATGAGTCCCAGATGAACCAGTTCTTTCTACGCATGTATTTTTTCAAAATATTAATTACAATACAAGTGTATAAATTGTTTTTATACCCCTAGCAACGGAAATACCTTGTTGGACGGCGACCATTTTTCCAAACTTTTAATATACCAAGTAGCATAATCATATGACGTGTTGCATTGCCGTCCCAGTTGAAGATGTTTCCACAAGCAGTTCACAAAACACGACGCCATGGCATCGTCATTGGAAGGAACCCCAACGACTTTACGTAATCATCTGAAAGAGTGACTTGCTTTACGAGTGCAAAACGATGCTGGTGGTCACTGCATCGTAGGAAACTGTCACCATTGGCGTGTCGACAGTCATCGCGATAGGTGAGCAGCACTGGTGGACATTGGCTGGTTGGCTACCATCTTTTTCCAAACAGTATTCTGTCGTTTTTATAAACGAATACAATACCTCAAAAGTAAGTCTCTTCATTTTATTCTTTTTTCTTTCTTTTTCTCGTTTTATAACATGTTATTAATTACGTTCTATTATTCTTACTATTATTTTCTGGTGTTATACCTAAAATTTGCAGCACCAAAAAAAACTATTTGATTTTTTTAATTTATTTATTTTAATCGATTGGAACATACCAAACCTTTTCTATAACTATAGTTGATAAACTTTAAATGTTTAAACCTTGAACCATCTGAAGAAGAATTGGTTGGTGGTGGTGATTGATTTTCTTCTTCATCTTCATCTTCATCATCAGTTAAAAGACGGACGATAAAATATGAAAACGTGGGAGCAGTGATCATTTTGGCAAGCCAATCCTGGATCTTAATCACACCATGTAGTAGCTGACATATGTGTAAACTTAGCAGATGAGAGTGACATTCCAACATATGGAAACAACATACTACATTGAACAGTTGTTTGTTGACTGATGCCAAGTGTAAGACATACTACGACGGGCAGCGCTGTCGTCTTATGAAAATCGAAAGCAATTCAAAATAAATAAAAGTTCATTTCACCTTTTGATATGAAGCCACAAGTGAAGGTTGATATCATTATCTTTTATTCATCTTTATATATTCTAGTCTTGTTGAGCTGCTTGTAGTTTACAGCCAAGTACAATGCTGTGCTATACCTTTTTCTCTTTGAGTAGATTTGTTGTTTTAAAGATATGTCTACAAACAGACTCTTGTCTAATAACCCGTCCCAAACCAATCGGAATATCTTGATGATGAGATAGACTGGCAGTTCATATTTGACCTCTCCAGTACGAGAGAACTACGTACAATTAGTAAATAATATTTTTGAAGAGCAAAAACAAATAATAAATTGTAAATAAAACAGTGAGCAATAGTCGAGAGTTGATCAGTATTAATTATAACGGCCACCTCTGGGATCACTACTTATAAATATCGTTCATGACTACAGCGACTATCGATTCATTAGTTTGGGTTGATAATCAACCTCTATCAGCTGGAGCATTACCAACATCATTACAATCATTGAAGTTTGGTAAAGACTATACTCAACCAGTATCAGTTGGAGTATTACCATCATCATTACAATCATTGGTGTTTGGTTATTACTTTGATCAACCACTATCAGTTGGAGTATTACCATCATCATTACAATCATTGAAGTTTGGTGATGACTATAATCAACCTCTACCAGTTGGAGTATTACCATCATCATTACAATCATTGGTGTTTGGTTATGACTATAATCAACCTATACCAGTTGGAGTATTACCAACATCATTATTATCATTGGTGTTTGGTTCTGACTATAATCAACGTCTATCAGTTGGAGTATTACCATCATCATTACAATCATTGGTGTTTGGTGATAGATACAATCAACCACTGCCAGTTGGAGTATTACCATCAACATTACAATCATTGGTGTTTGGTGATGGATACAATCAACCACTATCAGTTGGAGTATTACCATCATCATTACAATCATTGGTGTTTGGTTATGACTATAATCAACCTATACCAGTTGGAGTATTACCATCATCATTACAATCATTGGTGTTTGGTTATGACTATAATCAACCTATACCAGTTGGAGTATTACCAACATCATTACAATCATTGAAATTTGGTTATTACTATAATCAACCTCTATCAGTTGGAGTATTACCAACATCATTACAATCATTGGTGTTTGGTGATAGATACAATCAACCACTGCCAGTTGGAGTATTACCATCAACATTACAATCATTGGTGTTTGGTTATTACTATGATCAAGCACTATCAGTTGGAGTATTTCCATCATCATTATTATCATTGGTGTTTGGTCATAGATATAATCAACCTCTATCGGTTGGAGTATTACCAACATCATTACAATCATTGGAGTTTGGTGATAGATATAATCAACCTCTACGAGTTGGAGTATTACCATCATCATTACAATCATTGGTGTTTGGTGATGGATACAATCAACCACTGCCAGTTGGAGTATTACCATCATTACAATCATTGAGGTTTGGTTGGGACTTACAATCAGCAATCAGATATATATGCCCATTTGATCAATCAATAGGGATCAGCAAAGGATTTGTCAAGTACCCATCAATCGGAGTGATCAAACTTCCGTTTGAGAATAATAAGACAGTCATTTTCGCACATCAAAGAATCAACGCTCCAACACCATTTGAATCTATAGACTGCCGTCCCCATTTATTCAGGCCTCCACCAATTGTTGAAGGTGATGATCCACACAATGGCACCAACATCGATGATGATTCCAAACAACAAAAGGGGACATCACTCAACACAAATCCCAACTCTATCAATTATTCTACCAAATATTTAATGACATACCCAATTGATCAATCTTCTTTTGTAACAGTCAACTCCAACAAATATTTTAAACTACACTCCTTTCCATATTCAGCCAACAAAGTATTTTTGGTGATGTCTGAATCATACGACGAACTGGTAAGAACATTAAATTTGAGCTCAGTCTAGGATTGTATTGCACAATCGAAAAATTCTAATGACTTCTTTATTATTTAAATAGCTTGTTTATAAAGAAATAGATTACTCTCTCAATCAATCGATCTATGACAAAATACAATTTGAAATCGAAACAATGAAACTATTCATCAACGACTCTATGTTTGTGCAATACAAAGATCACCAAGATGATACCGATTCAAAAAAGATATATATTTTGACACATTTCTGTGAAGGTGGTGATTTAGAACAATTATTTCAATCAATCTATAAATGGTATGATATTCAAATCTCTAGATCATTAATCAAACACTAACAAATCTTTTAGGAATGAATCCCAAAAAACTATTGATCAAAAAGAATATAAATATATTTTAGAATCAGATATATGGGTCTATATTCGACGATTATTCCTCATACTTGAAAAACTATCTCAACACAATCTTGCACATCTTGATATCAAACCACTCAATCTATTTATTGGATTAGACGGTGAAATAGTTCTTGGTGATTTTGGTTGTTGTCAATATTTCATTGATCAACCAGTTCTATCTCCGGATATTGGTAAAACCTGCGACACTCACCCAGAACGCATGGATGATCAAACAAAATCACAAGATACAAATATTATGATGGCAATAGCTACAACACTTGCTTCTCGTGGAACAAATGGATATTACTCACCTGTATGTAACATCCTTTAATAACCCACCCACCCAATTATCTAATTTATATTACTTTTTAAAGGAATCAAAACATAAGAAATATTATTCTTCAAATGATATATATTCAGTTGGATCAACTCTTTTTCATTTACTTTCATGGTAATGCTTAATAACTTATGACTATGTGCTAAAGGAGATTGAACCAAATAACTAACAAATTCATAGTCATCTAGATGATATTGAAAATAGAAAACAATTTATCTTGAATCACAAAAAGCACGACTTTAGTACAGATCATATTAAAATATCAACAGATAGATACTCCGAACATTTAATTAATTTTGTCAAGAAACTATTAATCGAAACACCTCACAATCGACTTTCATTGGATGATTTAACAGGAGAAATAGTCAACCAACACACACAAAGAATCAAATCATTTTTAATCGATCAACGACAAATTCTACCAAACACAACAACATTAATATTGGATGGTGAATTCAACAGTCCCCTCACTGGATTACTTCCACGAACACTTTTAAAATTAAAGTTATTGGGAAACTTTAATCAACCAATCAAATGGGGAGATATTCCCTATGGAGTTGAAACATTAATATTCGGATCATCATTTAATAGTGAAATCAAACATTTGCCTGGATCGCTAAAAAAACTGGTTCTTGGCAAATCATTCGACTGTCCAGTGCTATCAAACATTTCAAACACCTGCATACTCGACCTAACAATAGATAGTAGCTGTGTAAATTCAGAAATAATTAGGGAAAGAGAATATCTAGAACAAGTAAACAATATCAACACATATCATTTATCTGGAATACCCAATATTGCAGATTCATTTATAAACGACAATATTAAATACAATTCAATCTTAACGATTGGTGAAAATTGTTATGGAAGTGGTAAAACCAATATGTATGTTAGATGTTGCCTGATAAATTATCATGTATTAATAACTAGAATGTAATTCTAACAATATTAATTATCTATAGAAAAAACAAAATGGTATCTTTGGAGAACAATATTCTACAATGGAAGAATAATAATATCAAAATATCAATAGATTTAAACGATGTTGGAGTGATATCAAATGTTCAAGCATCAATTCATCCCCATTTATATTGTCAAATCGATAAACTCAAATTCGAAGCATTGAACAAACAGCTAGACTTTAAAGCCATTGAATACCCACTTCCAAATATGACTAAACTATTTGAATTGGATGAAGATAACCTTCATCAAGTATATCAAGATGATCAATACTTGAATATAAGATTCATTCCACTAAAACCAACAATGCGGGAATAAATAAACAACATGTTTGAAATGTAATAATATTAATAGAATTTAATAAATAAATAATTTGTTTGGTATCCTTGACATATCATCATGGGTAGCTTTTTGTTGTTGTTATTATCAGCCATTAGATTGACTGATGATTGTTCTTTATATTATTATTATTATTATTATCTGATGTATAGACAATTTCACTATTCCTTCTAAAGTACTTTCATCGTTTATACAAATAATTTATATTATTTATTTCCTTTTTTTTCTTACATGTGTATAGAGCTTGCTTTGATCCATTTGCCAAATATATTCATCGATCATTTAATATACCAAACCTTTTTATAATCAAACCTACAATTCCATTTCTCTTTTAGATATTTAAATTTTGAAGCAGTTGGAAGGGGAGGAAGAGGAAGAGGAGGATTGGTTGGTAATTCTACTATAGTAGTTGGTACTACTTGTTGATGATTGGTTTTGACTTGAATGAAAAGACAAGTAATATAACATGAAAACTTTGGATTGGTGATCATGTTTGCAAGATCTAAATTTAGTTGGCTGTGTCGATAGTCATTATATAAAGTTGTAAGGTTGGGGAACAGGTCGTTGATAACAGTTGTCCATCCGAGACGCATGTTTAGTTGATTGACTGATACTTGTAAATAGGTAATTCCTTGATAAAAGGAAACGCGTTGAAGTCTATTCTTTTGATTGAATATAGTTGCGTGTGTTGGGAATTCAA
Organism: Cavenderia fasciculata; assembly: GCF_000203815.1. NCBI lineage: Eukaryota > Evosea > Eumycetozoa > Acytosteliales > Cavenderiaceae > Cavenderia > Cavenderia fasciculata. The sequence continues at coordinate 156,855 of NW_004457723.1, forward strand.
AGTCATAGCAAATGAATTTGGTAAGGTTGGTGTATGGCTGTCGGATTAAATCCACACCAAGTGTAGACAATGAATCTCTAACCTTTTCATTATCAATGTTAAACTTGGGTGGTAGTTTAATCTTGACCATCGTCTGTTTAACATTATTAAAGAATGTTTGTATACCTTTTTGTGATTCTGTATTCATATTTAGTTTCTCGAAATCACATTTAACCAATGTAGGTAAACTTTTAGCCAATACTTCAAAATGTATTACATCTAATTGAATAGCACCACCGATACCACCACCGATTACAAGAGAAACAATATTACACATTGCAGTACACATTTGTTCGAGTGATCTTTGACGAATGGTTGGTTTATCGTGACTGTAAGAGATTTTGAGTTTGGTTACTTTGGAAACAGACTCTATGAGCAAGTGGTGGAGAGCAGGTTCTGTATGAAACAGATTGTCGATTGCGTGATGTCCCATCTCCAGCCTGTCGGGTCGTTTCACAACACACCACGGTTCAGTTGCCATATGTGTAAATTGAACCGATGTCAATGACATGCAAACACTCGGAAACTGTGACACTACATTGAATAGTTGTTTGTTGACCGATGCCAAGTACAATGCCATCCTATACCTTGTATCTATCTTGTAAATAGGTTCAAGTGACGTGTCTACAGACAGACTCTTGTCTAATAACTCGTCCCAAACCAATCGGAATATCTTGATGATTAGATAGACCGGCAGAGCATAGTTGACCGTCCCAACATGATACTCTCTTGTTACTTTTGACATATCATCACATATCTCCTTTTGATATTGTCTCTTTAATATGATATCTATCATATCATCCTTTTTAATAGACTTTAAATAGAATATCTTTCGAGAGTCCAACCATCCTTTTAATTGATCAACTTGTAACAGTTGTAATTCATCCTTTGTATAACCACTCTTTTCTAAATCCATTTCAACCTGCTACTATACTACTACTACTTCTTTATTGTTTCATTGTCATGTCAATTTCTATTTAATGATAGAATGATCAAAAATAATAGAAATATAATAATAATAATAATCCCAACGAATAGAAGAACTTAAAAGTTACTATCAAAAAATTATTATTATTTAAATTATTGAATAATTTTTTGAAATGAGGTAGAGATTGTTATAATTCTATTTTATAGCGTTATGAGGATTTACTTTTAATTACAAATAATTCTTCTCTTGATTCTCTTACTACTTCTTTTATTATTCATTCTCTCACTTTAGATGCCCTTCAAGAATGAAAACCAACAACTACACTTCAAGAATCGAAATATTTCGAGAATCTTATTCCTGTCCATGAAGGGGAGGGTGTATCTTTTGTATTATACCATTGAATTTACAACTAGGAGCCAACAATGGATAAAATATTATTCATTGTGTCGACATTGTGAACTCTTTGAAATTTTAGAGAGGGTTCGAATTTATGTGTAAATTAAATTAATTTAATAAATATTATCTTTATACACATTATTATTATTCTACTAGTATTTACATTATTATTGTTATTTGTTATTTGTTATTTATGGATCATTAATAAACCAAACCTTTTTACATTCAAATGTACAATTCCATTGCTCTTTTAAATATTTAAATTTTGAAGCAGGAGGAAGGGGAGGAAGAGGAGGGGGATTGGTTGGTAATTCTGTAGTTGCAACTTGTTGTTGTTGTTGTTGTTGTTGAGGTTGTTGGTAATGATTATTTGTGATTGAAAAACAAGCAATATAACATGAAAACATGGGACTGGTGATAGCATCTGCAAGTTGTAAATTTAATATGTTGTGTGTTTGATCATTTTGCAAGGTTGTGAGGTTGGGAAACAGGTCATTGATGACAGTTGCCCATCTAGCAAAGGCCGATGAATCGACGCTTACCTGTAAATAGGTAATCCCATGGTAAAAGGCAACACATTGAGGATGCAATCGATTAAAATCGGTTACATGTTTTGGGAAATCAACTGTTGATCTGCATATGAGTTTGGTGAGGTTCTGGTGGTGGTGTCGGAGTAGGTCAACGCCTAGTGTACTAACGGACTGTCTAACCTTTTCATTTTCAATGTACCAAGAGATTGGTAGTTTGACCTTGACCATTGACTGTTTGACATTGTCAAAGAATACACACATACTTTTGAATTCAGTGTTGTACATGTCTATGAAATCAACTTTAACCAACGTAGGTATTCTAGCCAACACTTCAAAATGTTTGACCTCTAATTTGATCGAGGTAGCGACAAACGAAACCAAACTGCACATGGTAGCACTCATTTGTTCAAATGATCGTTTACGAATGATACCTCCACCATTACCATAGGTTATTTTGATCTTGGTCACACGAGACACCGAGTCAATGACTGAATGGTCAAGAGTATCTGAAAAGAATACATTGTCAATTGCGCGATGTCCCATTTCTAATTTGTCGGGTCTTTTAACAACACACCAAGCTGCAGTTGCTATATGTGTGAGTTGACCCGATGTCAATGACATTGACACGTATGAAAACAACGATACTACATTGAATAGTTGTTTGTTGACCGATGCCAAGTACAATGCCATCCTATACCGTTTTTTCATCGAGTAGATTGGTGGCACTTGAAGTGAAGTGTCTATCGACAGACTCTTGTCTAATAACTCGTCCCAAACCAATCGAAATATCTTGATGATTAGATAGACTGGTAGTGCATAGTTGACCGTCCCCATGATACTCTCTCAGTGGTTTTGACAATTCTTGGTATCTAGCCTTTTGTTGTTGTTTCTCCAAGATGAGGTTTATAATAGCTTCCTTTTGAATAGATTGTGTATGAAATATCTTTCTCTTGTCCAACAACTCTTTTAATTGGTCAACTTTAAACTTTCTCAATTCCTCTTTTATATATTCCTTTTCTAATTGAATTCCAACTATCTCTTTCTTTTTTACTATTCTTTTCTTCCTTGGTTGTTGTGTTTCGTCATTCAAAGTTGTAGTTGTAGTAGTTGTAGTTGTATCATTGTCACCTTCACCACCACCATCATCATTATTACTATTATCTGACATGATTGAATCTATCTATATTATTACATTACAGATACATGTGTGTATATTATATACACCATACTACTTTACTTGCTTGGGGTAATAAATAATAATGAATAAACAAAAAAATTTTGTTCATCAAAAACCTCATCTCCTCACATCATTCTTCTATTCACAAACATCATCCATTATCTTTCTTTCAATCTAGAAATAGATATTATATCATTAATAATGATCATAGAGAAGAGACGAGGGAAAGAGAGAGAGAGACGAGTGATAGAGAGAGAGAGAGAGAGAGAGAGTGTGTCCATTGAAATCCACATGAATTTCAGCGACTATATCAATAGGATAGCACTATAGTAGTATGACAAGATTACGTGTGTATATGCCTGTGTGTGTGCGTCCGATAATCTCTATCTACAACACCAACAAACAATTTCGATCATCGGATGTTGCGATGAATGCGAACTGTGTCAACACCCCAAACAAAGAGTTTTTGTAGTGTGACGTGAAGATTATTCAGAGTGCGACGGAGCTGGCTAATTCAAAATATCTTTGTGTTGTTTATAAATAATTCATTACTTTCATTCATTCATTATATTCATTCATTCATTCATTCTCTCCTCTCCTCTCCTCACAATAAATATAAATATATAATAATAATAATGTCCAATAATAATAATAATAACATTAATAGACCAATTTTACAAGAACGTTCTAAACATGCAGTCGATTTAACCAACAACTACTTTCCCGAAGTTATCAATGAAGTAGAACAAAATATAAAGGAGCACGATGTTGTTGTCGTCGGTATGGCATACAATCCATTTGTCAAGAACATTAGAAAGGAATTGACTGATGCCGGTGTACCCTTTAAATACCTTGAATACGGTTCCTATTTCTCTGCTTGGGGTATGTATTAAATCTAATCAAACAAAAACAACTCAACTGATTTACTTATATATATATTACTTTAGACAAGAGATTAGCAATCAAGATGTGGTCTGGGTATCCAACCTTCCCACAAGTTTTTAAGAGCGGTGAATTGTTGGGTGGATATGATGTAGCAAGTGCATCCATCAAAGACGGATCATTCAAGAATTCAACTCCAGAGAGTTCATCAAAATAAACTAATAAATAATCATCTTTGTAAATAACATATAAACATCAATCAAAAAAAGATCAATGGTTGGACAGATCTCGAGGGGGTTTTCATTGATAATTGAGTTCTTTTAAATTGCAGTACGAGACCTTGGAATTCCATATGTCCAATACCCAGAGACAACCCCGTTAAGAATTAAACATGGTTAACGATTATGGGTTGAGTGTTGCATGCGATCATCAGAACTGACAAACAAATTTGTCGACACGTATCACGCATTACGAAAAATTGTTGAAAATATCTTGGGACTTCGAACAGGTCGACTTGTTCAATTTCATTTGTTGTTGTAAAATAGATAGAGAGAGATAGAGAGATAGAGATAAGAGGATGCCATACAGTGACTACATTAATATTGATATGGGAGATGGATTGGTATGTGATACTTATGTATCATTACCAAAAGGATTGGAGGAAGGTAATAAGAAGAAGAGGGATGTACCAGCCATCTTATTCTTGATGGATGCTATTGGATTACGTCCACGTATTGAAGAGATGGTAGATGTTATTGCTAGTCAGGGGTATTATGTAATTGCACCTAATCTATTCTATCGAACTGGTAAACAACCAATGGTCGACAACTTACAAGAACTATTGGCACAAGGTCAGAGTGGTCGCGAGCAACTATTCACTCATCTACGTCCAATTATGATGAGTCTCAAACCAGAATCTATCATGGAAGATATTGGTAAGTGGATTGGCTATATTGACCGACAAACTGAACATGGAGTCGTACCAAATGCACCCATTGGTGTAGTTGGGTATTGTATGGGTGGTACCAATGCTTTCAGAGCATCTGCTATCTATCCCGATAGAATTGTTGCAGTTGCTAGTTTCCATGGTGGCAATCTTGTAACTGACCAAACCAACTCTCCCCATCTTTCAGCCTCCAAGGTCAAAGCTGAACTCTATTTCGGACATGCTGACAATGACCATTCTATCGGGCCACAACAAATAGCCACCCTTGAAAAGACACTTACCGATGCCAACATCAAATACACCTCTGAAGTATACCAAGGTGCTGCACACGGATACACCATGAAAGATACTGTCATGTACAACGAAGCAGGTGAAAAGAGACATTGGGTAGCTTTAACTGATTTATTAACTAGAGTATTTAAACAACCACAACAACAACAACAACAATCTCGTTCATAACATTTATATATCTAAATCAAATAAATACATACATAATATATATTGTACAAATATTGTATACTATCACATTACTTTGTTATCTTTGCAAAATGTACATAATATTAAAAAAAATATAAACGCGAACGAGTCTCAGAGATGTCCTGTCAGTTTGTGAAAGTACTACTTTCATTTTAATATTATTTGTAATAATAGCATAGCACTTCTTTTCAGAGGATAGAAGAGTGCATACATACATACATACATACATACATAGGATAGAAAGATGTTGACAGTCAGATCAGCATTGTTAAAGAGTTGTTGTACATCGATGGGTGGTGCAACAAGATATTATACAACCTCGATTCATCAAACATTATCTACTTCAACTTCTCCTTCTCCTTCTCCATCTCCATCTCCTTCAACGACAGCAACACCAACACAAATAGTAGTACAATCAAAAACTCAAAAAGAGAGTATAGTTATAGAATATGGGTTACCAGATAGATACGATATATTTAAAGAAAAGATGATGAAAGTTGCTAAAGAAGGCAAAAAGAAACGATCTGAAATCAAGGAATTATTTACAAGCCCTTTATTATCGGAACATTTACTATTGGAGCAAGGAAATACTCTATTCGATCATATTATAGAGAGACAATGGAAAAGAGAACATGGAGACAAAAAGAAACGACCAATGTTTGAATATGCAAAGATGAGTCCAAAGAAACACGATATCGTCGCTTGGTACAAGGATATATCACGATCAGTCCACTATGGCATCGTGATTGACGGATCACCGGGCTCATTCTCATTGGCAGTCGATTTACATCAAAGTCGTTTATCATTCAAAGAAGATGCCATCATCATGGTCTTTCCAACACACAATTCCCAATTCTTGGCTGAAATGAATGATAATTTAAAAAGAGTTCAATCAACTCTTGATTCACTTCAACAACAACAAAGAAGAGGAGGAAATCAACAACCAAAAGAAGAACAAAAAGAGGAACAAAAAGAAGAACAAAAGGATGACACTGGATCCAACAAACACTCATTAGAATACAAATTAGATTTACCAGCTGATTTGGTTGAAGCGTTAAGATTATTGAATGAATCAGGGTATAAACATGACTCACAACCAATGTTTAAATACGATAGATCATTGTATCAAGAATTTAGTCTACCTCAAATGACTGGACACACATTTTTCAGAGGTCAACCTTTGACCCATGACTTGGTGCATTTGGATTTAGTGCCTATTAAAAGTGCAGCTAAATTTTTAATGGAGTCTCCTAAATGTGACCGTATCATTAGCGAGGGGATCCAATCGAATATTTGGAATGAAGTATTGTATTATATAGGAATGAACTTTTATCTCGGTCGTGAAAGCACCCATTTTCTATTGACATCTGCTAAAGAGTTTACTTGTTACTCTCCCAATCGATGCAGCAAACTCACTCAAATCCAAAGCACGTTGACTGCCGTCTCGCTAGAGACTGACCGAAACATATTCATTGCTTATTGTCTTGAATACCTCGAACGCAGGTTCCCAAGTATCCGATCAAGACCCTCCACCAAACAACACAAGAGTGCCAAATTCCCACTCATACAGAATCACACCACTTTTACCGATGAGCACGGTGTCCCTCTCCCACCACAATTCAATCGATCTTTTATAACATTAAAAGAAACTCTCAAAGAATTCCTCATTATGCCACATTTCAATAACCTTTTCAACTCAATTGCAAAAAGATTATTAAAACCAATGCGACTCAGGTAAATACTAAATCAAAACAAATAATAAGAATACAACATTAATATTAATGTTTATTTTTAATTTATTTTTAGGAGTACAACTGATAATCCAAAAATACAGGCATTGTTGGAATTTTTGGACGATCCAAATCAATCATTGGAAACTATACCAAAACCAGAGATAGTTGAAGGAGTAGAGGGAGAGGAGGATGAAAAGGTAGTTGTTAAAGATCCAGTATATATCAATAGAAATTCTATTCATTCACATACAAGAAAAATGGAATCCTATTCAAATCATGGAGTATTGCCAAAATTATCTGGATTCAAACATAAACCAATCGTTGGAAATGAAGGTAGAAGAGTAATTAAAAGTCAATCATTTGCAATTGATAATGAAAGTACAAGGGATGTAGATGACGCAGTTGGTGTGATAAAGGTTGGTGATGACTATCATTTCCTTGTACATGTTTCTGATGTTTCTGACATTGTATTACCCGATACAAAAGTAGATAGAGTTGGTTTGCTTCGATCTAGTAGTATCTATCTCAAGGATAGAGTAGCTTGGATGTTACCAGAAGACATTACATTGCATGCTAGTTTGACACCTGGTAGACAAAACAAAGCAATGACATTCCAATTCAAGTTGAACAAAGAGACTGGAGCCATTGAAGAATACGATATCTACCCATCAATAGTAGAGAATGTCGTCAGAGCAACCTATGATCAAGTAGACGACTTTTTCGCCGGTGGTAACAACCACTCCATTACAAAAGAGCAAGGTGACCAACTCCACCTTCTACACAGTATATTGGAGAGAAAACAAAAAGAACGTATAAAGGATATTTATTGGGGTGTTGAAAGTTCAGATTTTACCTACAACTCACGACTTGGTAAATACGAATTTAAAGATCGTTCATCTGGACACGGTCAATTGTTAGTGTCAGAGATGGCCATCACTGCCAATAATGTAGCAGCACTTTATTGTCGTGTCAACAAAATACCAGTACCTAATCGGTACCAATCCGAGCCAGACATTAATCTCTTCCCCTATGAAGACTACTCCAACATCTATCATCCACAAGCAGTCAATTTTGCAATGATCAATTACGCCACCACATCTGAAATCACACCCTCTAAAAGAGGACATTTCTCACTAGGTCTACAAGACTATACTTGGGCAACCTCACCTATTCGTAGATACTCTGATATCATCACTCACAGACAAATCAAACATTTCATTACCCACAAATCACTTTTCTATCAATTACTTGAAGTTCAACACATGTCATCAATTATTAATTTAAATACAAAACAAATTAGTTCTATTGATAGTCAAAGGTAAATAGAAAATAGAAATATAGAAAATTAATATTAATATTAATATTTATTTTTCTTTTTTTGTAGAACAAGATTATTTGAAGCGGAGTATTTCTTACAAGAAGGAATCAATACATTTAATGGATTAATGTTACCACCTTTAAATGATAGTTATACTAAACAAAGATTCTTGTTACCAGAGTATGGAATCATGGCAGTGACCAAAGGTCTTCCAGAAGACCAATACATCCAAAATGATAAACCCTACAAAATCTATGGTTTCTATGAACATGGTCAAACTAAATTTGGTGTAATTGATCAAGAAACAAATAAAGTTTTGATGTAACCATAAATCAAAATAACTTATTAAATATTTTTAATTATTATTATTATTTTATTATTATTTTATTTCTATTTCTTTCCTTCTAATTCATTCATTTTTTTTGTTGCTTGTTCAGCTTCATCTTTACGACCAAGAGCTTCAAGAGCTTGAGCTCTTCTAAAGTAACCTTTTGGCCAAGATGGAGCCAATTCTATTGATTTATCGGCATCCATTAATGCTTCGACATAGTTTTTGAGGTTATAGTGACATGCTGATTTGTTACTGTATAAAATATGTGCTATAGATTCTGGTTGTTTAGAGGTTGATGATGCAGCCTTTACTTCTGCAGTTACATCTTCAACATCGATAGCCAATTGATACCAATTGAGTGCGATTTCATATTCACCACGTCTAAATGCTGTGTTTCCATTGTCTTTGAGTGCGTCTGGTGTTGCTTTGGAAGCAGCAGAGTTGAGCTTGTTGTTTCCACCCCTTACGGTTATTGCCAACTGCCGATGCGCTGTCTTTGCCAGCTTGGTATGGTGTTGCGTCCAACTTGCAACTGGCCAACATCTCTTCGAGTGTTTTGTTCTTTTTCTTGACTGCCATAACACGTGGTGTCTCACCATCAGCATCCATCTTGAGCACAACACCCTTGTCAACCATAGCTTTGATCAAAACAATATTTTCACTATCTACACAAATATGTAATGGAGTTACTCCCTCTCTTGCAACTGCATTTACATTTGCTCCCAATTTAATTAATTCTAATGCCAATAATGTATTTCCGTATGCTAAATCGAAAACAAACAAATAAAAGGAATATTAATTATCTTTTCTTTTTTTTTTTTTTGATGTATCTATTTATCTTTTTTACTTTCTTCCTACTTACCACAAGCAAGATGTAATGGAGTCATATCATTTTCATCTAAAGATTCTAATAACTTTGGTTCCTTTTTAACGAGGATATCGATGATTTGAAGTGACTCTTTGGAGACACCACAGGCACTGTGGAGGACAGAGCCGGCAACAGTCTTTTCAGTCGAGATTTTGCAATTGGCTTCGACCAAACGTTTGACAACTTGAGTGTCTTTCGAGAGCACTGCAAGATGTAGTGCGGTGAATCCTTCCTTGGAGACAACGTCGAGATTGCATTTTCTGGCAATCAACTCTAATGCCAAATGAGTGTGAGACAACTTGATGGCGAGCATCAATGGAGTGTACCCTGAAAAATCAATGGCATCAATGTTGGCACCATTCTCTAACAACAAGTTAAATGTAACTTGACTACCTGAATGACATGCAAAGTGTAATGCAGTACGTCCGTTGGCGTCGTGTTGGTTAATAAGACGTTCACGCTTTGTAGCGTCTTCCAATGTCTCTTTAATGTTGTTGGTCTTGCTGTTGGCACAGTCGTCCAAGAATTGTTGAACGTCATCGTCAATCTTTGATCTCTGTAGCTTGCCTTGAGCAATTGCCATCTTTAACTCTTCTTCGTCCATATCGTCAATCGACTTTTCGACTGGTTGAGCCTTGTTTGCTGATGCTGTTGTTCCTTTATTTGATTTTCCCATTCTTATCTTTGTATATCTATCTATCTTATCTACTTCTATACTAGTATTCCGACCGACAACAAACAAGTAAGAGATCTTCAAACCCCCACACATCCCATACTTCATTCGTTTCGTGCTCTATGAGAAAAAATTAAAAAAACAAAAATAAGCACTCTCAAAGCGAAACACACGAAATTTCATTGTGTACGTAAACACTGAATGAATAATAGAAGGAAGGGATAAAAAACATATATAGTATATTATAGTATATTATAGTATATTATATTATACTTTGAAGTAACCCAACCAACCAATCATATAATTTGAAATATTATTTCGGAATTTAACTTTAAAGTTTTAATTAAATTCATTTATCTCCTCTTTGTTTGAAAAGTAATATAACAACAATAAGTAGTATTGGTAAACATATTCATTCTTGGATCTTGTATTGAGAGAGAGGGAGGGAGTATATTTGAATATATATTTATTTATAGATATAGATATATATATATCCGTTTCATTCGGTTATTGCATAAAGAGAGAGAGACCTTAAGGTGAAGAACACGATATCTTCGTTTTGTGATCATGCAAACCCAAGGAAAAGTGAAATTTTGTTGGTGAATCACCCCCTCATCCCCACCTCCACTCTTACTCTCTGTCTGTCTCTCTCTGTTGTGATTCTTTTCATTCTTTATTTGCTAGAGCCGATATCCCCCAATCCTATTTATTCATTTAGTTTGTAGCAGCAGAGTTAAAGCTTTACTCATTTGTTATTTGTTGTTGTTGTAATTATCAACAATATAGTAGAGGAATTATAGACAAGACAAGATGTTGCAAGCAACTACCAAATCATTACTTCCAAATGCTGCAAGATATATGTTTAGATCATTTGCTTCTTCCAAAAAGCCATTTGTAAGCAAGAAAGAAAGAAAGAAAGAGAGAGAAAGAGAATAGAATGATAGAATGACTAACTTTCTTTAAATGAAATGTATCAATCATCGATAATGTAATGTTATAATTAGGGAATTACAACAATCAAAGAATCAGATCCACAAGTATACACTTTAATCAAAGAAGAAAAGGAAAGACAATTCCATGGATTAGAATTAATTGCTTCAGAAGTATGTCGACAAAAAGAGACAGATAACATACTCTATTATATTAAGCTTATCTATCTTTCTTCATTTTATTTCTCTAGAATTTCACATCAAGAGCAGTAATGGAAGCAATTGGATCATGTTTTACAAATAAATATGCAGAGGGATTACCAGGAGCAAGATATTATGGTGGTAATGAGGTTGTTGATAGATTAGAGAACCTTTGTATTGAACGTGCATTGGCAACCTATGGATTGGATCCAAAAGAGTGGGGTGTCAATGTACAACCATATTCAGGCAGTACAGCCAACTTTGCAGCATTCACGGGTCTGTTGCGTCCACACGACCGTATCATGGGTTTGGATCTGCCATCTGGAGGCCATTTGACACACGGTTACCAGACCGACAAGAAAAAGATCTCGGCGACATCGATCTTTTTCGAATCGATGCCATACCAAGTCGGCAGCAACGGCTACGTCGACTATGACCGTATGGAGGCCAACGCCGCACTCTTCCGTCCCAAGTTGTTGATTGCCGGTGCATCGGCATACCCCCGTGAATGGGACTATGAGCGTATGCGTAAGATTGCCGACAAGCACGGCGCATACTTGCTCTGCGATATGGCCCATATCTCTGGCTTGGTGGCTGGCGGTCAAGCCGTGTCGCCATTCACCTACTGCGACGTTGTCACCACCACCACCCACAAGACCTTGCGTGGTCCACGTGCAGGCCTCATCTTTTTCCGTAAGCGTGACGATCTCGACACCAAGATCAACTTTGCAGTCTTCCCATCGTGTCAAGGTGGCCCACACGAAAACACGATTGCCGGTATCGCCGTCGCACTCGGTGAAGCCAAGTCTTCAGAGTTCAAGAGCTACGCAGGCCAAGTGCGTCGCAACGCCGCTGCCATGGCCACCGCCCTCAAGCAACGTGGCTACTCGATGGTCACCGACGGCACCGACAACCATCTCGTACTCTGGGATCTCCGTCCACAAGGTATCACTGGCAGCAAGATTGAAAAGGCATGCGACGAAGCTGCCATCACTGTCAACAAGAACGCCGTCTATGGCGACACCAACGCCATTGCCCCAGGTGGCGTGCGTCTTGGCGCTCCAGCCCTCACCTCGCGTGGTCTCACTGAAAAGGATTTCGAAAAGGTCGTCGAATTCTTGGACCGTGTCGTCAAAATCTCAATCGCCATCCAAGACAAGGTTGGAAAGAAAATGCCAGACTTCCAAAGAGCTATTGCCGATTCAAACGAACTCAAGGAATTGAAAAAGGATGTTCAAGCCTTTTCAAAACAATTTAATATGCCAGGTATTGAGGATTTTTAAAAACCAAACACATAGCATAGCATAACATAACATAACATAATAACCTATACACCCTTCATTTTTAAAATATTATACAACTTTCGAATTATTAAATGATTAATTGTTTAAAAAAACATCGCGCATCAATCAAAACAAATATCAAAATCAATTCAAAAAAAAATATTTTTAATATCATTTATTATTATTATTATATAACAACCATTTCTTTTTTGTTTTAGATAGATAGATTAGTCCATTTAGATTGCCATTTATTAATAATAGAAAGAAAGAGAGAAAGTCCTGTGTATTATTATTATTTCCATTTGTTTTTTCACTAACATTCTTTTTCTATTTTGTTTTGTTTTGTTTTGTTTTGTTTGGGGATCAATCAATTTAAAATAATCTATTCTAACACTTATTAATTCTATAGAATATTATGAAGACGAGCCACAAGATCTTGCCAAGTAAGAAAAAAAGAAAATACCTGTAAAAGAAAAAAAGAAAACTAAAGATTATGTAAACTTAATGGATTGTATAGACAATACAATATTATATTTGGAATTGAATAGAGAGATGGATAGATAAAATAAATAAATAGATAGATGTAGATAATTTTATTATGATTTAAAACATGGTAGGGGAGGGGACCCTTTTGATCCCTCTTGAGGGTATTTTTACAAGTTTGTTGGTATTTTTTGGTTTGATTAAAAAAAAAATGATCATTTGTATCTTTTAAGCTCTAAGATAAATGAATATCCGCCATGGATACTAACTGATCAGTTGACATTTCTATGTTGTTGTCTTTGTTTTCATTATTATTAATATTACTGTTTTCGGTTTTCTTATTTGTTGTATGTGAAATATGATGATTATTATTGCTGGTTTGTTTCTTTTTGATGGTGTTGGAAGTGGTACCACTTTGGATTTTATAAACCTTTGATAGAGATTTAATGATTTTTCTATTTGATTCTGTAAGATCTAGTAATAGTCTATGATTCAATCGTTCATAATCACGATAGAACCATAACGCTAGAAATAGAGTTGAAACTGTATAGATGGCAAATATTTTTCTACATTTACCTATAAATTGAAATTTGGCTTGAATGATATCACTTGCTGTTGATGTGTTGATATATACAGATTCATCAACCCAACTAGTCGGCAGTATCATTGATAATATAAAATCGGGTACTATATCTATGATATAACTTGATGATGGTGACATACTATTATGATTTAATACAACTCTTTCTACAAATAGATTAACTACCAAACCAATATAAAGTGGTATTCTTGATGAACTTGTTCTTTTATGTGAAGTTATTAAAAATATCTAAAATAAATTAAATTAGAATAGATTAATAAATAAATGATTTTGATTATTAATATTATTCTTTTTATACATACAAAAAAGATTGTTACAAGATAATAAATTAAAGATTTTGCATCAATAAATTCAAATAATATTAAATTTGAAAGATTATGAATACCATCCAAGATATTAATAATCAATTTGTGTCCTTGAACAATGGTTTCTTGTGACTCTAGCAAATCTTTTTGTTTTGATATAAATGAATCTGTTAGTTCACCAAGTCCATTGAGATCTGAAATGGTGTCTTTTTGAAGTCCCAATAAATCCATTTGATTTTTAATTGATTCCAATGTATTTGTTGCTATTGAAGATGCACTATCTTTAATTCTCAATAATAAATCTAATGACTTGAAAAATAAAACAAAATAAATTAATTAAATATGATTTGTGATACCTAACATATGTGTTCATACCATTTTTGAATTTTGTTGATATTCTTCAGATAATTTCTTTTGTTCTTTTGATAATTCATCTTGTTTTACAGATGTTTCTCTCATTGAATCTTTTATATCCTCAGAGGTAGAGGTAATCTTGTTTAAATAATCCATTGATTGTTCTATTTGTAATTTCATTGATTGCTGAGTATTGGATAATTTTTGTTGTGCAATATTTGATTGATCCCTAGAATAGATTAGAAGAGAGAGGAGGTTTGTTAAATAAACTATAAATATATAGATTTTAAAATTAATTTTGATTTCATACATTGATTCTTCAAGTTGAAGAGAATGAAGATGAATTGATTTCATAGAGTTTAATGTTTCAACAGTTGAATGAACCAATTCATTGACAGCTTCTTCAGTTCTAGATTGAAACAATTCACTCATCAGATAATAACAAATGTTTTCGGTTGATATATAAAAGTTGGTGTATGTCATATAGGCAGTTTCACTCATCGATCTTGTACAATCTTGAACTGTCATTTCTTTTGAACATAAATAAGTCTTCATTCCAGATTTCTCCAAATGACTATAGGGTAAACACAAGAGGAAAATGAAAAGAGTCAGTTTGGGAGAGCTTGAACACAAGTATATTTATCATATATAAATAAACATACCAATTTGCCAATTGAACAGCCAGTTTACTTCTGGCATTATCATCCATTCCTTTACATCCATTTTGAAGTGACATCATACATTCTTCCCAACACCTATTTCTTTTTGAATTCTGAATGATTGTTTCCAATGCATCTAGATAGATACAAGATAGAGATATTAAAATAAAGTAAAAGTAAGTATATTGAATTCAAGTTGGTGTATTGTATATAATATTAATATTTACCTTTGCCTTTGATAGCTCTGTCATTCGATTTGTTATCAATTTCAAATGTTGGGAACAAAGAGAATGATTGTGATTGACCTACCAACAACAATAAAGACAACAATAAAGACAATAAAAGTAATGTCAAAGTTGATACACTGTTGGTGACCATCTCTTGTTATAAACTATTTGTTATTAATATTTGTATTACACATAAATATAATGATGAAAAATGATATATTACTTCTAAGAATTCGATCATGATTGTTTTTATTTATTTCATTTTGGAATGCTTGTTATGGTTGATTGATGAACTTTCTTTCAGTTTAACTCGCGAGCAATAATAATGCACTAGAAAGAGAGCGATCGTATTTACTGTACAAAGGAAACATATATATAGTGTGCAGGTCTTGGTGTGTGGAAGATGATAAGGAGAGAAAGGTCAAATTAATATTTAATTTAATTTTATTTTAACTATATATAGTTAAAGATTTAAATATAAAAGTATAACTAGTGGATGATAGTTATTGAATTTACAAGTTTAAGTTTGGTCTATAAATAATGGCCCAAACATCACTGGTGATGTACTACTACATTCATTAAAAATGTTTGATAAAGAAGAAGATAATATTAGACAAATAGAAATTCTATTACAACAAGTTGGTGTTGGATTCAAAGACAAGTTGGCTAAACTAGAAATAGAAAAGGAGAAGTTTGCAAAGGTTAAAAATGTTGTTGATCTATCTTTGATTACTGACCCAATCAAGTTAGAGGTTGGTGGAAAGATATTCAAAACATCAAAAGAAACTCTAACAAAGATCAAAGGATCTTATTTTGATGTCATGTTGTCGGGACAATGCCAGATCGATCCCTTTAAATTGTTTATTGATAGGTATGAAAAGATATATCTTACAATACTTTTATTATTTAATATTAATCTATTTATTTTAAAAAGGGATGGAAAACATTTTAGACATATTCTCAATTATCTTAGAACTATGGATTATTCAGTTATTCCAAAGCAATTTAGAGAGGAGATAGATCGAGAATTGGAGTTCTACAACCTCCGCTCTCTTTCAACACTAATCGATCACCAGAAGTTCCAAATCATTAAGGATTGGATTGGCATACCTGAGAAAAAGTTTGAGTTGATCCATAGAGGCACAAGAGATGGTTTCAGTTCAAGGGCATTTCACGACGCTTGTAATGGAAAAGGTGAAACTGTCACTTTGGTTAAATCATCCGATGGAAATGTGTTTGGAGGTTACAATAGTCAATCTTGGAATTCCGATAACAAGTATTATGGTGACAACAAATGTTTTATATTTACCATTATCAACAAACAAGGATTGCAACCGACAAAGTACCTAGCAGATAGTGATTTTGTGTTTGGACACCCAGATTCGGGAGCGGTATTTGGTGAATATGATTTGTGATAATTGTCAAATCAAACAAGAAAGTTCACAAGGTTTCACCTCCTACAAGGACACAACAGGCAAAGGAAATCAAACATTTGCATCCACTGAAGAATTTCAAGTTGATGAAATAGAGGTATTTGCTCTTTGCTAAAGAACCCAAAACATTTTGTCGTCTTTAGACCATTGCACAACTTTGGTACCAATTTAGGTAAAAATAAAAATATCTTTCCCAATTAGAAGTACTTAATTTAAAGCACACGTGATGTAGATTCAAAGTTCATTGCTTTGTCTAGTTCTCCACGTGCTCACATGTGTGTAGACAAATGTTAACGTTAAATATTTCGAATAGGTATCCACATCCCTCATCAATAAGATAAACTAGTACGTTTGTTTGAAATCAATTTCATTCAATATTTTCATACAAAAAACATTATAAATTATTAATATTCATTCTCATTTCAAATGTCTAACACTATTGATACACCAAAACAACAACAACAACAAACTACTAGTTCAAATAATAATAATAATAGACTAAACTTTAATCGAACAAAACACTTTCAACTTGCAAGAAATGCATCACCACATCAAAAAGCTAAACGTCAACTTGAACAAAGATCAATCAAACCAAAAGTAAAGGCACAAGGTGATCTATTTACCAATGATTGGGGCCAAATCATTGGAACCATCATTTCATTCACCCCAGGTACCTATCTTACAAGACCTACATGAAATCTTTCTCTATTCTCAACTAATATATTATTAATCTTTTCCTTTGTAGGCATAGGATCACTACTCAAAACAGGATTTGGGTTTGTTTGGGGCTCCATTTTCAAACAAAACAACAACTATGTCACACAAGATCAGTTCAACGATGAAATGTCGGAGCTCTATGAAAAGATTGAACAATTGATCAACGCAGAATTGGACCAAGCCGAAGTAAACAGATGTGGTTTAATCTTTGAAGACTGTCGTAATCGTGGAAACAACTTTAACGATTTGCTCACCCTCTTTACCGACAGACAACAAACAAAAAAAGGATTCAAGATTGACAGATCTGCCAAACATCGTGTCGAGCCACCATCACATTTACTCAATCTAGACGATGACAACCTATTACAAATGATCAGAAGTCAATTCATGGACTATCGTGACTCTCTTGAAGGTGCCATCATCAACATGTCCGATCCATCAAATGCAAAACTCTTGGATAATCTCTTGGCCATGACAATGGTACTCTATGCCGCTGTCTTGAGAGATTGTTGTCTCCAAGGAAAGGCTTGGGGATTCCCAGCTCAATACATTGATGGTGATGGAAATTCAGTCAAGAGTTTAAAACAAATTCTCCATGACCAGATTCAATTGTTCCACAAGAATATGGCCTATTGTGTATTCCAATACAATTTTGCTGTTAATAAGACCGAGTATTCATATCCTGCTATCGGTGAGTAATAGACAATTTATTTTTTCTTTTAATTATTTATTTATTCTTTTTTTTTTTTCTTTATTTTTAGATTTACCAGACAATGGGTACAAAGTTTATGGAATGATAAATGAACTTGATTTTATCGAGTATCCATATGTAGTTGAGAGAGTTGAAAGTTTTTCTCCAAAGCTATTCCTCGTTCCATATGATGGTACAGCTAAAACATTTAAACTCAACATTGGAGACTCTGCTGGTGTATTTCCATCAGTTGATAATCAACATGATACAGTATCAGGAAATCAAGCTGGTTTATTCTTTGCTAGTTGTAAGAAAAGATACATATCAATATAATATTTATGAAAAATCAATTACCTTTAATTAATTCCTTTTTTAATTTTATTTAGATAATGATCCAGAATCAGCATACTTTACATTAATACCACATGGAACCTTTTTTGGATACATGTCAATTAGAATTGCTACCTTTTCCAATTCAGACTTTGTAATGACCCTTAAATGTAATGCACCAGACTTTAATGATACCACATTTGATTCAAGTAATCCAAACAACAATGCAGTTCCAAGGGCTTGCTATTGGAATTTTACCAATGATGGTGATTACAAGTTCTCAAAGATATTTACGAGCCCCATTTTTAATGCAGGCGGAGCTCCTTTTGTGAGTTTCTCTTTAAGCTCTCCTTCAGCTAGTGTCGAAATCAATTCAATTGAAGTTAACATTTTGCCTTCTTTATCCAAGTTTTAGGAGATTAGGATCCTTAATTAATCTATACTAAATAAATAAAAAATTAATTTATATATTAATATTTTTTTAAAAATTCTCTTCACAAATGATTACCTTCAAAGGTTTTTTATTATTATCATCTTACAAACAGAAAGTAGTATTCAGTATAATAACAAAGGATTTGTAATTATAATCGATCATAATCATGTCTGAGATAGCAAATATGATCTCTGACACACATACCTCTAATACACCCGATAAATCATCGTTACAATCATTGAGGTTTAAAGATAACTATAATCAATCTCTTTCCCTTGGAGTATTACCATTATCATTACAATCATTGGAGTTTAATGATAGATATAATCAACCACTATCAGCTGGAGTATTACCATCATCGTTACTATCATTGAAGTTTGGTGTGAGATATAATCTACGTCTATCAATTGGAGTATTACCAACATCATTACAATCATTGGAGTTTGGTAATGACTATAATCAAACAATATCAATTGGAGTACTACCAACATCATTACAATCATTGGTGTTTGGTTATAGATATAATCAACTCCTATCAGTTGAAGTATTACCAACATCGTTACAATCATTAAAGTTTGGTAATGAATATAATCAACCTCTATCTGTTAGAGTGTTACCAACATCATTAAAATCATTAAAGTTTGGTAATGAATATAATCAACCACTACCAGTTGGAGTATTACCAACATCATTACTATCTTTAAAGTTTGGTAGGGACTATAATCAGGCAATATCTGTTGGAGTATTACCATCATCATTACAATCATTGAAGTTTGGTTACTACTTTAACCAACTTCTATCAATTGGAGTATTACCATCATCATTACAATCATTGGTGTTTGGTAGAGACTATAATCAACCTCTTTTAGTTGGAGTATTACCATCATCATTACAATCATTGATGTTTGATGGAGATTCAATAGATCCGATAAGATTTTTAGTTGATTTCAACCAATCCATTGGTGTAAGCAGAAGTTTTATTAAATTAGGATCATATGGAGTCATAAAGCTTCCAAGCACCAAGGTTTTTTTTATTCTTTCAAAAACCAAATCTTTACAAAACAAACATCATAACTCAACTCACACTTGGGCCAACAGACCGAGCAACACTCCAACATCCACAACACTCAACACAAATCCCAACTCTATCAATTACGACCTCAACTATTTAATGAAATATCCTATCAGCGAAACAGATTTTGTTATAGTCAACACCCACAAATATTTCAAATTACATTCTTTTCCATACTCTGCCAACCAAGTATTTTTAGTAATGTGCCAATCCTCTGGTGAATTGGTACGTAAATATAATTTATTGTTAGTATATGGTTTAGACAATTGGTATTATAATTAACTAACCTATCCTTTAGTATGTTTACAAAGAAATAGATTACTCCAACAAGAAAAATAAGCAGGAAATAGATCAATCGATCTATGACAAAGTACAATTTGAAATCAAAACGATGCAGCTATTCATCAACGACCCTATGTTTGTACAATACAAAGATCATCAAGATGACACTGATTCAAAAAAGATATATCTCTTGACATATTTCTGTGAAGGTGGTGATTTAGAACAATTGTGTCAATCAATTTATCAATGGTATGATACTAAAGCTCTTTGATCAAACAACAATATTAACACTGACAATCTTTTTAGGAATGAATTTCAAAAGGAAAACCCTCATCCAAAATATAAATATATTCTCGAAACAGAAATATGGCGATACATTCATCGATTATTCCTCATACTCGAAAAACTATCTCAACACAATCTTGCACATCTTGATATCAAACCACTCAATCTATTTATTGGATCAGACGGTGAAATAGTTCTTGGTGATTTTGGTTGTTGCCACTATTACTTTGGTACCCAGATTGATTTATAAAGCTACACAATCCACAAACAATAATCAAGAAAAAATTAGTGACTCTATCAACCAACCAACAGCACAAAATGCAAATATGATAGCTACACCACTTGCCTCTCGTGGAACAAGAGGGTATTATGCACCAGTCCGTATACACCTTTTAATTATAACATCTTTGAAACCAAAACTGACAGGTTTTTCATTACTTTGATGCCGATCATATTAAAATATCACCTGTTAAATATTCCGAGCTTTTGGTTAATTTTGTCAAGAAACTATTAATAGCAACACCTGATGATCGACTTTCATTGGATGATTTAATTGGAGAAATAGTCAACCAACACACACAAAGAATCACATCATTTTTAATCAATCAACGACAAATTCTATCAAGCACAACAACATTAATATTGGATGGTGAATTCAACAGTCCTCTCAAAGGATTACTTCCACCAACACTTTTAAAATTAAAGTTGTTGGGAAACTTTAATCAACCAATCGAATGGGGTGATATTCCAGATAGTGTTGAAACATTAATATTCGGATCATCATTTAATAGTCAAATACATTCATTTCCAAAGTCATTGAATAATTTAGCTTTAGGAATATCATTCAATCAACAGTTGTTCCTCATCGACAAAAAAGTTACAATCCACCTTAACAGAGATAATAATACTTCGTGGAATGAATGGTTCGATTGGGCTCTATCTCAAATGAAGCATGTCAATATCTACTACCGCCAAGACCTGGGGAAAAAAACTAATTCATTTATTAAAAACAATGATAGTGGATCCAATTTCTTCTTGACAATTGGTGAAAAATATTATGGAATTGGCGATATCAAGGGGTATGTAATCAGTAAAAATACAAACCAACAATTAAACAAATTGACACTAACCATTTTTTTAAAAAAAATAGGGACAATAATATAATAGAGTGGACGAATAACAACTTCGAGTGTAAAATCAAACTAAAAGATGTTAAAGTGATATCACATGTTCAAGCATCAATCTATCCACATTTGTTTTGTCAAATAGATAAATCAAAATTTGAAGAAGCCAACAGACGATTTGGAGAATTTCAACCCGACTCTGAATACAGTTCTTTGTATTCTGAACTATTTGAATTGGATCAAGACAATATTCATCAAGTGTTTGAACATAATCATCAATATCTAAATATTAGATTGATTTACACCCAAACACCAGATTCTGTGCTATCAAAATTGATAAATATGCTCTATAGTGCTATTTACTAAACATAAAAGAAAAGAAATTCAAATAATAATAATATCATATAAATAAAATAAATGGTTTTAGAATTATCAGTAGTTTATTAATAAATACAATTGTTTTGTTTTTTTTTTTGGTTTAGTTTGTTTTTCTTATAATATAACATGTGTTTTTTGTTTTGTGATTTGATTTCTTCCTAGCTATTAGTTTAATTATTATTATTATTATTATTATTGTTTATGAGTCAAAATACAAGTAATTAATTCTCCACAAGTTTTAACGATTGATTCATTGATTTGGCTAGATTGTCTATTAAAGCCAGCACCACAATCGGGAAGACCTTGGAAACCCAATTTCTTCAAGTGCGAGATACCAAGTTTGTTGTTGTTGGTGGCAGTCTCCATGGAAAAGGAAAACATATGTTCCATGATGAGTAGACCGGCTTGCATCATTTTTTCGATTTGAGAAGAGGTGATGACGGTCGACAACTTGGGAATGAATGTTTTGTAGATGACGGGGAAGGCGCGAGGAAGGAACTGGATGCCTTCCTTGAGGGCCTCGTATATAAACAATTGTTCGTGCTCACGGTCAGTGTGAGCAAGAATCGTGACGAGGAAGGTGAAGAGGAGCGCAGCAGAGTCTGAATCAGGCACCATGTGCTCGTTGAACAACAGCTGGTTTGGAGACGTGCGATTAGCCTCGCCGGTAAGCGCGGCAATCTGGTCGACGTTGGCCACCTCGCCCTCGGTGGCAAACAGAGCTGCCAAGTACCCAATAACCGACGCACCCGTTCCCTTTTTAGCAGTGATTGATAGATAGGTCGATAAGAGACGAGAGGTGGTGGTCTTGGTGCTGGGGTACTTGAGACCCTTGAGCAAGTGTGCAGCTACGGCAAACGAAAAGTTAAACTCGAATGATACGCCTGTGATGTTGTCGAGTTTGGACAGGATGGCTTGGTATGGCTCACGTGCCGACAAGTAGGTCTTGGCAACCGATTCTTTGAATTGGTCCCAGCGATCCATTGTCTTTAGCATCACTTCGAGTAGTGCAATGGCAGCGGTAAACACGCGAGGCTCGTACAGCTGCGTCAACGTGGTGGCTACCCAAAAGAGTGGTGTAATAAAGCGTGATGCCGGGTTGATGTATTCGAATAGCTTGGTGAGACAAACCAACACACCAACAATCAGGTCATTCTGTTCTTGCAAACATTTGGGGGTTGCGAGAACCGATTTGAGTGCGTTAAAGATGCTTTCGACGAGTTCGTCGTTGACATACTCTGAGCTACGTGCAATAATACCTAGTGTGATGAGAGAACGTGATTGTACGGCCGGGTTCCATGGACGGAGCGACGAGATGGTGGTGAATGACAACCAACGGTTGTGCCAGGCAGTGCCAAAACACTGACCATTGGCCGAACACGTGTTGAGCATGGAAAAGATGGAGCTGACGACTGGGTCGACATTGGTAATCGACATTTTCTCGAGTTCCTTTGCGTTTTGATCGGGTGTTGTAAAGTCGGCAGTTATATTACTACCACCAATACCGAATAGTAGACGGAATGAAGGTTGACCCATCTCGGACAAGAGGTATGGTAGACCTTGCAACTTGTTGTCGGCTGATACAAGGAAGGTATAGAGCGAATGGACAGTATTGATAAGTAGTCCATGTGTAGTGATACGAACATTGACATTACCAATTGAAAAGAGTGTACAAATGATATGTAATAATTCTGGCAGATACAATTGTGCACAGATAAGATTATCAAATGACAATAACAAGAGTAGACGGAGGTGGACAATGATGGTTGGCCAAAGTTTGTGTTCTGACAATTCAGAGTGTACAACATTCTCACTGGTACGTTCAATGAGACGGATCAACTTGCTAATGAGTTTACCTGCAATGAGTTGTGGTGATTCTCCAGCCATCGATGCAATCATTTCACCAATCAATTCGCAATTGTTTGAACCAAATCCAGAATCAACTGCCTTTTTAACACAACATTTGAGTGCCAAGTTGACAAGATCTGGTTTTTGACGGCCAAATGTTTCCCAAACCTTGGACAAGATGATAGACTTCATTTGTGTCTCACGAATTGACAAGTCGATGAGTGCGTTGATGACAGTGTTGGTTTTGGCCAACTTCTCGGCAGCTTCTGGGGTGGGACTAGGTTGAGTGAATAGTGCGAGGTTGGCAATCCACGGCGACACATAGTCGAGCACAAGATACTTGGCTACAGCAGATGCCTTGGTGATACCATGCAAACATTCAGCCAAAAACTCTAGTGTCAAGCCAGTCTCGGTACGACTGAGTTTCTCAGACACACGAATTACAAATTGTGTACTATTCTTGGGGATACACAATCCACTTGTCTCGAGCAACTGTAAATTGAGTGAAAAATTTGAGTTTCTACACAATGCAGACAACATGTTGTAGGCGGCAACACGCAATGCGTTCTTGGTACTACCGAGATTGAGAAGAGCGACATTGAGCAATGTACCTGGGATATCTTGAGGACGGAAAGATCTATTGGCCAACTTGCTATCTGGTTTACTCAATTTCCAACGTGCTTTACTTTGATTGACAGCTTGCAAGATTTGTTGACATTGTGGTGACTTTAGAACCATTGCTTTGGGACCATTCATATCATACTTTATAAAGAACTCTTGGTCGTCGTCGGAAAAGGTACGGTTGACCTCTAGAATGGTAGAAATGTGGTAGAGATCGACCAACGAAGACTGCTTACCTAGAATTGGGTGAAGCTTGATCGAGATGAGTTGCAACAGATCGGTTGTGATACGTAGTGTCACTGACTTTTCATGATACTGACCAGACAACTTGACAACTGGTGAGAAAGTCGACTTTACATCAGTCTCGACTGCCAATGAAGATTGTGGTAATCCACATTCAGCCTCTCCAATATAATCAAAGATACGAACTGGATTTTGAAGTAATACAATCTTTTTAGTGGCACGACCAACCAACTTTCCAACACGTTTGGTATACTTTTTAAAGTTGTGATTGGGATTGACGACAATGATTGATTTCAAATGCTCGGCAGCTTCATCTGGGAAATGACGTAACCAAGTTGTACACCAAGACAATGGGATTTGATGCTCTGGTGCAAACAATGTACAATCAATCACTATGACATAGGGTTGATGCATACTGTCCTGTACAGTCTTGAGCATGAGGTAGAGTAAATGTTCCATATCCATTGAACTCTCATATCTCTTTGCAATATAGTAAAAGACTGGATACTTTTCCTTGGTGACACCTTGTTTGTAAAAGATTTTCTTTTGTTTGAGTGGTTCGAGGTTGAGACTTTGGAAACGACGCATAAAATCTTCGTAATAGTTGGTTGCCTTGTTTTGACCTGTTCCACCGATATTACGTTGGATACCAGTACCAGCCTTTTTCTTTTCGAGGTCGGGTGGTGCACCGAGACGTTGCATGGTTTGAGTGAGACGGTCGGCCACATCACGTTGGTTGATGGCAGGTGAACCGAGCACCTTTACAATCTTTTCAAGTCCATTGTAAAAGTGGTGGTGGAGCATA
Organism: Cavenderia fasciculata; assembly: GCF_000203815.1. Taxonomy (NCBI): domain Eukaryota; phylum Evosea; class Eumycetozoa; order Acytosteliales; family Cavenderiaceae; genus Cavenderia; species Cavenderia fasciculata. The sequence goes on from NW_004457723.1 coordinate 182,457, forward strand.
ATGACATCGTCGTCTTTATGTTCTTCAGCACCTGCAGATGCCTTGATATTGGGATAGTCGGGAGAGATGATGGTAAACGATTCAAACAAATCGTCAATAGCCTTCATATTCTCATTGACAAACGAGTTACAGTTGGCCATGTAATTCTCACGTACACCCATCTGTCCATTGGCCAAATTCTGGAGTACCTTTGTACAGAGGACCAATCCACGACGAGTCTCTTTGCTCAAAGCACCTGCCGAGACGATACCAAATATCTCGGGCGAGATAATGGCGGGACAGATAAAACGAAGAAACATGATACCACCAATCGCCATTTTCTCGTTGCCTGGGAATGTTTCATTGACCACTTTAGAGATATAATTACAAATCTCTCTAAATGGTAGTGGTAGATGAGGTACAGAGTCTTGAATTGCCTTTATAAACTTTTTGGTTAAATCCAACAGACGGTTGGTATTGGCGACGACATCTTCGCCCGATCCGACACGACTTGGATCGATTTCCATCGATTCAGAGTTATCTAGTAGTGTCTTCATGACTGGATACAATGCAACTTTGAGGTATGGTTGACCAATCAATTTGGTATAGGCTGCCAACATTTTAGTGGCAACACTGTTACGACGCAACAATGTATTGGCAGTCTCTGTACTCGAAACTTCGTGATGAATAACCTTTTTCAAGATGGGCATGGTCTTGTCATTTTGTTCACAAAAGTTGACCAATATACGTGCCACCTCATCGGCTTCAGTAATCTGTGTCACCTCTCCCAATGCAATAATCGAAAAGTAATCGGGTTCCAAAAGCAACTCTACAAACTTTTCATACTTGTCTGCACTTTCATCTTCAACTGCATCAAATCCAGTACCTTGATTTAGAATATTGGCAATGACTCGTAAGAAAGCTGATCTAGTCTCGTGATCTTCATGATAACCCATTGTTGCAAAATATTCATAATGAATATTTGCACTCAACATGTTACTTAAACTTCTAATTGCTCCATCTGCTAATTGTGGTGGACTTTCTACCCTAAAAAAAATTAAAAATAAATAAATAAATAAATAAATAAATATTTATCTTTTTTTTTTTTTTTCTATTTCTATTTTACATACTTGATCTTGTTTACTTCTATAATTTGTTAATAAAGTAGTAAAGAATGTAAAATATTTTCCAAATTTACTACCTTGAGCATCATCATCACTAGTTGGTAAAGTTAGACCACGTAATAAAGATGCAATAGTAGTAACACAAGCTACATCAACTTCCTTTGGTAATTTCTTCATCAACATCATTTCATTCTTTGCATTTACATCATTTTGAATATCAATTCTTGTTGAATCTGTTGAAATTGATACTGATGATTTCTATAAATAAAAATAAAATAAAGATTAATATTTTTTTCTATTTATCTTTTTTTTCTATTTTTATCTTTTCCTTACTCTTGTAGCAAGATTAAAATCTGAAGTCCATTCAATAATATTTTCGACGAGAGTATTACGGAATTCAGTTTCACGTGAAAAAGATATATATTGTCTCTTGATCATCATGACATCGAGGAGTGAACAGAAATTCTTTTTGATACGAAGTGAAGTGGTGGACGGAACGAGATGGTTGAGATAACGGATGATCAAGAGTGTGAGTGGTTCAAACGAGGTGATGATGGCCAGATCTTCAGCCGTCTGTGAGATATCGAGAATATGTTTGACGACACCAATCGTTTGGTCGACAAACAATGTGGAACGGTCAGACACGTCCAACTGACCGGCATCGCCAAAGAAGCCATTGATGACTCCTTGAAGATGTCTAAATAGTACGGCATACACTGATGGAGACATACCAGTACCCGAGAGTGACATGGTTGTCTCTCTAATAAATGCATTGTCAGACACTACCAAATCCATCAACTCTTCGACAAATGAATCGATTACCTTGATGGTACGTTCTTGGACATTCTTTTTGGCACCCAATAGTACACGACGATTATCCTTTTCAGGAGCTGCACGTACAGTTGTTTCTTTGTTTAATGTTACACCTGACAGAGCGACCAAGAAACCCATAGTATTATGCCATTCTTGTTTGATTTCTGCTGGTGACTTGTCGGTTATTGGCGATGATGTTTTGGTGATGTTTCCACTCGTTGTAATCTTGCGTTGCTTGTCCATGTCTTCAATACCCGTGGTCATGAGTACAGGTGTCAGTTGACACCAACGTGTATACACCTCTTCCCAGGCGGCAAAGTTACCAGTAGTAGGTGTCTCGATACGACGGAGCAATGTACGAATAACCTTTTGTTGATGTTGACGACCGGTTTGTAGTACACCAGCAGTCGACAGTTTCTTGTAGATACCATAGTTGGCAGCGATTGGGTTGTTGGCTTGAGCATCGTCGTCTCCCAATATCTCAATCTCTTCGCAGAGCAAACCAAAACAAGTAGCACACTTGCTACAAATATCAGGTTCTGGTGAACAAAGGTGAATGAGAAGTGCGATTTCCAATTTGGTCGAACCTTGTGAACGAACATCTCGAACTGATGCTTCAGGACGTAACGACTCTTTACTCTTTTCGAGGAATGCGTTACGACGCAATAGAATCTCTTCAAGCAATGTAACAAGCTTTTGAATCTGTTCATACTTTGCATCCTTCATATCAATGAGAGCGTTGGCTAGTGATATATTGACAGCTGAGCTAATCTCCCAGAACCCATTGATCATCTTTTTCTCGTACCATGCTTCAATGTAGACGGCATTGTGGAACTTGAGTAATGTCTCGGCAGCGACATCGGCAATCTCTGGCAATGCAAATTGTGACGAACAATAACACAAACCAGTAATAATACTACGAATGTCTTCTAGATCTTGTGCAGGTGTCTTTAACGCATAGAGTGATAGACGTGGATCGGCAAGGAACAGTTGGATCAAATACCCCATCACTTGAGTATCAAACTGAACCTTTTCAAATTGTTGTTTTGACTTTTTGTCTGTTGCACTCTTGAGTGCTGCATGAGAACGAATCGACTGAAGATAGTCTCCAAACATGGTTTTGAGTTGACCTGAAACGAGTGCATAGGCGTCCGAGATGGATGGCGACCATGGCAGAGTATTGGCAGCGTCTTCACGAGCAATACGCAACAAACTGCGTACCAACACCATTCTAAAGTGTGGTGGAGTGTCGGGATTGAGACAGTCGGGGATAAGAGTGGTGACCTTTCTCGGTGAGATTTTGAACGATGACACTAGACACTCGATCATCATGTCTAGGTCGTTGGGAGTCTCGAGTGTACGTTCCTTGTTGAAAAGACGTTCTTTGAGTTCCGTCTCGATGGCTGGCACGATATAACGTAGTGCAGACAACTCGCTCTTTGAGACATAAGTCGACGCTTTACAAATATCGACATAACAAGACGCAGCAACGTCGGCCAATTTAGGAACCTTGAGTGATTTTTTCAAATCGGCGAGGAAACGCTCCTTGGCACTATAGTCGGTTGCTTTATCCTGCTTGTAGATCTTGAGCATGATATCTGGACACAGGATCAGAAGCATTGTCTGTAGTGGCCAAAAGGCATTCTTGTGTGCCGTCTTTTTGGCCCAGCCGTCGAGAATGTCAAACAGCTGGTCGGGGTTGCCCGGCAGACGCTCGCACATCTTGCACAGCGTCACAAACTCCATGGGGTAGTTGTCGATCCAGTTCCACACGGCATTCTTGAGCACCTGTGAAAGAATAAATTGGTGGCGCTCCTTTTTGAACGAGTTGGCAGCGCGTGTCACGCGGTCCAACAACTCGGACAATCGCTTTGAGTTGAGGTTCAAGTGTTCGATGAGGTAGAACTGGTTGCTAAACTGGTCGTCGGGTTCCTTGCCGCTGACCACCACGTGCAATATCTCGGTGATCTTGCCCGACACAGACTCGTAGTTGGTGGCCGACAACTGAAAGATGACACGTCCAGAGTTTCGTCGCAACTCTTCTTCGTTGGACACGACCGATCGCATCAAACATGTCATCGATTGACCCAATATAACTCTTGCCAATGCCTCTTCAAGAGGTGGTGGTAATATTTGTTCCTCCTTTTCTTTTAATCTAATTGCTTCTTTTTCATCTAATCCTTGTACATTTCTAAATTGTGATTTCTAAAAAAACAAAATAAAAATAATTAAGTTAAGTTAGTAAATTTCAAGTCCAACTTGGACATTTATCTTTTTTTCTTAAACTTACAATATGATGCCATTGATGTTGCATACATTTAGCAAGTAAATTTAATATATATGATTGTGCCCATGAATTATGTTCATTTGTTTCATCTTTATCTTTCCTCTACAAAATTAATATTACAAATTAAATTAAATATTAATACATTATTTATACATATATCGCGTGATAATTAATCTAGATCAGATGGTGCAATGGTTTTTTTTTTTTTTTTTTTTCTTAAAGTAGATTTTTTCAAGCTCATAGGAGATATTGAAACAAACAAACATCTGCTTGCTGATCTCGGATGTCTTATACAGGTGACCTGTATCTATCTATCTATCTATCTATGATTCCTATTTACTTGATACTCTTTTCATTCATTGCATCATCTGATTTCTGATTTGTTATTAGTATTTACCTTTAATAAATTTTCTAAAGAATCTGATAAACCTGTTGCTATGATATTTAATTTACTTGAGCTGAGTTGGATGAGGGTGTCTTCGTTGTACTTTCGGATATGTTCTTGTTGTATTTGATCGGCGGTTTGGTAGCCACCTAGATTCTTGGTGAGCTTTATCTGTATGTTGATACGATTGATGAGATCGTGGATGAGTCTGTCTTCATTCTCTGCTGCCGACGACGATGACATCGATGACGATGATGTGTTTGAATTCATGTTGTTGGAGAGTGATGATAGGCTGCCCGTTGACGCCGACGCTGTCGACATGGGTTGCGATGGCGACGGTGCTCCTATATTGGATGATGATGCATTACTTGGTGTATTTGACATGATTGATTGACTATTTGTGATTTGTGATTTGTGATTGGTGATGATAATATATTTTTAAAAAAACTTATCTCTATATACAAAAAAATAAACAACTACTAAACTAAAAAAAAAGGTAGTGTAAAGAAGGGAGTGAGGAGGAGGAGGAGGTGAATGCTAATATAAATACTATTACAACAACAACAAAAAGGATTACTAAATAAATAATAAATAGATATAAAACAACCTAATACTATACTCTATCTAACTATCTATAAAACTAAATAAAAAAAGGCACTACTCTGCTCTGCTCTACTCTACTTACAAACTACAATCCTCTGATGCAGCTGATAGGAGTGTAGTAGTCAAGGTTTATCTCTTTTTTTTTTTTTTTTAAATAGATATTTGATTCTTGATCAATCAATCAATAAATAATATCAAAACTGGTAGTGGGATGATTGTAGTATTATTATGAAGGTGGGTTAGTGGGAAGATATCTTTTGTGTGTTGGTGTAGTACTAGTGTGGTGTGATAAATGTATGTGAATCTCTCTTATACTAGTAGTGAGTGTCCTGTCTGTCTTGTTTATCTATCTATCTATCTATCTATCTAATCTGATCTCGTTGTCCACCCTGATAAAGAGAGTCTCTTGAAGTTAGCTAGCTAGTTTTGCTGTAGTAACTAGCTCACTTTGCTTTGATCAGTCTATCTCTTATCAAAAAGTGGTTGAGTTGATTGATTGGTTGGGGATAGGAGTAAAAAGAAAGTGTGCACAAGAGCTGCAACAATAAAATCAAGAGCCCTCTAGATTTTTTAAAAATTTAATCAGGTGAAAGAGTCGATGTTCGATCTTTATTACTATAATTGCGGAGTTACCTTTGGCTCACTTCATTTTATCTTTGCTACGATATATTTTAATTAGAGATAACATATATGAATGAAAGAAACAATTAGAATTAAAACAACCTGTTTAAAATTGGAATTAGATTTGAAATACAAGACAACCAACAGTTGTTTTTATTTATAGAATTTGTATACATGTGAAAGTTGGTTTAAATCGAATGAACTATTTTAAACATTTAGTTGGTGAAATGATAGTGTCAAAGGCTTTGCTTTGTTTAAAACAACAATTAATAGAAATGTTTTGTGGTTGGCGAATAGTAAATAGAGTTGCCAAGGTTTCAGTTATGTTGCTGTTTTGTGCGTAATGTGAACATACATTTGTTCATAATTATAATGTGATTATTGTTTTGTGGACATGATTGTTTGACATTAATAGGCTAGGATAGCAACTACTATTGCTCTGTGATTAAATAATAAAGATACTATTACTAATCCCCAAGTAATGTTACTATAGTTTTTCCACTATGATCCTTGTTCTCGAGAACCTAAAAGTATTTTTTAAAATTCCAAATGCATTATGTTTCTAATATTAGAATGGTGGTTTAATTAATTAAAGATTGAAAGAAATTAGAAATATCTGTATTCATAACTCACAAGTGCTCTTTCTTTAAATTCGACATCTTGTTTTTAATAATATTATTTGATTTTTATTTCTTTGTTTTGCTTTTTGAAAGATTAACGAACACCTTTTTTATCTTTGATAGCACAGAGTCTGATGTTTTGACGTAAATCAATCTAATATTTAGAAATTGATGATTATGTTCAAACATTTGATGAATATTGTCTTCATCCAATTTAAATAATTTATCCATTTCCTTTAGGGGGTATTCAGAGTCGGGTTGGTATTCGACAAAGTGCTGATTGATTGATTCAAATGTTGATTTATCGATTTGACAAAATAAATGTGGATAGATTGATGCTTGAACATGTGATATCACTTTGACATCTTCTAGATTGACCAAACATTTGATATCATCATTCTTCATCCACTCTAGTATATTATTGCTCCTGTAAAAAAAAACATTTGGTTAGCGTCAATAAACATATGTTTTATTAGCATTATTGTGAATTTGTATTACCACCTGATTACGTACCTCTTAATATCACCAATTCCAAAAGATTGTTCACCGATCGTTAAGATGAAATTAGATCCCTTCATGTTGTCTTTTATAAAAGAATTGATGGCTGTCTGTTCCAAGTCTTGGCAGTGGTAGATATTGATACATTTCAAATTATCATCACTCCAATCGTTAAATACTGTAGACAGAGTATCTTTCCAATTGTCTGTGGTTATGTGTATTGTAGCATTTGTACCATATGATTGCAACTGTTGATTGAATGATTTTCCTAAAACTAAATGTTTTAATGTCCTTGGCAATGATCCAATTTGACTATTAAATGATGATCCGAATATTAGTGTTTCAACACTATCAGGAATATCACCCCTTTCGATTGGTTGATTAAAGTTTCCTAATAACTTTAATTTTAAAAGTGTTGGTGGAAGTAATCCTTTGAGAGGACTGTTGAATTCACCATCCAATATTAATGTTTTTTTGTTTGATAGAATTTGTCGTTGATTGATTAAAAATGATGTGATTCTTTGTGTGTGTTGGTTGACTATTTCTCCATTCAAATCATCCAATGAAAGACGATCAAGAGGTGTTGCTATTAATAGTTTCTTTACAAAATTAATTAAATGTTCAGAATATCTAACAGTTGATATTTTAATATGACCGGCATCAAAGTTGTTCTTTTTGTGATTCGAGATAAACTCTTTTCTATTGGCAATATCATCTGGGTGACTGTGAAATAATTAGTTACGGATAAAGTTTGATGATAAAATCTCATAATTACCATGAAAGTAAATGGAATAGAGTTGAACCAACTGAATATATATCACTTGATGGGTAATATTTCTTTTGTTTTGATTCCTATAAATAATGTAACGAAAAATGGGTGTTAGTTGGCTGACAATATGAAAATATGAATAAATAACATACAGGTGAGTAATATCCATTTGTTCCACGAGAGGCAAGTGTTGTGGCTATCATATTTGCATATTGTGCTGTTGTTTGGTTGTCACTATTTTCTTGATTATTGTGTGTTTTGGTGACAGCAGCTGAATGATTTTGATCAACGAAATAGTGACAGCAACCAAAATCACCAAGAACTATTTTGCCGTCTAATCCAATAAATAGATTGAGTGGTTTGATATCAAGATGTGCAAGATTGTGTTGTAATAGTTTTTCAAGTATGAGGAATAATCGTCGAATATAAAGCCATATTTCAGTTTCTGGAATATATTTATATTCTGGATGGGGTTGCTCATTCCTAAAATTCGAGAAAATGTTAGTGAACACTGGTATTTATTGTTGTTGTTGTTTAACAGTTATATGAATTTAGTATCATACCATTTATAAATTGATTGAAATAATTGTTCTAAATCACCACCTTCACAGAAATGTGTCAAAAGATACATCTTTTTTAAATCAGTGTCATCTTGGTGATCTTTGTATTGTACAAACATAGAGTCGTTGATGAATAGTTTCATCGTTGAGATTTCAAATTGGGCTTTGTCGTAGATCTTTTGATCTATTTCATAGTTATTTTTCTTATTTGAATAATCTATTTCTTTGTAAACAAACTAACAGATAGGTTAGCAATTGGGGTTATTATTAAGCTAAGTTTGTGATTTATATATATATATACCAATTCACCAGAGGATTCACACATAACAAAGATTACTTGATTGGCAGAATGTGGAAAAGAGTGTAATTTGAAATATTTGTGGTTGTTGACTAAAACATATTCCGTGGTATTGATGGGATATGCCATTAAATAGTTGGGGTCGTAATTGATAGAGTTGGGATTTGGGTTGCATGTTGTGGGCGTTCGAATGTTGTTCAGTCTCTTGTCCCATGATGATGTTATCGGTGAAAGAATTTTGATATTCGGAAGTTTGATTACTCCAAGTGGCCCTAATTTAATGAAGTTTCTTTTTATGAGCATTGAATCAAGTAAAATTCTTCTTTGTGATATATCAATATACAGGCGCTGACCAAGCTTCAATGATAGTAAAGTTGATGGTAATGCACCAACTGATAGAGTTTGATTAAAATTATTACCAACCACCAATGATCGTAACGATGTTGGTAATACTCCAACTGTTAGAGGTTGATTATAGTCGCCACCAAACTTCAATGATTGTAATGATGATGGTAATACTCCAACTGTTAGAGGTTGATTATATCCATCACCAAACGCCAATGATTGCAATGATGATGGTAATACTCCAACTAAAATTGCTTGATTATATCTATTTCCAAACTTCAATGATTTTAATGTTGATGGACCTCCAACTGATAGAGGTTGATCAGAGTAATAACCAAACACCAATGATTGTAGTGATGTTGGTAATACTCCAACTGGTAGAGGTTGATTATATTCATCGCTCAACCTCAATGATAGTAACGATGTTGGTAATACCCCAACTGATAGTGGTTGATTATAGTCTCTACCAAACAACAATGATTGTAATGATGCTGGTAATACTCCAACCGATAGTGGTTGATTATATCTATAGCCAAACTTCAATGATTGTAATGATGTTGGTAATACTCCATCAGTTAGTGCTTGATTAAAGTAATCACCAAACACCAATGATTGTAAAGATGTTGGTAATACTCCAACTGGTAGAGGTTGATTATAGTCATTACCGAACTTCAATGATTGTAATGATGTTGGTAATACTCTAAATAATATTGGTTGATTATACCTATAGCCAAACACCAACGATTGTAGTGTTAATGGTAATACTCCAGCTGATAGGCGTTGATTATAGTTCCAACCAAACACCAATGATTGTAATGATGATGGTAATACTCCAACTGATAGAGGTTGATTATAGTCGCCACCAAACTCCAATTCTAGTAATGATGTTGGTAATACTCCAACTGATAGACGTTGATTATAGTTATTACCAAACTTCAATGATCGCAATGATGATGGTAATACTCCAATTGATATTGATTGATTATATCTATAACCAAACTTCAGTGATTGTAAAGATGTTGGTAATACTCCAACTGTTAGAGGTTGATTATATTCATAACCAAACTCTAATGATTGTAATGATGTTGGAAACACCAACGATTTGTAATGATGTTGGTAGTACTCCAACTGATAGGCGTTGATTATAGTCCCGACCAAACTCCAATGATTGTAATGATGATGGTAATACTCCAACTGATATTGGTTGATTATAGTCGCCACCAAACTTCAATGATTGTAATGAATGTTGGTAATACTCCAACTGATATTGCTTGATTATAGTAATTACCAAACACCAATGATTGTAATGATGATGGTAATACTCCAACTGATAGGGTTTGATTATATCTATTACCAAACACCAATGATTGTAAATGATGATGGTAAAACTCCAACTGATAGTGGTTGATCATAGCCATCATCGAATGTCAGTGATTGTAGAGATGTTGCCGTTTGTTGGGTGTCAGAGTTGGTTGCTGCTGTCTCCGCCATTGATCAGTTATACTGATACGACCCTTTGTGTTACTTGATAATTCTAAACACTCCTTTTGAAGACCAACTCCGATTCTTGATGATTCCTCAATCGAAGGGAAATTTTTGAAAAATTAAAAAAGGTGGATACTTCTTAGATATTTAATTAAATCATCAGGGTTATAAAATAGAAATAAAGCAACCAATCGTTGTCACTATCAACACGCTAATTTATTTATAGGGGTGAAGGAGAGGGCTCTACTTTAGATCATTATTCATTCTCTTTGTTTGGACAAATAACAATTCATTTATTTGTTTTTAAAAAATTGGTGGTGTGATCAAAAATAACAAGCAACGATGAAAAGTTATATAAGTCTATTTATTTTATTTATCTCAACACTCATCATAGTTGCAGTATCACAACAGTCGCAGTCACAAACAATCTATGTCAATATAGCATCAACCAACACCAGTCAGACTTGTGGATCAGACAATACACCAATCAACGCATGTGCTGATTTGACGAGCGCGTTTGCGGCATTTGTCGGCAGCAACACGAGTGTTGACAGTAACGGTACATACGTCCCACTGACAATCATCATGTCACCAGGTACCTACACAGGCGACCGTAATGCCAACTTGACCATCTACAACCAAACAGTGACCATCACAACCGCCAGCACCACCGACAATGTCACCATCGATCTGACCAACAACAACGCACTCTACTTTATCTCGACAGATCTACCCGAGTCACTTGGCAATGTATCGCTGACCGACAAGACAGTAGTCACACTCAAAGGTCTCAATGTAGTCAATTTTTTCACGCCCAACGTGCAGACCACCGACACTGGTGTCATCATATCGGCCAACTCTAGCGCATCGACTGTCTTGACACTCGAGTCATGTTTATTCTCTAATATCACAACGGGCAAGGGTGCACTAGTCTACATGGAATCCGGGTACCAGGATTACAAGCTTCTCAACATCACTACATGCATCATCACCAACGTGACGGCTGGCAACACGATCATCTTTATGCAGAGCTCCGAATTAACGCTTACAGGATCCAATATAACGTACAATAGCGCACGTTATCTGCTCTACAAGACGTTTGGAGAGACTTCCATCACGGGTAACTACTTTTTCAAAAATGTCTTCCCCACCACATTTGACAATCAGCAGACGGGCGCGTTACTCTATTTCGGATACCACTCGCGTATCGCCCAAATCTATGACAACTCGTTCACGGGCAACTCGGTGTATGGCGGTATCATCATTGCGTACGCGTCACGTGTCAATGTCGAACAGTGCTACTTTACAGGAGGTCTAGGAACCAACGCGATCATCGTGACGGCCGGTAACGTCAATATCTCCAACACAGACATTACCCTCAACACGGTATCCAAGTATGGCCAGATCTACGCCACCGACGCGTCGATCGTCTACCTGTCCAATACTACCTTTGTCTCCAACATTGCTGCCAACGGCACATCCATCAGCTCGCTGTCAGGTTCGACCTTTTACATCGCCGATGTCATGTTTTGGAGCAATATTGCTCGTGACTCTGGCGGTGCAATCTATGCAACCGACCAATCAGTCTTCCACATCAACAATACCGATTTTGAATACAACAAGGCTGCCAACAATGGTGGAGCTATTTTCATGAGTGCCTGTGCATTCACAATGTCCAATGTCACATTCAACACCAATACTGCCAATAATGGTGGTATGGTATCTTGTACCAACGCGTCGACCATTCTCTTTGACAAGGTTATTACCAACGGACTCAACAATGACACTTCGACCAACAAGACCTCACACATTGTCGTTTGCGGACTCGGTGAATGCACAGTGGACGGTACCTCTAATACGGGAGGCACATGTCCCAGTGACGACGACTCTGGCAATGGTCTCTCCAACAAGGTCATTGCCGCCATCACCGTCGGTGTCGTCGCAGGTGTCGCTGTCCTCGGTTGCGTCATCTTTGTCTTTTACAAACGTCGCAAAAATCAATTAAAATATGGTGGTGGTAATTACCATTATTCAACTGTTAGATCTCCTCATTAGAAAAAATAAATAATTAATCAATGAATGAATTAAATAATTAAATAAATAATAAATAATAAATAACCTAAATAATAAATATTCTCCAAAAATCTCTGGGGACAATTTCTCAATAACAAAAAACTTGTGAACTCTAGAGCCAGGATAAATTTATCGCGTCGAAAATTCTTCGAGACATTTTTTGTTCATCGCTGGTCGTCATTTCATAAATGATAATATTTAAATTTAATTAAGATCACTAATGGTATAGTACACATCGTCATCATTGTTATTTATAATACATTTATATATTATTTATTTATTTATTAACATTTCTAAAAATGAAATTTTTTAATATTACATTTATTTTTTTATTATTATCAATTATAATTTCAGTATGTTTGGCTGGAGGAACAGTATATGTTGATCAATCTAGTACAAATACAGATGCAACATGTGGTAGCTCCGAAGAAGATGCTTGTCAAGATTTAGAGAGCGCCTTTGCAGTTTTAATGGCCGATGCAGACACTAGTTTGACCTCTATATTTGTTGCAAGTGGTACATATACGGGTGTAGCCAATGGAAACATTCAATTCTACAATCGTTCAGTTACCATTTATGGTAATGGTGAAACTGTATTTGACATGACTGGTGTAACCCCCTATTTCTTTAACTTGGCCCCTTCCTCTGACTCAATGATCACTGAAAATGATAATACAGAGTTAACCATTAACGAAATCACCATCATCAACTTTGACGGCTCTTTAACCAACGGCTCATTGTTTTACTCCTATTCAGAATCGGTCTATGTGACAATCAATATTCACAATAGCAACTTTACCAACATTACTGGTAGTATTGCCTATATCAACAATGTTGAAGGTTTTACAATGCTAGGTTCAGTCAACTTTGACGGATGTATATTCACCAATGTAACCTCTACTACTCAACCAGCCATTCAAACATTCCTTGTCCAGACTACCATCATTTATTGCACATTTACTCAAAATGATGCCAGATACCTAATCTATGTATCATTTGGTGCGCTCACAGTCACCAAGAATGTATTTACCAACAATAACTTTACCAATCTCAGTGTCGGTGCTTTAATCTGTGGTACATACATTAGATCGTATCCATTTGTTGTAACATCCAACATCTTTGACAATAACCAATTGTATGGGTCTGCCATCTTATCATATACCAGTTTAATGGTCAGTATCAAGAATAATGTATTTTCAAACTCCCAAAGCAATGCTGTCATTTGTGGTAGTAGTGATATCACGATCAACAACTGTACATTCACCAACAACACTGGAAATACATACGGTCAAGTTCATAGTACTGGATATTGTAACGTCGATGTACTCAGCTCTAATTTTACCTCCAACTCTGCCCAAAATGGTGCTGCCATCTCTTCACTCCCAACTGGAGCATCCACTACCATCTCTGCATCATCCTCCAACTTTATCAATAATACTGCAGTTAATGGTGGAGCCATCTATATGGGACAGACCGTTGCCACCCTTCTCAACGTTGTCCTCAACCAAAACAAAGCATCTGGTGGTGCCAGTACTGGTGGTGCTATCTACATTTACCAAAAAAGTGATATTTCTTTTATCAATGTTACTCTAAACAATAATGTTGCTATTAGTGCTCCTTCAATTGTATGTATATCTAGATAATTGTTATTATTCTCATTTATATATTAATTTAATTATTTGGGATGGTTTAGTATTGTGATGGTAATTCAAGATTATTTTTTGGTGAAAACGTAAATGGAACAGGAAATGTTGATCATAACAATCAACAATCACCACTAGTTGTTTGTGATGGAGTAGATGGAGGGTGTTCCGTTTCAGGTGATATTGAAGATGGAGTTTGTGGAAAGGAGTCTGGTTCATCTGCTCACAACAGCAATAGCGGTACCAATACCATTGCATCAATGATGGGTACTCTAATTAGTGTAATTACAATTGTCGGTATTACACAACATCTATTCATTTATATTTAGTTTAATAATAATAATAATAAATTATAATCTATTTTATTATACAAACTATTTAGAGTGGGTGATCTGTTGCTCTATGAATGAATGATCGTGTAATGATGAAATGACTCTTTGAAAGATCTTTTCAGAGAAGATATTACCTGATATCTTTCTTTGAGTAATTATCCCATTTGAATAGATTCTATCGCCCCAAGACTTTCGATTTCTTTGTTCTTTTCTCAGAGTCATTCCCTAATCAATAAGAGGGGCGTTGAAAATTCTCTGGGTTTCGAAAACCTTTGAGCTCATTAAACGAGCTCTTACCGCTATTTCCCGATTTTTTCAACCACTTGTAAAATTCCTTGGAGTTTTTTTTTAATCATAGCTCGTTTGGCTTAAATTAAACGAAAAGATGGTTCTGACCTCATCATGATATGATGGTTTAAACACCTCATTAGCCTCATTTATTGAGTCCAGAAGATTTTCTTAATCATTTCAATATTATATATATCATAACACAATACACATTACTTTCATTATATATTCGTATTTTGAAAAATGAAAATAATATTATTTATTAGTTTATTATTATCTATTATAACTCTATGTTTAGGAGGAGCAACAGTATTTGTTGATCAAGCTAGTACTAATACAGAAGCAACATGTGGTAGTACTATAGCTTTGGCTTGTCAGAATCTACAGACTGGTTTTGCAATGGTCATGGCTGACCCAGACACTAGTGCCACTTCAATGAACGTTGCAACTGGTACTTACAAGGGCGCAGTTAACGGAAACATTCAATTCTATAATCGTTCAGTCACTATCTATGGTAGCGTTGGTACTATTTTTGACTTGACTGGTGTAGCCCCCTATTTCTTTAATTTGGCTCCTGCCGCTGGTGTCGTCGTCACTGATGCCGACGTCACTCAATTGACCATCAATGAAATCGCAGTCATCAACTTTGACGGTACAGCAACCAACGGCTCGCTATTCTTCTCTGCTTCGGCGTCTATCAATGTCGGTATCGAAATTCGTAACAGTAACTTTACCAATATCCTCGGAACAACTGGTTCCATTGCCAATTTCGACAATGCTGATGGAAAGGTGAACGATGGTGCAGTCGTATTTGACGGATGTATATTCACCAATGTCAAATCTACCATGTCGGCCATTCAAACATTACTCGTCCCCGTAACCATCACTTTATGCACGTTCACTCAAAACGACGCCCGTTATATGATCTATGTATCATTTGGAGCACTTTCAATCACCAAGAACTCATTTGTCAATAACAACTTGACCACTCTTAGTGTCGGTTCATTGATCTATGGTGCCAACATTAGATCAGACCCATATGTTGTAACATCCAACGTATTTAACAATAACCAAGTGTACGGAGCTTCTATCCTCACACTCTCGGCTACGATGGTCAGTATCAAGAACAACGTATTTTCAAACTCCCAAAACAATGCTGTCATTTGCGGTAGAAGTGATATCACCATCAACAACTGTACATTCACCAACAATACTGGTAACAAATTCGGTCAAGTTTACGGTACCAGTTCTTGTAACGTCGATGTACTCAACTCTAATTTCACAGGCAACTCTGCTCTATATGGTGCCGCCATTTCATCAGTGCCAGCCGGCAATGTCATCGCTATCCAATCATCCAACTTTTACAATAACGCTGGTACCAATGGTGGAGCCATCTTCTTGAATCAAACAACTGCCACCCTCCTCAACCTTGTCATCAACGGAAACAAAGCCTCTGGTGCTGGTGCCGCAGTCTACTCTACTCAATCAAGTGATATTACATTTGAAAATGTTACTCTAAATAACAATTCTGCTTCTATTGCTCCTTCCATTGTAAGTAGTTTACAAACAAATAATATATATATTATTCATAATTATTAATTAATAATTTTATTCCCTTTCCCTTCCATTTATTTAGAGTTGTGATGGAAATTCAACACTTTTCTTTGGACCAAATGTAAGTGGTAGTGGAAATATTGATTACAACAAAAAAGAAACAGCACTTGTTGTTTGTGATAATACAGTATCAGGTGGTTGTAGCATTGACGGTGACATTGATGGTGTTTGTGGAAAGACCAATGGTAAATCAGGTAATAATGGTGGTGGATTAAGTAATGGAGCCATCGCAGGTATTGTCATTGGTGTTATTATCGGTCTTGCAATCCTCGTACTAGTCATTTACATTGTTTACAAGAGACATCATAATTCTATCAAATATCGTTCATTCTAAATTTAAATTAACAAAAAAAAAGAAATTAATTTAAATATATTAATAACAACAAATGGGTGGGAACAAAGGGTCAAAAATCAAACAAATAAACTTATAATCTATTTATTATAATATACATATTACATTTCTTATAAACCCGAATGTTAGAGATATTTTGTTCATACAAATCAGAGCGTAGTCTGAATTCGTTAGGTCGGCGACATCGAGCATATACGAGTTTTACAACTTTGTTTACGACTACACAAAAAAAAAAAAGACGACCTCTGATTTCTTGTTATTTATATTAATAATAACACCTCATACAATATTGTATCACAATAATGTAATCAATAGGTACTATATTTACATAACATACCAAAAATGAAATCATTTAAATTATTTATATGTTTATTATTATCATCAATTATAACTCTATGTTTAGGAGCAACAGTATTTGTTGATCAAGCTGGTACTAATACAGAAGCAACATGTGGAAGTACTATAGCTTTGGCTTGTCAGAATCTACAGACTGGTTTTGCAATGGTCATGGCTGACCCAGACACTAGTGCCACTTCAATGAACGTTGCAACTGGTACTTACAAGGGCGCAGTTAACGGAAACATTCAATTCTATAATCGTTCAGTCACTATCTATGGTAGCGTTGGTACTGTATTTGACTTGACTGGTGTAGCCCCCTATTTCTTTAATTTGGCTCCTGCCGCTGGTGTCGTCGTCACTGATGCCGACGTCACTCAATTGACCATCAACGACATTGCAGTCATCAACTTTGATGCATCTGTATCTGACGGTTCGTTGTTTTATTCGACTTCGGCATCGACCATGGTTGGTGTAGAGATTCATAACAGTAACTTTACCAATATCATCGGAACGACTGGTACCATCCTCTATTTCAACAATGGAGCTGAAACGTCGAACCAAGGTGCCGTTATCGTTGACGGATGTATTTTCACCAATGTCAATACTACCATGTCGGCTATTCAAGCATTACATGTTCAAACAACCATCTCGTATTGCACTTTTACCCAAAACGACGCCAGATACCTTATCATGGTATGGTACGGTGCACTCACAATCACCAAGAACTCATTTGTTAATAATAACTTTACAAATGTCCAACTTGGTGCATTGGTCTATGGTGGAGTCATCCAATCAGATCCATTTGTTGTGACATCCAACTTATTTGATAATAACCGATTGTACGGGTCGGCTATCCTCGCCTACACATCTACGATGGTCAGTATCAAGAACAACGTATTTTCAAACTCCCAAAGTATGGGTGTCATTTGCAGTGTCAGTGATATCACCATCAACAACAGTACATTCACCAACAACACTGCCAATACATACGGTCAAGTACATAGCAGCGGTGCTTGTAACGTCGACATTATCAACTCTAATTTCACATCCAACTATGCTCGTATGGGTTCAGCCATCTCATCAATCTCACCCAACAATGTCCTCTCTATCGCATCGTCCAACTTTATCGATAACTCTGCAATCGATGGTGGAGCCATTTACCTATCACAAACAACTGCCACCTTCCTCAACCTTGTCATCAACGGAAACAATGCCTCTTCTTCAGCTGGTGCCATCTACGCTACTCAACAAACTGATATTTCATTTGAAAATGTTACTCTAAATAATAATGTTGCCACTACTGCTCCTTCAATTGTAAGTAGATCAAACAGAGACTGAAATATTTATACTTATTTTATTTATTTAATCATTTAGGGTTGCGATGGAAATTCAACATTATTTTTTGGATCAAATGTAAATGGTAGTGGAAATATTGGTTACAGCGATCAAGAATTACCACTTGTTGTTTGTGATAATACAGTATCAGGTGGTTGCAATATTTCAGGTGAAATTGATGGATCCATTTGTGTTGGAAATACTCATAAATTGAGTAATGGAGCCATTGCAGGTATTGTCATTGGTGTTATTATCGGTCTTGCAATCCTCGTACTAGTCATTTACATTGTTTACAAGAGACATCAAAATTCTATCAAATACCGTACATTCTAAATTAATTACAAATTAAAAGAAAATTAAATTAAATTAAAATATTAATATTATTCCCAAAAAATCAAATCAATTTTAATCTCTTCGATTAAGCTTTGATTTGGGGAAAATTCCTTTGTTTTTAAAGCTGTTGTAAATTTCTCGTATTCTTGCGAAACTCGTTGTTTTCTGGTCTTTCGTCAAGAAAAGATCGCCCCATGTCCAACTGAAAAAAAAAAAATATGGGGATCTTTTCGAGATTGTCAAAGAGAAATCCTTCGACTGGTTAAAGGATTCTTCTGTTGCTGAGATGTCGTCGTTGCACCTCGACACATTTAAAAAGAGGAGGAGAGTACACATCATGATCTTGTTTACTCTTTTTATTTCACCTTAGTCGTCATTATACGTTTATTCAAAGATTTTAGTATCTCTTTGTTTTTATATCTATAGTTTTTTATATAAGATGATCAAATCATTATCATTCATCATTTTTATTTTATTTGTTGTTTTACAAGTAACACAAGCACAAAATCTTGTATATATATTTATTAATAATCAATCTCAAAACACAACTGTGGCATGTGGTAATGATGGCACACCACCCAATGCATGTCCAACTGTTGACTATGCCATAGCCTCGACACTGTTTACTCAAAATACTGCAACTAGTCCTATTAGAATCGTATTTTTGCCGGGAAGTTACGCAGCCTCGTCTACTGGTAACGACTTGTCAGTCTATAACCAGACCATTACCTTTGCTGGCTCGGTCGAAGACCCTACGTCGGTGGTGATTGATTTGTCCAATACTACCATGTACGCAGTCAAGGTGAAGCCCACTGGTCCCGTTCCAGCCACCACAACCATCACCTTTACAGGTTTGACTATTGCCAATCTGCAAATACCACAAGTTGGTGCCGGTGGTATCTTTTACTCGGACCAATCAACCAGCGATGTTGGTATAACATTCGACACTTGCATCTTTAACAATATCGCCTCTCCAGATGGCTCCATTGTTAATATTGTCGGTGGCAGTGCAAACACTCAATCTGTATTCTTTACACTGTGCTCATTCAACAAGGTGCAAGCTTATGATGGTGCTGTTATCCGTTCGTCATCGGTCGACGTAGTTCTCAACTCGTGCAACGTCACCAAATCGACAGCTGGCAACTTTATCAATGTCGTCAATGCCGACCATCTCATCGAAAACAATGCATTTGTCTACAACACCATTATCGATGGTGGCGACAACAACAATAACATCTCGGCATTGATCCATGTGTCGTCGAGTTTTGGACATGTCCAAGGCAACACATTCACCGGTAATGGTCTTACCACCCAAATCAACTATGGCTCCAACAGTGCACTCGTCTATCTACAAGACAGTAATACTACAGTCGGTCTCACCACCTTCCAAAACAACCAACAAATCAGTGCTATCGTAAGTACCTCTGATCAAAGTAGCTCTGGATCCCCCGTCAACACTATCAACGTCAACTCGTGCTCGTTTACTGGTAATGTCGCCGGTGTAAACGGACAAATCCAATTATACAATGCCAAAGCTTTCCTCACGGCCGTTAATTTCACCAGCAACACTGCCCCCAATTATGGTGGTGCCATCTTTGTTGCCAACGGTGCAACTCTCTCCTTGTCCAGTGTCACCCTAACCAACAATACCGCTCGTCAAGGTGGTGCCATCATGGCAACAGACTCTACGCTCAATGTTGACGGATCCGTCTTTAGCCAAAACAATGGTCAACAATCTGGTGGTAGTATTCTCCTCTATTACAATTCTAGCCTTACCCTTGTAAATTCTCAATTCTCTTTTAATCAAGCTGGTTTTGGTGCTTCTCTTGTAAGTAGAAAAAAACAAACAATTAATTAAAATAAGTAATTAAATAATAATATTTACCATTTTTTTTTTAAATAATAATATTATAGTTGTGTCAAGATTTATCAACTATTGCAATGTCAAATATATCATCAAATAATAATACTAATACCAATATTACTTATACTGGTGCCGTTGATTCGCCATTGGTTACTTGTCTTAAAATGTTTAATGATCAAGGTTGCAGAGTTGCAGGAACCGCAGACCAACCAGATGCTTATTGCTATGCACCCAACGCCAACAACAATAACAGTGGAAGTGGTGATGGACACAAAGGCACCAAATCATATGATCCTACCCCAGGTCAAATTGCAGGTATTGTCATTGGTGTATTGGTCGGTATTGCTATCATCGTCCTCGTCGTATTCATTGTTTACAAGAGACACCAAAATGCTAAAAAATATCGTTCCTTTTAAAAGATCCTAAATTTAACTCATTCAATTAATATAATTAAATAAATAAATAAATAAATAAATAAATAAATAAATAAATACTTACAATAATAATTAAATTAAATGTCATTCCATTCTCTGGTATGCGACGCTTGGGGACTCGAAAAAAAAGATATTTTCAGACTCGGTTTCATCAAACATATCGAGCTTTAAGGTCCTTAAGCTCGGTTTTTGCGAAATACTTGGTATAAAGGGTGTTGCAACCACCTTAATATAAATAGACACCATGGTGGAGAAACCGTTTCATATCAGATCAAAAAAAGAGAGAGATAAATTAAGATGAATAAATTATTCATTACAATTGTTTTTAGTATACTTGCATCGATTATTTGTAGTTGTGCTGCTGCAACTACACCAATCATATATGTAAGCAACGATTCAGTTAATAATAGTACAACATGTGGAGGTGATCAGACAGCTGAAAATGCATGCTCGGATATTCAGAGTGCTCTGGCTTCATTCCAAGCATCGTCGGGTCCAATGACCAATGGAAGTAGTTTGACGATCAGTATGTCACCGGGTAGATACTTTGGAGAGATGAATGCAAATCTAAAGGTGTACAATCAAACCGTCTTTATCACATGTACAGAGGCTGCAACTGGAGGCCACACAACCATCGACTTGACCAACGTGACATCATACTTTTTAGAGATTGATTCTTCGCTCGTTGATAACCCCAATCCCACTGACACGACCACACTGACTGTTTCTAGTGTCCACTTTACCAATTTAAACATATCGAAACCATCTACACCACTCACCGGTATCGTTACATCCGACTCTATGCCATCCAATGTTGACGTCACTTTTAATGAATGTACATTCAACAATATTTCGACACCTCAAGAAGGAACGATCGTCAGAATCACCCGTTTGGGTGGTACGCAGTCGCTCAACATTAATTCGTGTGTGTTTACCAACGTCGTGTCAATCGGTGCCGACATGTTCCACGTCGCTCATATCACGGTCAATATCAACGACACGTTGATCGAGTATTGTCAGGGTGTTTGGATAATCAACCAAATCTATGGTGAATTACATATTAGCAACTCGCAATTTGAAAATAATGTGTTTGAGCAGGCCCTCATCTTCCAAAACATGGTCAAGAGTCTGGGCAACACCAACTCGATCACCAACTCGACCTTCTCCAACAACCAATGTTTTAATAGAAGTTTGATCGTTGCAAGCGAGTCGAACCTCGTCCTTTCGACATCCACATTCCAGGGATCGGTCAATACCAGTGCCATCCAAATCGGACAACACAGTGATGTCTTGATCAACCAGACACTATTCACTGACAACAACAACACCATCGCCGGTCAGGTTGGTGGACAAGTTGTCGTTGTCGATGATTCCAACGTCAATATCACCAGTTGCACATTTAGCAAAAATATCGGTGTTAGCGGCTCGGCCATTTCAGTATTGGCATCTGATCCATTCAACACTGTCATCATCATTGACACTTTGTTTACCAACAACACTGCATTGGATTTCGGTGGTGCCATCTATACCAAAATGTCAGCCGTCTCTGTCAACGCATCACAATTCATTGGCAATAAGGCATACAGTGCTGCAGGTGCCATTTACTCGGTCAGCTACTCCAATGTCACTTTAAGCAATGTCAATATGACCGATAATATTGGTCAGGGAGGTGCTATTGTTTGCGGGTCTTACTCGTCGGTTATAATTAACGATGTACAGTCTTCAGGCAACTTTGATACCACCAACAACATTCAAAAGTCAACTTTGGTCACTTGTCTCAGTGGTAGTGGAGGTTGCACAGTATCAGGTACTTCATCTGATGGTATGTGTCCAGCCAACCACGATTCATCTTCAGACCGTCCCCGTCGCGGTTTAACATCTGGTCAAATTGCAGGTATTGTCATTGGTGTACTAGTAGGCGTTGCCATTCTAGTTTGTGTCATCTATATCTTTGTAAGAAGACATCATAATAGTAAAAAGTATCGTTCATTCTAAATATTAAATAATAATAATAATTAGAAACAAATAAAATAAAATGTATAAACCCAACAAACTTTATATTAAATAATAATAATAATTATTCGACTGAGGAGAGGGTGTATGTATCTTTGCAAAAAAAAAAAAAAAGTATTTTATAATTTATATTTTGAGCTGTCTATGTTTTAAATTATCTTAAATTAGTAGTTTAGTTTAGTTTAGTTGTTATATATACATGTAACAAGTAGAATGTTAAGTAATGAAGTTTTTAAAATAGTTGCTCAAGTATCATCTGTAGGTTTTCTTTCTTTTGTTTTAGTTTAGTTTGCAAAGATTATGATCATTAACTCACTTTCTTTCTTTCTCTTTTTCTCTTTAGAAAATTGATTATATAGATAAACAAAATATAGACAATTTAGATAATGAATCATATAAATTATTAGATCAATTGACAGAAACATTATTACATTTTGATACACCTTTGAAACAATGTCTGAGATATCGAGGGTACACTCTGACAGAGACCGAGTGTTGTAGTTTGATGGATATATTGATCGATTTGAATAATCGGTTGTATAGATTCTTTACATCACACCAAATCATAGTCGGTGCAATGCAATTGACACTGTTTGTCAGTCTCAAGGCATTTGGTGAAGTCAAAGACAATGTCAAACGAAACTATTATTTCACTGTTGTAATACCACCTTTAATATTTAAATTTAAACATATCTCTGGTAATTCAAGTGTAACTATAAATAATATAAATAATTAAGTTAATAATAATTAAAATATTAAATCTTTTTTTATTTTCTTCTTTTTAGATTAGATTAGATAAAATAGTTGATCATTTAAATTTAACATTGATTGATGAACAATTGGAAACATTTAAATTGGATACAAAGAATGGACATGAAGAATATTTAAAGGATAGAGATGCAAGAATTTCTGGGTGTTTGGGTGCGTGGATTGAAAATGTGATGCAGGGGAGACTGGTGTTGTTGTCATTGACGAGTATTAATGATGTGGTTACTTTTTACGCGATCAATGCACTCAAAGAACACGAGGCAGATCATGTCAAAGAGATTCTGCATATACACTTTACAAAGGCGTTTATTGATCGTCTCTATGCACTGTATAGGCATATAGACGGACCGATCATAGACAACTCGGTCAAGATTGTGGCGTCGGCGGTGCTGTCGTCGTCCATTTGCACGTCGATACGAAATCTCGAGTGTCCGGCAACCTTTTTGCCCATGCCAGAGACACGTGATTTCATAGGCGTGTTGATGCAGCATGGTCGACTACTCGAACAAGAGCACGAGGACGTGGTGTTTGACTCGTTGCTGATGCTGTCGAATTTGACGAGTGACGCGACCGATAAAGACGAGTATTTGGAGATTGCAGTGGAGTTGGGGTTGGTGCAGCTCGTATGTGATTTGACTCTACAACCGCTGTTTTCGCACGACGGTACGACTCGTGAACTGTCAGAGTATATCGTGTCGATGGTGTATAGTATATTGGACAGAAGCAGTAATACTTGGCAGACGTGTATCCCACTCTTGCAATGTTTGCAACACCTCTACGCCAACTTGCACCCCGATAAGAGTGAGCAAGAGTTTCTCAACATACTCTATGGGATAGACGTTATGTTGCGGACTGCCGATTTTGACTTTACGCATTTCCGTCAGTCTGGTTTCCCCAAGCTCATCGTCGACACGCTACACACGTGCACTAATGACGGTATCCGCGCACAGGTAGTGCACATTATATTCAATTATTGTGAGACACTCTTTTCCATGTCACCAGACACCCCTCTCTCGGCACCAGATGTATCCTGTATGCTGAATGCACAGGTCTACACCTTTATCAACCAGACTATCCCCACCACCCCACACCTCCACCTCATCAGCACGTCGCTCATGTTATTCTCTATCCTCGTCAACTATCATCCTCTTCAAATCACACCTCTCCTACTCGAAAATGGAGTTGTCGATTCTTTATTTTCAAGATTCTTGAAACCAATTCACTTTAATAATAATAATATTAATAATAATAATAATGATTCAACTATGGATACAACAGAAACAATGACACCAACAACAGAGATTAAGAATCCATTATCAAAAACAAATTATAAATGTTTGTTTATGATTGTAGAGTTGATATGTGTTCAACTACAAGGTACTGAAGGTTGGCAGCCATATGTTTTAGAGTTTATAAACAAAGGTTTGTTACAAGCTTTCCTCTCTGCCATTGTATTTGAACCACTTGCTCCGTCCGCCATCATTGCCAATTGGTCTTCTTTCTTCATGTCGCTGATCAATGGTCCTGACCCAGTTGAAAATCTGTTTTACAAGAAGCATTTCCTCGACCTTAATATTGTCGCTTATCTACAGAAATTGTCTCCCATCTTTTCTAATATTTATTGGGATTTATGTGATGTCGAGGATTACCAATAAAATATCCTAAAAGTTTTCGAAAATTTTTTACTTGAGAACCAGAATACTAGGTTCATATAAACCTTTGCACTTTTAGTTCATTACATGTTATCTTTGTACAACATTGCACAGCATATTATTGAAAAATACAAAAGAGATGCAAGCAAATAACAAAACAAATGAATTACAACAATCATTAATATTCGATAATGAATATAATCAACCAATATCAGTTGGAGGACTACCATCATCGTATCGATCATTGGTGTTTGGAAATAGATATAATCAACCTCTATCAGTTGGAGTATTACCATCAACATTAATTTCATTAGAGTTTGGTGATGACTATGACCAACCAATATCAGTTGGAGTATTACCATCGTCATTGCAATCATTGAAGTTTGGTAAAGACTATAATCAACATCTATCAGTTGGAGTATTACTATCATCATTACAATCATTGGTGTTTGGTTGTGACTATAATCAACCTCTATCAGTTGGTGTATTACCAACATCATTACAATCATTGGAGTTTGGTAGTCTATATAATCAACCTCTATCAGTTGGAGTATTACCATCATCATTACAATCATTGGTGTTTGGTGATGACTATAATCAACCTCTACCAGTTGGAGTATTACCATCATCATTACAATCATTGGTGTTTGCTTGGGGATATAATCAACGTCTATCAGTTGGAGTATTACCATCATCATTACAATCATTGAGTTTGTATGGTGACTATAATCAACGTCTATCAGTTGGAGTATTACCATCATCATTACTATCATTGAAGTTTGGTAGTGACTATAATCAACTTCTATCAGTTGGAGTATTACCATCATCATTACAATCATTGAAGTTTGGTAAAGACTATAATCAAGCAATATCAGTTGGAGTACTACCATCATCATTACAATCATTGGTGTTTGGTTTCGAATATAATCAAAGTCTATTCAGTTGAAGTATTACCAACATCGTTACAATCATTGGAGTTTGGTAATAACTATAATCAATCTCTATCAGTTGGAGTGTTACCATCATCATTGCAATCATTGGTGTTTGGTGAGAGATATAATCAACGTCTGTCTGTTGGAGTATTGCCATCATCGTTACAATCATTGGAGTTTGGTAGTGACTATAATCAACCACTATCAGTTGGAGTATTACCAGCATCATTAAAAAAACTAGAATTTCGCAAAAGGTATAATCAATCAATATCAGTTGGAGTACTGCCGTCATCATTACAATCATTGGTGTTTGGTCGTATATATAATCAACCGCTATCAGTTGGAGTACTACCAATATCGTTAACATCATTGATGTTTGGTAATGACTATAATCAACGTCTATCAGTTGGAGTATTACCATCATCATTACAATCATTGGTGTTTGGATTACTCTATAATCAACGTCTATCAGTTGAAGTATTACCAACATCATTACAATCATTGGTGTTTGGTAGGTTCTATAATCAACCGCTATCCGTTGGAGTGTTACCATCATCATTACAATCATTGGTGTTTGGCGATAGGTATAATCAACCAATACCAATTGGGGTATTACCAACATCGTTACAATCATTGGAGTTTGGTAATGACTATAATCAAAGTCTATCAATTGGAGTATTACCATCACCATTACAATCATTGGTGTTTGGTTGGGACTATAATCAACCTCTGTCAGTTGGAGTATTACCAACATCATTACAATCATTGACATTTGGTTGGAAATATAATCAACCACCTATCGGTTGAAGTATTACCATCATCATTACAATCATTGATGTTTGGTGATAGATATAATCAAGCATTATCAGTTGGAGTACTACCATCATCATTACAATCATTAACATTTGGTAGATACTATGATCAAACCATAACTCATGGAGTATTACCAACCCGATTACAGTCATTGATATTTGGACGACACTATAACGAGTCCCTATATCCTGGGGAATACCCAACAATTGAAGAGGATTCAGATCCACCTATCAGAATATCAGTTGATTTTAACCAATTAATTGAAGTAAACAGAACATTCCTTAAATTACAATTGTATGGAGTAATCAAACTTCCAAGTGTCAAAGTTCCGGATCTTATTCTTTCAGCCATATCATCATCGTCAGAGTATCATATCAATACCATTTTGAAGAACTACGGTAACCAAAACCCCAACTCTAATGCATACAGCCCCACGCGTACACTGGCATATCCCATCAAAGCCACAGATTATGTTACAGTCAACAATCACAAATATTTCAAATTGCACACGTTTCAATACTCTAAAAATCAAGTTATCTTAGTAATGTGCGAATCCTCTGATCAATTGGTATGTAATCAATAATTTTACGACATTATCCGTTAAAATTTAGATCATCTAAATCAAATTTCTAACCTATCCTTTAGTTTGTTTACAAAGAAATAGATTACTCCACCAATCAATCAATTTATGACAATGTGCAATTTGAAATCACAACGATGAAACTATTCATCGGTGACGATATGTTTGTACAATACAAAGATCACCAAGATGACACTGATTTAAAAAAGATGTATCTTTTGACACATTTCTATGAAGGTGGTGATTTAGAACATTTATGTCAATCAATCTATGGATGGTATGCTATTTAACCACAGTTAATGATCAACCTAGTTATAACACATACTCTCTTTTTAGGAACGGCTCTCAAAAACTAAAACCTCATACAGAAGATAAATATCTTCAAAAGCAACAACCTAGTCCAGATTATAAATATATTACAGAATCAGAAATATGGGTCTATATTCGACGATTATTCCTTATACTTGAAAAACTATCTCAACACAATCTTGCACATCTTGATATCAAACCACTCAATCTATTTATTCGACATGACGGTCAAATAGTTCTTGGTGATTTTGGATCTTGTCACTATTTCGTTGCTCAAGAAAATAATGATACTTTCAATATGAGAACTACAACACAAGCCTCCCGTGGAACAAACGGATATTATGCACCTGTATGTTTACATCATATATTTCAACTGACCCATTGACTAAATATTTCTCATTTTTCATTTAAATAATAATTATAGGAATCAAAACAAAAGAAATATTATCGGTCAAGCGATATATATTCAGTGGGATCTACTATTTTACATTTAATTTCATGGTAATTATTATTGATTACTGTGAGTTGACGAAAACTAATTAATTAATTCTAATTTAGTCACCCAGAAGATATTACTAATAGAAAAGAATTTATCTTGAATCACAAGAAAGATGACTTTAATGCAGATCATATTAAAATATCAACAGTTAGATATTCCCAATATTTAATTAATTTTGTAAAGAAACTATTAATTGCAACACCTGATGATCGCTTTTCATTGGATGATTTGAATGGAGAAATAGTCAACGAACATACACAGAGATTCACATCGTTTTTAATCAATCAACAACAAATTCTAACAAGCACAACAACATTAATATTAGATGGTGAATTCAACAGTCCTCTCACTGGATTACTTCCACCAACACTTTTAAAACTAAAGTTATTGGGAAACTTTAATCAACGAATCCAATTTGAAGATATTCCCTTTGAAGTCAAAGCAATAATATTTGGACCATCATTTGATTGTGAAATTCAAGGCTATTTATTGTACGGAAAACAAGTATTTCTTAGTAAATCATTCAATCAACCGCTGACAGATCTTCGATACCCCTCCACTGTTGTCAACATTACCAAAGACAATGGTGACTTTTATATCAATTTGCCAAATGTCAATATATATTAATGCACTGGACACAATAAGATTGCCCATTCATTCATAAATGACAACATTAGAAATGATTTAATCCTGGCAGTTGGTGAAAAATGTTATGGAACTGGAAGAATCACTCTTCTGTATGTATCAAATACTCACTCCAGACTACAATACTGACAAAAAAAATTTTTAAAGGGAATATGATATCATGGAGTGGAAGAACAATGATATTTCTATATCAATCGATATAAATCATATTGGAGTTATATCAGGTGTTAAAGTATCAATCTACCCACATTTATTTTGTCAAATCGATAAATCAAAATTTGAAGAGGCCAACCAACACTTTGGAGAATACCAAAACGTCGAATACCCTCTTGATAATATGGCCAAGCTATTTGAATTTGATGAAGACAATCCCCATCAAGTGTATAAAGGTGGCGAATATTCGAATATAAGATTCATCCAATGCCAAGACCAGGAAAAAAATAATTAACTAATAATGTTTGGATTTAAAAAATAACTAAAAAAAGAAAATAAATAAATGACTCAAAATATAATTGCAAAGTATCACAAACAAAGTAAATTAGATCAAAAGTGATGAATAGTAATATTATTAGTAGTAATAGTAAAATAGATGATATATTTAGATTAGTAGTAATTAAAAACAGTTATATATCAAGACTAATATTCGAATCTATCAGATGGATACACAGAGATGTGATCTGTACACGAGCATACAAACTATCAGATGCAAAGGTGGATAGCGAGTGGATATGTGCCTATCGACACTACCAACTACTCAGTTACTTGGTATCGAGTATGGGCACACTTGAACAAGAGATGCAGTTGATGGGTGGTACAGGCACATTCCTACATCCTGTTGCGATGACTTGGTTTTGTAAAGGAAACACTAACTATCGTATCTTTCGTCAAATGTACGATCGATACGGTCGCATACTATTCAATCGTAACAAAAAGGGATATATCATTGACCCATGTTGCGTTGCTGGTAACATGCAAATCATACAGTTTCTAGCAGACAATAACTTTGGGACCACGATCAACGCTATCATAAACGCTAGCGGTGCAGGACACTTGCACATTGTAAGATGGTTTACAGAGACTAGAAAGGAGAGAACAACTAGTGCCGCAATGGATGCAGCTGCTAAAGGCAACCATGGTGATGTTGCACGATACCTCAACGAGAACCGAACAGAAGGATGCACAGAAGCATGTCTCGATCTGTTTGCAGAACACGGTAACTTGGAGATGGTAAAGTACCTGCATCAACACAATAAACCTTGTACTTCAAAGGCAATGGACAAGGCAGCATCGAATGGATTCAAAGATGTTGTCGAATTCCTTCATTTGAACCGAACTGAGGGTTGCACATCGACAGCAGTTGACAGTGCCGCCCAGAACGGCCATCACCAACTACTCACCTTTTTATTAGAGAATAGATCGGAGAATGGTAGTCCTGCAACCCTCAGTTATTTGGCAGAGACTGGAAACCTCAAACTAGTTCAACTGTTTCACCAAAGAGGATGGAATATATCTGCTAGAGCTCTCGATGCAGCTAGTCAAGGTGGATTTTTAGAAATTGTTCAATTCCTTCATCAAAATAATTATCCTTGTACTACTGAAGCTATGGATAAAGTAAATATAGAAAACAAAAAAAAGAATATTTATTTATTTATTTATTAATGAATTATTTATTAATTTTAAAAAGGCAGCTGAAAATTCACACTTTGATGTATTATTATTCCTTCAAGAACATCGAACAGAAGGTTGTACTAAATCAGCTATGAATAATGGTAAATTTGAATAATTATATTATAATTATTATTATTTTTAAAACATTTATTAACTTTTAAATATTTACATTAGCTGCGGCAAACGGTCACTTGGAAGTAGTAAAATTCCTTCATGAATATAGAACTGAAGGATGCCATAAATATGCAATGAATCAAGGTAAATCAATCATTTAATTATTTAAAAAAATAGTTATTAATATTTTATTTATTATTATTGTTTAGCCGCGATTAACGGGTACTTAGAAGTAGTAAAGTTCCTACATTTTAATAGAACTGAAGGATGTTCTCCTTATACAATGAATAATGGTAACTGTTTGAATACAATTAATAGCCAAACTAAATTAAAATTAATTTATTTATTTTTTATTTTAAGCATATAACGAATCAAAATTTGATGTAGTTCAATTTCTATATGAAAATAGAACAGAAGGATTAACACCAGAAATTAGAAAGAATTGGTTACCATTGATAGAAAATTATAAACAAAAAGAGGAAGGAGTGGACCCGAGCTTTTACCTTTACAGCTATATACAATAATTTGTAATAATATTAGAAAATAGTACGATTAAACATTTTATTAATTTCAAGAGCCACATCTTGTTTTATATTTGGATTAAAACTTGGGTCACTATGATCGAATTGCATATTATAATAAATGTATCTCATTATATCGACCCGATAAAATTCCATTACCTGAGGGATGATATAATAAATATTATATTCTTCTTCGAGATGTTTTGACTCTTCCAATTTTATGAATTTGTCTAGGGCTTGTGTTTGATCGTACACATTGTTGTCACTGTCTATCGCATAAAACACGTCTCTAAAAGTTATATCTAGATAATCGTTTGGATCCACCTCTTGTATATCAATCTTGAATTGACCAACAAGATATTGGATAATTTGTTTAGTTTTTGGGTATCCTCTTGAATATTTGATAAAACTTAGAGGTGAAGAGTGACCAAGTAAATTTAACCCTTTGTCTCGAGTATAGATATATTTGACCATTTCCAAATCATTTGATTGGACAGCCAAAGAAAGATAGGAAATGGTGGGATTATCTAGACCACTTTCAACAATCCACTTTACAATCTCCATGTGATTACTAAAAATAGCCTTGTAAAGTGCTCTCTCGTAATAGGATGTATCGGTTTTGTTAAAATCGAGCTCCGACACTGCAAAGTAGAAAGCTTCGTAAAGACATCCATCTTGGTTATAATAATCTCCACTAGAAGAGGGTATCATTTCTGCAATGATATCAGCGATAATATCTGTTGAAATGGTCTGTCCAGAGCCCAGTATTTCTTTGAGTGCTCCAACATCTCCATTTCTCGCTGCCAACAAGATATAGTCATTTGACACTGGATAAGAAATCAATTCATGTGACACTAACCAATGAAAAGTATTGCATCCTCCGTACCAAGTATTACCAGATATTACACGTTGTCCTCTTT
Organism: Cavenderia fasciculata; assembly: GCF_000203815.1. Taxonomy (NCBI): domain Eukaryota; phylum Evosea; class Eumycetozoa; order Acytosteliales; family Cavenderiaceae; genus Cavenderia; species Cavenderia fasciculata. The sequence continues at coordinate 214,885 of NW_004457723.1, forward strand.
GTCTTGATGGCAAGTTGTCTAGAATGTACTCGGCAACATCCAAATGATGGTTTAATATTGCAATGTACAATAGATGTTCTATAAACTCTCCTCCTCTTCCTTTTGAATGAAGGTATATAACTGTTTCTAAACTTCCACCAGTAACAGCCGTTTCCATCGCAGATTCTGTGCATGTGACTCTGTCTGGATAGGTTTCATAAAGGTATCTTAATAACTCTATGTTTCCTTTGCTTGCAGCCTTTTCCAATAAAATAGAGTCTGCCAACAATAAATCAGTGTATCCACTTTGACATAGTAACCGAATAAAATCTACTGTAAATGTACCAATTGACCATTGTTTAATTGGTAATTGACAATGGTCATCTTCCACCTTTGTCTTTTGTTTATCCAATAGATATTCGACAAATTGTTGTCCAATTAAATGAGTTGCTTCTGAACCAACCAAATCAATTGCATAAGTTGGATCTATTGATTCAAACAATTGGAATATATTGAATCTATTATGTTTGATTGATGATCTGATGATATATAATAAAGTCTCTGGTTGAAATGTAGAGTATCTTTTATACAAATAATCAACTATATCCATTCTTTGATACTCTACTGCCAAATCTATATAAATAGATAGATTTGGTACAAAGTATGTGTCTGTACCTTGTTGACGGTCTGTCCATTTAAAATGACTATACTTTTCTTCTTGTCCTTTTAAATACCCAACCAATTCTTTTAAACTACCAAATCTAACCATAAGGATAGGTTCACCAATTATATCATTCCATCTAACCAATCTAATCTTTCTTCTAATACTAATCATTGAATCAACACTATGAATGACACTATTGATTGTTAAACGATTGATACTATAAACATGTTGAAATATCTTATCTTTTAAATAATGATTTGATATTACTATCTTTTTAAATAATTCTATATCCATCATTATATATATATATATCTCGCTCAACTGTACAATAGACTTTAAGCAATAATCATTTTGTACATAGTGAAACAAAGATTTAAAACTAGTTGGATTTGAAATTCTGGTAGTTTTTAAGAAAAGAAATTTAAATATAAATACAAAGAGAAATAGATTCATTTTATTAATTTAATTTAGAAATGACAGCAGGTTTAAGAACTCTTTTAATATCTCTTTGAGTATGAGCAGAATGTTGGATATTTGTTTGTTTCATTAATCTAAAGTCTACGTGGTATTGCCACATACCAGAGGAGACGGCACGGATATCGACATAGGGATTCTTGATCCAATCTTGATAGGCCTCTTCGACAATATCAGAGGCTGCTTGATCATAGTTTAACCAGTCACCATGTTTGTATTGCCATAATGGTACTTCCTTTGGCTTTTCAATGGTACCTTGAGCGGCAACACCAATTCTGAAACGATGGTCAAGCGATAGTAACCAGACACAAGCATTCTTGATATAACGTTCAACACCAGCACTATAATAGTTATCCATCAATTTGGTGAAACCACAGTCAATGACAACACGACCACAGTTGCCGTCGAGTTTATCGTTACTAATGACAATGACATTGTTACCTTCGGTAGACTCGGCCAAGACGTCCAATGGACCATCAAATGCACCTTTAACACTCGATACAGTGATACCTTCGTAGAGTGTGACGATACCAGAAGTGATGAGATGTGAAACAAATGTCTTTTTCTGTGGTTTTGGACCCATGGCAAGTGTCAAGTCGTTGGCGGCATATTCATTGCCATCGACCTTGTAACCATTACCAAATAACGAAGTAACTACAGCTTGACAGTGAGTTGTCCATGGACTATTATCAGCCCACAAGAACAATCCCTTTCCAGATTCATGGAAATCTTTTACCGATTGAGTAAAACTTTCCATTGTAGTAGTACTATCATTCTCCTTGCCAGAAATAATAATAGCAATATCTGCCTTTGGTAATTGTTCAATAAATTCCTTTTGTGTCTTTACTTGAATAACATTAAATCCTTTGTTTTTTAAATCTTTTTCACATTTTGGTCTAAATAAATAAATAAATAGAAATAAATAATTAATTAATAAATGATTCTTTTTTGAGATATATTATATTAGTTTTTACACATACGTTAGAGCAGTATAAAAAATACCAAAAAGAATGGTAAAAGAGGTGAAGGCACCTTCAACACCAAGATCAAATTCAACACCGATTGGATTGTTATACTTGTCGACTTGAGCATTGTTGACGGTATGGACACCAGCATTTTCAGTGTAAAATTGAACAATCGATGAATGTTTTTGAAGTGGTTGGAAGAATGATGGTTGTTTTGCAAGTGTCTTTTGTGGTGTTGAAGTTGTAGTAGTTGAAGCCTTTGTCTTTTTAGTTGAATCCTTCTTGGTTGTGGCAGTCTTTTTCTTTTTAATGATTGCACCTGCAGCTTTTTTCTTTGGTGTTTTAGAGTCATCTGATTCTTCATCAGTATCACCACCTTGGTCACCATCACTATCATCACTATCTTCATTGGTCAATGGTACCAAACCCATTAATTTAGCCTTTTCCAAAGCCTTCTTTTGCATATACTCTACAAACTCGTCCATTTCGATGGTACCGTTACGATTGGCATCACATTCGTTGAGAATCTTGTCGATACGTTTAGTCAATGGTCTCTTGCCCATCGATCTGAGGACAGCAGCCAATTCCTCTGCTCCAATCTGTCCCTTGCGATTACAAAACAAACGAAAGATCATTTGTAATTGTTGTTCGGTTGGACCAGTGTATTGATCACCCAAAAGATTAAATACAGATGCTTGACGTTGTTTGACACCCGAGATCAAATCAAATGCTTCACGTGCCTTTTTTCTTGCACGTGTCTCCATCGTCGTGGTCGTTGGTGAAGTAGTTGTTGCTGTCTTTGGTTCAGTTGTCTTTCTTTTCTTTTCATCTAAAGTTGTTGAAGTTGTTGATGTAGTTGAGGTAGTTGAAGTTGTTGAAGTGGTATCAGTAGCAGTTGAAGTAGTTTCAGCTGATGATGATTCAGCAGTAGCATTCTTGTCTTCAACTACTACTTTCTTCTTGGCTGCTGGTTTCTTTGGCATTATTATGTTGTTTTGTTATATATATACAGATAATTAATAAATCTAATATAGTATAGTATGCTATGATAGAATACTCATCGCTCATGATGGGTAGGTAACGGCTAAAAGCAGGTTTAGAGGAAAAAAACACCCCAGACAAGATATTTATTCGAAATCCTTGCGAAGTTCGCACACCAGACACAATTTTTTTTTCTGTAATTTTTTTTAACTCCATTTATGAACTTCAAAGGAAGTTTGGTTATTTCTTTTTCTTCTTTGTTTGGATATTTCAACTCCTCATGATTCGTTGCACCCCAACAACAAGATGGGTTGTAAGATGACCACATTTGATATTGATTGAATGACGACAAGAGCAGAAGAAGAAATAAATGTATTGGACAATTCAAAGTTTAGTTTCAAAGAGCGTTTTACGCCACGGCTAACATTTAGGTGCCAAATCAAAATGACAACCCACCAAAGTATGTTGTAGGGGGGTGGTGTAAATAGAGAGATAGATAGCTGATACATACCTCCACAAATAGGTTGTAGGTTAACACATTCTGAATGCATTAACACAATGAAATTGATTGAATAGATAAATCCTCTTCCACATGGTTTATGGTTTATGGTTTATCCACAAGATAAATTGGTGTTTCAAATTACAAATTTGTAATCAAGGAGGATCATTCAAAACCTTTAAATAGACATAGTTTTTTGGACTTTATTCAATATCACAAGTTGTTTTATTTAATCAAACAAATAACTATCTAAACAAATAATGTCTGTTACATTTTACACTGCAAAGAATTATGGAGGTGAATCCGTCAATTACGCACAAGGTACCAGTGTCGCCTTTTTACCAAACGACAAGTACAATGATAAGGTATATATAGATATAAATATAGATATATTATGTTCAAAATTATTGATTATTAATATTTTCTTTTTTTTTTTCATTTTCTTTTATTCTTTGTTTCTATTTCTTTAGTTTTTAAGCTGTAAGGTTACTAGTGGAACTTGGGTCAATGCATACGAACACAATGATGCATTCAACCCAGAAGCAGGAGCTCACGAAGAACTCCGTGGTGACAACCCCGATCTTTCATCTTTGAATGGTCTATCCATGTTCCAAGTATTGGCTGATTCATTTGGTTATGCTATTGACATCAAGTTGGTTTGTGGTGGTTCATTGTCCAGTGCTGCTGCTGGTTCCTACAAAATGACTTTTATTCCCTACCAAGTCAACCCAGTCACCACTATGAATGGTGATGCATACATCCAATGTCCAATTCCAAAGTTAACCCCACCAGACTCTGAAATTGTCTGCCAACTTTCCTGCCAGGAAACCGCATGGCCAGGAGCAACCGTTGCCAACGGATCTGTCTATTTCAAGTACACTCCAAACACTGGTGTCATCTCCTTCCGTAAAACTGAAGGTTTCCCAACCAACATGGATGTGACTCAAGATGGTAAAACCAACTTTATCTTTTCTCTCAACTCTAGACCATAAACTACTCAAACTTTTTAATAGTTTTTAGTTTGGTAGAGACAAGTATACAACTTTCCAATTTTTTTTAAATCAAAATAAATAAATCAAATAATTAAAATGATTATTTTTAAAATGTATATTTTTATTTATTTATTTATTTACACAAACATATTATTTATATTGTTTTGTTGTTGTTTAAAAAAATATTTATTATTATTTTGAATTGTTGGGATTTGTTGTTGTATTATTTATACTCTACTCAATTTCCATTTCAGTTCTATTATTTTGATGATTTGATTTTGTTGTTCCACTATGATTTGATCTCTTTACTTTTTTGGGAGAGGGTTCAGAGATTGGGGCAACTCTAAAGTCAAATTTACCCTTTGCTTCAGAGACTGTGACGAGACAGTTTTCATGCAATTCACCAGCGAGAATGAGCTTGGAGAGTTCAGTGACAATGTTCTTTTCGAGGAATCTCTTGAGTGGACGGGCACCATAGACGGGATCGTATGCTTGTTGGAGGATATAGTCGATGGCCTTTAGGTCAACCTTGATGGAGATGTTTTGTTGTTCGAGACGCTTGGTGACGCTACCCAACTGGAGTGTGACGATAGACTCGAGATTCTTTTTAGAGAGTGGACTAAAGATGACCATGTCGTCGAGACGATTGAGAAACTCTGGTCTGAAATGCTTGCGGACTTCACCCATGACACTGTCCTTGACGTGTTGCGAGATGGTCTCGAGTTGAGCTTCGGCCAACAGGTATTGCGAGCCGAGATTGGATGTCATGATAATGACGACGTTGCTAAAGTCGACAGTCTTGCCCTTGCCATCTGTCAAACGACCGTCGTCTAATACTTGGAGCAAAACGTTCCATACTTGGGGATGTGCCTTTTCAACTTCATCAAAGAGTACGACCGAGTAGGGTTTGCGACGGACTGCTTCCGATAATTGACCACCTTCGTCGTAGCCGACGTAGCCTGGTGGTGCACCAATGAGACGGGCAACACTGTGTTGTTCCATAAATTCAGACATATCGATACGGACCATATGCTTCTCGTCGTCAAACAGCTCATAGGCGAGTGCTTTGGCCAACTCGGTCTTTCCGACACCGGTTGGACCTAAAAAGAGGAATGAACCAAGTGGCTGGTTGAGACGGGCCAGTCCGGCCTTGGAACGCATGACTGCGTCGGCGACGGCGTCCACAGCTTCGTATTGACCGACCACACGTTGGTGGAGGTGGTCTGCGAGATGGAGTGTTCTCTGTCGCTCGGTTTGTGATAGTTTCGAGACTGGAATACCAGTCCAACGGGCAACCACTTCGGCAATGTTTTCCGGTGTAACAATTTCTGAGACCAAGTCATCCTTTTTAGCTTCTTTACGTTCCTTGTTTGTACTTTCAATTTGCTTTTCTAGGTCTGGAATGACATAGTAACGGAGATCGGCAACGAGTTGGAGATCATGGCGACGTTCAGCATCTTGAAGTTTGACACGCACATCTTCCAATTTCTTTCGGAGGTCGCGACTCTTGTCAACACGTGAACGTTCGGATTGGTAACGTGCCATGAGTGGTTGGAGTTCATCTTCAATCTTTGCGAGTTCTTCCTTGACTGTTTCGAGACGGTGCTTGCTGCCATCATCCTCTTCCTTTTCCAAGGCGGTTTGTTCGACTTGTAATTGTAACTTTCTACGCTCGAGTTGATCGATTGCTTCAGGTTGCGAGTTGAGTTGCACACGAATATTGGCACAGGCTTCATCGAGCAGATCAATTGCCTTGTCTGGCAAGAAACGATTGGTAATGTATCGGTTGGCGAGTTGAGCAGACACGACCAATGCAGTGTCGGTGATACGTACACCGTGATGTGTCTCGTAACGCTCCTTTAGACCTCTGAGGATAGAGATGGTGTCGTTGACGGTTGGCTCGTCGACTTGGACCTGTTGGAAACGACGCTCGAATGCTGGATCCTTTTCGACGTACTTGCGGTACTCGTCGAGTGTCGTAGCACCAATACAACGCAGTTCACCACGTGCCAACATGGGTTTGAGCAAATTGGCAGCGTCCATGGCACCGTCAGTCTTTCCAGCACCCAACACCAAATGGATCTCGTCGATAAAGAGGATGATACCGCCGTTGCTGTCCTTGACTTCCTTGAGCACCGCCTTTAAACGTTCTTCAAACTCTCCTCTATACTTGGCACCGGCAATCAATGCACCCATGTCCAATGAAATGACACGTGCATTCAAATTGTCTGGAATGTCCCCACGAACAATACGTTGGGCCAATCCCTCGACCACTGCCGTCTTTCCAACACCAGGCTCTCCAATCAACACGGGATTGTTCTTTGTACGACGCGACAATACACGAATGACTCTACGAATCTCATCGTCTCTTCCAATGACCGGGTCCAACTTGCCAGACTGTGCGTCAGCCACCAAATCATGACCATACTTGGACAACGCCTCATAAGTAGATTCAGCAGACTCTGACGTAATCTTCTTATTACCTCTAACCTCCTTGACAGCAGCCTTTACCTGTTCCTTGCCAGCTCCAGCGTCTCCCAAAATAGACAAAACCGTTGAATCTTCCAATAATGCAACAAGTAAATGATCCAATGCCAAATGAGAATCACCATTATTCTTTTGCAACTTGACAGCTGTTCTTAAAATATTTGCTAATGAATTGTTTGGTGAAATGTCACTAAAATGAGTAAATAGAAAGTAAATGTATATTAGTATTATGTTCTATATATAGAGTATGTATGTATGTATAGTTTGTTTGTTTATTACTTACTTTGGAGGAGGATGTTGAGTTGGGAATTGACTAAGTGCTCTAAGAGCAGCACGCTCAATCTTGTTGAAATCTCCACCAGCCTTTTCAAAGATTGTCTTTGCTAAAGCATCTTCATCTTGTATCAATGCAACGAATAGATGTATGGGAGTGAGTTGAGTATTCTCTTTTTCTCTTGCCAATTCTTGTGCTTTGAGCAAAATAGAATTGGTCTTTTGTGTGAATGTTTCTGGGTTCATAATGCAATGAAAATTATTATAAAAATTATATAAATGTGATGTGTACTTAAAATGAATTAATACTTTGTTTGTTGTTGTTGTGATGTAGTTGAAGTTGAAATTAATATCTATATATCTTATACAAAAATGAATGAATGAATGAATGAATGAAAATGGTATGTACAATATGAGTGAAGTGTTGCCTTTCTAGTTTGTTGTTGAAGTAGGTATCTATTATTGAACCTTGATAGGTTGAGTGAAATATTTTATCTATAATCTGTTGTTAGTGAACATGAATATTTAGAAAAAAAATAGTTTCCTTTTATATTTTATTTTTTTTATCTTGAGTATGTTTTAAATTTCTTTACTTTGGTTTTTCAAGTAGTCAATGAAATCGAAGCGAAAGGTTGCTTAAAAAAAAATGAAATTTCATTTGGTTTTTTCATAACCCCTACACACACAATACTCACATAAAAGAATACTTTATCCATTTTTATCGATAGTGATTGACCAACATAATTAGTTTAATTAATCTTTCTTTTCAAAGACTAGTTATCTTGAGGATCGAAGGTCTTGATGGTTTATTTGCAATATTTTCAAGAAAAGGTATATTTTCAACATCATTAGGTTAAACATATGAAGATCAATGACAAGTATATATTATATGATTTATAAATGTTTTATTCTATAATTTTTTAGGTCTATTTTGCATCGGTCAAGTATTTCTTCATAGTAAAAGTCTCAAGAATATCCTACGCTGAGACAATCTAAATGTTGTTCAATGGGTGTAACTATGAAAGGAAATGTATCTATCTTTCAAAGTACCATTGTACAACATTTTGATTGGACTCCACCACTGCCCGCCTTTGGTTTGCCCAATATTGTTAAACAAGACCCAACAATTCCTCCTCCTCCTCCTCCTCCTCTCCAACAATTTATTTAAATAAATACAAACACAAATATTATAAAATATTATAGAATTTAAAATTGTTACCAAAGTATTTGTCTTTGTTTTCCAGATCTGATTCTAAAACCCAAAAAAGGTTAAAATGGTTAAAACGAGTTTTTTTCCCTCATCTCCAATCATAATATAAAGAAAGAGGGCTTTCATTGTAAAGAGATCACAACCATCAAATTCAAAGTGTAGTGATGATCATTCTCCTCAAGATGATTGAAGATGATAATAGATTCAAAACAAACGGGTTGAACAACTAACGATTACCTCTCTGTTTTGTCAAGTCATCGCGATAGATGACCCCACAGACACAAAAAATATCGGTGGTTGTCGTGTCAAAGAAAAACGAAGTTTGGTATTGCCTCCTAAAAATTAAAAAAAATATTCAAAAAAATCGGTACTACTCTAGGTACCTCGAGGCTAAGTGTTGCATAAGGTCCACTGTTCAAATAGTTAGAAGTTTGTGTCGTTAAAAAACTTTAAACCTAAACTTTAGTATTTCTCGACCCCCTCCCTCCCTCTCACATCAACTTACAGGTTAGTAAAAAAAAGAAGAAGAAGAAGAAGAAAGTAAAAACATCAACATTGGTACACGACCGACCTCTTACCTACCTCTTGACCTTTTGGATATTACATATTCATTCATATTATATATATTACATTTACATTTACATTACATTATTGTTGTTTTTGTGTTTATTGTTTATTTGTTTTGGTTTTAACAATCAATCTATCTATTATATCAATACAATTAATTGTACCACCATACCATCTCATCCCATCTTTTTAATATATCTCTACATTTCATTTATACCATTCAATTCAGTGTGAAGAAGTATCAAAGAAAAGAAAAAAAAGGTAGTGTAGTAACAACCAACACCCTTCCCACTCACTGCAATATAACTCGGTCGACCGAGGGGGTTAGACAGAGAGAGAGAGAAAGAGAAAAAATAGATGTAAACGAATCAAACAACCCATTCATCCATCCATCCAACCTCTGTCTTTAACCTTTGAGAAAAAGATTAATTAAAATATCTTTCACATCCCCTCATTTCCTTTTATAATATATATCTAAAACTATGAACCAAGAAGGATAATCATTTCATTTCTCTAACTCAACTATTCATTTCATCATTTTTAGAGAGTTAACTAAAAAGAAAAAGAAAGAAGAAGAAGAAGAAAAGGGTTATTTAAATTATAATCTTTTTTTTGTTTGTAATAATTTCTATTTGTAATATAAAACAACTACTCAACATACGCGCAATAATATAATATTAAATAATAATCAAAATGATAGAAAGAAGAAGAGGAGAAGATAATTCTTCAAGTGAAGAAACATCACCAATATTAAATGGAAAGACATATGCAAAGGGTGCCAAGTACCCATCGAAATCGGGAGTACCACCATTGGCAGGTGTCGGACCAATGGAAGATTACATAACACGTGACGAACACATCAAGGTCGATACAGTGCAACAACATTGGGTACGCAGAAAACAAATTTCACAAAAGTACCCAGAGGTACTCAACCTTCCCACCACATACTTGCCATCGGCCTTTTGGGTGTTGACATTGGTCGGCTCGTTGATGGTGGCTGCCAAGCTACTCGAGAACGCGTCGGTATGGGTTATCTTTGCCGTTGCCTATATTTTCGGTGCCACAGCATCACACGCACTCTGGGTACTCATCCACGACCTTACACACGACTTGGTGTTCGAGTCGTCATCGATGAACAGCTTGTTTTTGTTGATTGCCGACTTGCCACATATTGTACCGGCCGGTATTTCATTCCGTCACTTTCACCGTCTCCACCACAGCTTCCTCAACGAAGCATACACCGATCCAGACGTTCCACTCAAGTATGAGAACTGGATCCTCGGACACTCGATCGTAGGCAAGGCTGTATGGTTCTGTTTCTACTCGATCGTCATTGCCGTGCGTTCTGCCTTTTACCCACTCAAGAACCAGTCGCCCGTCAGCGGTTGGATGGGACTCAACTATGTGTTCAACATCACATTCACCTATCTCATGTATCAATGGGTCGGTACCTATGGCATGCTCTTTATGGTCTTGTCCAGTCTCATGTCGGTCGGATTCATGTTGCATCCACTCGGAGCCCGTTGGATCGCCGAGCACTTTGCCGTCACCCAGTCCGAGCAAGAGACCTACTCGACCTACGGTCTCATCAACACACTCGGCTTCAACATTGGCTACCACAACGAACACCACGATTTCGTCCGTGTCCCATGGGTCTATCTCCCACGTCTCACCGAAATCGCCGACGAATTCTACAAGAAGGGTTTACGTTACCATACCTCTTACTGGCGTGTCCTCTATGAATTCCTTAACCAAGATACCTTTACTTTTGATACTAGAGTTACTCGTGATCCAAAGGTTTCAAATTAACAAATTTTAAATTAAAAAAACAAATATTTAATTAATACGAGCCAAAAAAGGATAGATATCTTTTTTTTTCACAAAACCAAATCAAATCAAACATTACCTTTTTTGTTTAAACCTACAAAATAATAATAAAAAAAAAAAAAAACATTTTTTAAAAAACAAACAAACAAATAATATTTACATTTTAATTATTTGTCAATTGAAAATGGAATAATGGAACCAAATAGAAAATGTTGAATGATTGGAACTTTGGTCATTACTTCAACATAGAATTTTTTCATCATTCCTTGATGTATCTTTGCCCAATTAGCAGCTCCACTTATATTATAAAGGTCTGGTGAATGTTCATGGAATGGTCCTTTTTTAACCTAAATTAAAAATATACAAAGAAATATTAAATATTTATATTAGTAATGTTTAATATTATTTATATTATTAATGTTAATGTGTTTATCAGAGATAGCTTACAGTATTAATAAATTTGATACAAGAGAAATAAAGATAAAATGGATAAAATTCATCAACTAGCTTTGGTTGAAGGATATCAGTTGGTTTTAGACGATCTTTGTTATCGGTGAGTTGAGCAGCACCCCATACAAATGGTATGAATTGATAATCATCCAAACTCCAAACACCATGTGTTCCAGCTGGTTCCAAACCATATACTCTTTGAAGTTTACGTACTAAATCCAAGTATCTAAATAAAGAAAAGGTCAATAAACAAACAAACAAACAAACATCATATGTCATTGATGATGTTCAAGCAAGACATACAAAGTAAATATTTTCAATACAGATGCAATTTCATCGGTTGATGTTAATACATCAATTTTACGTAGACAATATAACCAACAAACAAAGTGTAATTCGTGACCTGTACCATAGTCTAGACGAGTTTGATTACCCAATGAATCTAACAAGTAGGGTGATAGTTCTTGAATGGCATCGTGTTTGTCTTGTGGTACAATGTTGTTGTGAATATCTACTATATTGTCAACCACCTTTTGATAGAATGTTCTGTATGCTTTGTTACCATATCTCATCGGTTGTGCAAGTGGTGGTATCTCATCAATCCAATTACTCATCTTTGTTATTTCATTTATAATATTTTGTGTTGTCTAAGAATGATGATCAATTGATTGATTTAATGTTTAGTATCGTATTACAATCAATTGATTGATTGATCTATCTAGTTATCATACATTTGATATAATACATTCATCTCTACTTGATTTACCAATCACATTATCACCCATTCTCTGAATGAATGATAACAACTCTTTGGCAGTATCAGTGGCCAAGAATCGATTCAAATCATTCTGATTCGTTATTACTTTGCTTGGTACGACAAATGTTTGTGGTTGTTGTGTTTGTTGTTGTTGTTGTTGTTGTTGTTGTTCACTCATTATTATTATTAAGGTTCACTATTAATATATAGAATAATAATTTTTATTTTGGTCTGTCTTCAAAACTTTTTTTTAAAACTTTCAACAATCATGATAATATTGTTGGCCATTCAAATTAGTGATCCTCTTGTATTTTATTCATTCTTGTAATAGTAATAGTAATAGTAAATGGAACCAGAAATATCAATAGAACCACCACGCCCTTGCAAGAACAATACAGAGCAACACATTAATATCACAGTCGTAAACTACTTGTCTCAAGGAATCGTAGTGTTTTTGAAATCAGGAGCACCACCCTTGCATATTAATTATATCGATCGTATCACGACCTTCTCTGAAAATCCTATCAAGCAAAACATTATCTGTCGTGTTGATCAACAACCACCAACTTCTTCAAACCTCCCAGTCACAGGTGAAATCGGGTTCCTCATTATATTTGTGGCTGTCAATAAAAATGATGAAGAGGTTCCCAGATATGTGCGACTCTTAGACAGAAGAGTACAAAATGGGTCTACATTCAATGTTCTTCCAAGACATTATCTCGCAACCATGGATACCGATAGACGTCTGTTCGATCAACATTTTCAACCGGAATCCAATGATATTGGTGGTAACCCTGCTTCTGGTTTATATGTAATGACCTTCTCCGATCCTGATCAAGAAGAAACCAAGCAATTCGATCCTCTCTTCCCCATTGGGATGTAAATAAACTATTGTTCTCACCATCCTGATACAAGTATTTATTATTATTACTATATTATATTTTGATTATTATTATTTATTATATTTTTGTGCTGTTGCTGGATTACTGGTTGATGGTTTTTCCTTTGGTTTCTTGCAATAGTTATTTTTCTTTGGGTTTTGACCAGCGTTTGGTCTGGTATATCCAGCATCAATAATTTGACAGGGTAAATATTTAGCTGTTATTTTTGATGGTACAAATGGAAGAGAATCAATTACTTTTTGTTTAAATAATTCTTTTCCACTTGTTACTAATTCTCTTAATTGTTGTAATTGTTGTTTGTATTCTGGTGTCGTTGTTGTTGTTGATGATGATGTCTCTTCATCATCATCAAATATTGATGAAAGAAAAGCAACTGCTTGTGATGATTTTAAATTGATCGATGATTTAATTTCCTTGTATTGATCGGCTGTGAATTGTGCCAATGCTATTTGACGCATATAGGACATGAGTATCAAATGTTCGGTGATTTGACCTTTACCTATAAATACGAGTGCTATCGATTGATTGTTTGCATCACATTTCTCCAATGCTTTGGTCACTTCATTGACTCCAATCAACAAATGTTTATATATAGGTGGTGTCGTTGTAATATGATTATCAGTTCTTTCATCTTGTAATTTTTTAATCTCTTTTAATATTTGTTCTATTTTTTTTTCTCCCTCTTCATTTGTCGTAGTTGTCTTTTGTTGTTGTTGTTGTTTTCCTTTTTTGTTTGTTTGTTGTTGTTTGATTTGTTTCTTTAATTTATACAATTGAACACGTAGTGTTCTTATAGGTTTCCATGTTTGTTTTCTCATTACTTTGAGTTGATTCATTCTTTTTACATCATTTTCAAGTATACCTTTCAATTTGCCTATAAACATTGATAAATCATTCAAAGGTGGTGATACCGATGATGAAGTATCTTTTGAAGAAGAGGTATCTTGTTGTGATGGTATATTTGGTCTATTTTAAAAGATATTGTAAATAATCAAGTCTATCAATCAATCAATCATCTATGATACATACAAAGATTGTGTAATTAGAAATGGTGTTGATACAGTTTGCTTGTATTTTGGTTTAGGTTCAGATTTTTTCTTTCTATTTTGTTGTTGTTGTTGTTGTTTTTGTTTGTTTTGTTGTTGTTTGTTCTGTTGTTGTTGTTGATGTTGCTGAGGAGATGATTGTTGTTGAATCATTGCAGTTGGAGGTGATGCGATAAACTTGACTGCATTCATCCCCATAACAGTTTGTTGTATTTTCTTTTCTTGTGCATTCATTTTCACAATAATATATAATATATAAGTATGTCAGTATACTATATATATATATATTTATATATATTTATACTCGTCTACTAAATTAATGATTATTAGATTTCAAAAATGCATCATCATTTTTCAGGTCCAAAATTTTATATTTTAATTTTAATTTATTTGTTTGGGAGCTGACACAAAGACAACAACAACCACTTTCTTTCTTTACATTCAATCATTCATTCGCTTTACTTTCTTTTTATTATCCGTTCCCAATATTTCTACTTGTTCATCCCTCATTTTTATTTAGTAGGACCTTTTCCCAGATGGTATTTATCTTGGATTTTGTAACAATGTAGGATTTGGCTATCATACTCTATCTATTGCACACATCAAATGAAAGACTCCAAATGAATGTCTCCAATGATTTCTGATTAGCTGACTACCTGAAGGACCCACAATCAATTAGAGAGATCAGTATCCAGGACTTCCCTTTTTTAGTTCCTTTCACAGACAGGTAAAAGGTTGTTAGTCGAAAAGAACTAAAAAAGGGGAGGAGAAACTCGGTCATTTGTCCTTTATAACACCATCAATAAGCAATAAAGATAAAGATAATCTCGTTTACTTATTTAACATGTCATTTAAACTCACCTCCCTTTTTTTTTTCGATTACTTATTCATTCCCAGTAATACACGAAAGTTACTTATTAATATTTTTCACTCTTGCAAGAGCACCTCTTCATCAGAGGTATCCTCTCATCCCTTTTTTTTTTTTGTTCTTTTATTATCAGTTGTTATTCTTTCTTTCTTTTTGTGTATTACCATCAGTACTATTATATCTATCAAATCAATTTAATAGTTGTTTTCATAATTCAATACTCCTTTCTTACACAGATGAAATACTACACGTTATTATAATATTCCTCTTCCTCTTCCTCACTCCTTTTAAAAAAAAAGACAACTCTTCTTATAGTAGAAAGATAAGATTGATATCATAGATAGAAAAGTAGAATCAGAAGAATAATAGAATAGATATCATATCGATCATGTCTATTAAAGGCAAAATTCTAACTTTATTGTTTAAACTAAAATTCAATCATGAATTAAATGTAAATATAAATAGATAGGTGAAACGATCATTAACTAATAATATTGTTTATATCTACTTTCTTGTAGAAATGGAAATTACATAAACATCCATTAACATGGAGAGATTGGCAAGTTTACTTTATTTTCTTTTTAATGGCATTACCTACCATTATAATGGGTGTATTCCTACAAGTACTAAGGAATATTTGGGCATCGATTGCATTGTTTCATTTGACTTGTATCATTGGATCATTCCTCTATATCATCATCTACCAACAATTACTACTCAACAAGATTAAAAAAGGAGTACTCTTGGATCGTAGTCGAGACATTATTTCATTTGTTGTTGGAAGTATCAATGATTCTGAAGATGATTATCAGTATAGTCCAACATCACCTCTTTTATCACAATCTGGTTTCCTTAGCGATAATAATAATAATCATTCAAACACTTCATCTATATCTTCTTCCTCTTCAGTGTCATCTAATACTTCGACTTCCTTTTCTTCCTCACCACCATCAACGAATCAAATTGAAATTGTTAGTAGTAAATGGTACAGAATTATACGAAAAGCATTATCGGTACCACAACAATACATTGCCGGTGTTTTAATTCTAACATCTGGTATTGTATTTGGATTGTTACTCTATTACCTCGTATCGCAATACACACCAACCGTAGTCATCAATATGGAGCAATACGGTTTACTCCGTTACGTATCTCTTATCAATTTCTTTTTTATCTATTTTTGCATCGTCAATCCAATCGTTGAAGAATGGTTTTGGAGAATGTTTTTAGAAAATGTTTATGGTTCTCGTATAGTAGATAGATTAGTAATTAATTTCTTTTATGCTATTTATCATTTTGTAAGTAATATATTTATAAAAAAAAAAAAGAGTAGTTTGGTATTAACAATAATTTAATTTAATTATTATAGGTAGTATTGCTAGTATTTTTTGATATTTGGGTCTGCATTGGATTTGTATTTGTTGTTTTCATTGGAGGATTATTCTTTTCATTTGTTACACATTTTGTTGGACCTGTTGCAAGTATCTTTTGTCATGCAGCTGCCGACACTCTAATCATATTGTTTATCGCTTATGGTATAAAGTATCCTTATAATCATCTTGATGTTTAAAACAATCCGAATTGTTTGACCATCACTATATCCCCCAACAACAACAACAACAACAACAACAACAACAACAACAACAACAACAACAACAACAACAACAACAACAACAACAACAACAACACCCCCTTTTCTCTATCCTCCTCCTCCTCCTCCATGTTTACTTATAAATAATAATAAAAATGGAAACCACTTAAATTTTTAAATCAACATAACAACAAATCAATCAGATCCAAATATTTAGGATTAATCATTTCTTTTTTTTTTGGTTGAAAAAAAAAGATAGAAATGAAAAAGGATTTTATTTTTAATTACTATTCATTTTAAATTACAAATAACAACAATGTGTATAGGTAGGTAATTAATTATTATTATTTCTTAATTATTTTTTTTAATTATTTTTTTTTTTTTTTTCCCAAAGACAACCCATCATGTTCAGAGTCAGCTTTAAAGGACCAACAAATCATAGATTTACAAAATAGAATAACATCTATGTCGGAATGTTATTTCAATCAAGCTCAGGAATATGATAAAGAAACGACACGGCTAAAGGATGTTATTAAGAAACTAGTTGATGAGAATCAAAAAAACTTGGAACTTCTTCACCAGAGAGAACGACAAGCCCAAATAGACCGATTGGAGAAAATGAAACGAGAAATACTTTATGGTCCACCTCAAAAATGGTTTTATTCTCTAGTTTTAGGTCCATATACCTTTTGTATTCCCGTTTCTTGGTGCCCTTGGAATTGGTGGTATAACAAAAAAGAGATATAAATATGTTTGAAAAAATAAAAATTAGTTTTAGAAAAATAGTTCAAAAAACGAACGAGCGATCAAAGCAATGTAATTAAAACTTTAATTGTCCCAATTCAAACATATCTATCAAATCTATCTATACATATACTTTTTATAAAGAAGAAGAAGAGGATGACATTTAAAATACATAAGAAACAAACATGTAGTTTAGCAACTGCAGCATCGTTGACGGAAAAGTTTAACAAGACTAGAAAAGAGAATGACGCTAAAAAGATATATACATCGGGCACTGTTGTCATTGACCAATACAGCGATATTATCAATAACAACTTGAGCAACTTTGAAAGATACCTCAAGCAGACGATTGGATTAGAGGTTGAAGATTCGACCAACAATGTCGTCGCCGATCAAGAGAAGCTCGAGACTGCCGCTGCAGCCGAAGAAAATAACCAAACATCATCGATTGGCGTCGGCGGTGGCTTGGACACTATGCAAACACCACAAAAGTATAATACTCAAGCAGAGACTGACGATGGAGACATTAGCGAAAGAAACTCAGACTACAACTCTACACCATCGAGAAAGAACAAAAATAACTTGGCAAACAAATTAAAACAACAACAACAAGAGGAGAGTTCAAGTGATGAATCAGATAGTGAAAGATCAGTTGATGAATTAACAGCTGCAAAAGATAAAAAGAGAAAGTCTAAAGATGATTCAGATGATTCAGACGATTCATCAAGTGATGAAAAGAACAACAAAAAGAAATCAAAGAAATCCAACAAAGATTCTTCATCTGAATCATCTTCATCTTCTTCAGAGTCTGAATCAGATTCATCTTCATCCGAACAATCTTCATCTTCTTCTTCAGAGTCTGAATCAGATTCTTCCTCTTCCTCTGAATCATCATCATCTGAAGATGATAAGAAAAAGAAAAAGAAAAAATAATAATCTCTAAATATTAATAATAATAAATAATAAATAATAATAATTGTATAAAAAAAAAGAAACAGATAAAGGTACATGGAAATAATTAATATATTAATATTAATATTTAATTATAATATTTCTGGAAATAATTATTTTATTTTGATTTTTTTTACTTGGTTTCTTTCTAACTGACAGTACTTGACCAAAGGTCAAAACCTGGAATATAAAACAAATCAGGCATAAGAGCTACAACAACGATTACATAAGCCATGACCATGTTGATACAACTAATGTAAAAGTGGTTGAGAGGGAACCAATTGACAGAGACGAGATCAATGACCTTTTTGAGATCCAATGGTTTGATGATGTAGTTGAGGATGAGCCAAATGACAGAATAGGCAACTAAAAGGGAAATAAAACAAATGGAGAGATAGAGCAAAAAGACTTCAAAAGAGTCGGCATATGAAATACCCTTGGGTGCCGAGATGGAGGCGAATGGAAACATGGCATTATAATGTTCTTGGGTGGGACCATATCTACCTAGTGTATAGACGGTAAACGACATGATGACAGCCAAAAGATCGGAAAACATTGAGAACCAAAGGTCAGTAGCACTAGAATGCAACTTGCAATAAGAGTTGTCTTTTTCCAAGTACATCTTGTCAAACTCATTCTTTTCAGAGATCTTTTCGTCTTCATCATAGTCATCGTTTTTGTCGTCACTTTGGAACCGTTCTGCCCATGCCAAAAGTTTGGATGGGATCAATGATACGGCGAACCGTTCAATTGAAGGGAACACCATAAAGAGTGACATGAAAATATGTAGACCCAGTTTGGAAAAGACAATGGATGCGACAGAGACGGGATTACGAATAAAACTGAGTACGGCAAACGAGTAGTACGACGCAATGATACGTCCAATAAACTTGAAAAGGTTCGATGCGGAATGAGCACAACGCGTACAAATAATATCGAGGAACAGTTGGATACACTTCATGATGATGGTGTATGCTGGAGGCAACAGGATACGTCCAATATTGTTTGAATACTGGAACAGTCTGAAATAGACAAGTCCACTGACAAACGTGAGGTATGGCGCAATCAAAGAGGAAAAGGCGGCAATAGCACGCTTCTTATAACTCTTTTTCATACGGAGACTACGTGGAATGAGTAGACATAGGAGTACGAGTGATATACCTTCAAATGGGAACACACATGTAAACACACCGATGGGTGGTGGATACATGGCTTGATTGTATAGGATCTGCCACGTGATGGGTGCACCAACCCAATAAATGGTACTGGTAAAGATAATTAAAAAGGTGACTCTAAACTTCATCAACAATGCCACCCATGCAAAGGCAAAAGCTGCCGTCATACCACAACCAAGTGTCAAAACACCCCAAATAAATTGGGTTGGTAGTTTGGGGTTAAAGAGCATCAGGACAATCTGGCACACTAGTCCTGCGCCAACCGACAGCGCTATACGGAATAATAATACATGGGTTGGAGGTGGTGGTAAAAAGTGAACCATCTCATCGACCGATGTCTTGGTCGAGTAGTCTAGATAGGGTGTCGACGACGATATGTTGCTATTTTGTACTGCAGAGTGAAGTGAATCATTGGTGTCATAGTATAATCCATTCCTCATACTACTCATACTACTATTTATATTTATACTATTCGATGCTTGTCCTTGTTGTGTTCCCGATAATAATCCTTGTGTTGAATTATTTGTAGAGGCAGCATTGTTGGAAATTGCCGGTAAAAATAATTGATCTCCTTGTATTGTTGTGGTTGGTGATGTTATACTACTATTACTATTTTGTCCAACTACTACTGGTGAATCTTTTACAATAAATGACATTTGATTCTGATTTCCATTTTGATTTTGATTTCCAGCTCCATCTTCTATATAAAAAAAAAATAAGATTTATTAATTAATAAATCTTAGAGTTTTTGTTTTAATAATTAATTAATATACCATTATTTAAATTTTGTAGAGGGATCGCAGATTGATCCTCTGCCATTCTATTATATTATATTATTATATTTTATATTTTTAAAAAATACTAGAGTGAAAGTAAATAAATAAATTATTAATTAAAATAATTATTGAACTTGGAAATTAATTAAATGATAATAATAAACGATGATGATGATGATTATGATGATGATAAATACAAGTTATAAAATGATCAATGTGTTCAGTAAATAAGGAAATAATAATACAATACAATAATACAAATTTTATAAAATCTGAGAGTGGATGGTCTTTACAATCCCAACCTTGCTTGGTGTGTCACTACCACTACTATTACTACTACTACTACGTATTATAGTAGTAAAAGTAGGAAAAATATAGATTGAGATGGCTAGGTGTGGGTGGGTTGAAATTGGAACAAGCAAAAAAGAGAGAGAGAGAGACACGCAGATACAGATAAGATTAATAGGCAGGAAGCAGTAAGAGAGTAGTTGATGATGATGATGAAATAGTTATTTATAAATCTAATTAGATTAATTAATAAAGTGAGTTGTTGTTGTTGTTGTTGGTGATGTTGATTATATTATATTAATTGTTGTGTGCGTGGTCATGGATGTATGGATGGATGGATTGATGGTCATGGCCCACAAATGCATTTTCAAAAGGTGGATGGATCATCCAATACTATTTTTAAAATAAATCAAAAAAAGATGAACTAAAAGATTATCAGGCAGGATTATCATGATGATTGATAGTGGTAGTGGTGGGATGAACAGTGTAGTGGATAACGATAAATAAATAGATATTATGATATACCTAGAAAATGAACTAGTCGTCAAACAACCACTATTTACAGATGTGTCATGTGAGAAAATATCAATCACTATATATTATATTATATTATATCTTGGAGTGCGTCCACCCCAACCCATGTCAGTCAGATATTTGGATATCAAACAAACACACCACCACATACAAAAAACAATTGTGTGGGGTATATATATACAATACTAACTCGAGTTCACATGTGATTGATTACCTCTGTATGTGTGTATATTAATAATTTGGGCAATATTTTATAAAATACAACAAACAACAAACACAATCAATCTTAAAGATGCGTCTGCCTACCCAAATATCGTAAATAGTGAACTGCTACTACAAACAACTACTCCATAATATACTACTACCTACTCTACTATTATTATTTTTATGATTATGATGATTGATTGTGATGTAAGTGATGATGATGATGATGATTTACATACACTAACATTAATAATAATATGGATCTGCTACTTTAATGTACCAGATGGTAGGATTGATGAAGAGACGGTTGTGGTAGTGGTTGTTGTTTGTTGTTGGATCCAACCTACGGTGATATTTTACTAGCAATATTGATTGCAGACATTCGGTATCTACAACTAGCCAGCCAGATCTTGTTGTTGTTGGTATTCCATTCTTCTATGTTCCTCTTGTCTTTTGATGGTATTGTAGATGGGTAGAGGTAGAGTCTTTTTGTTCCTGTTGTTGTTGGTTCATTCAAGTCAACTGACTTTTGAATTGAGCTGATCGATGTTTCCCAAGCAGCTGACTTTTAGATCGAAATCAAAGCAAGATGAGGTGAATGAGTGAACTCCACTCCACTCCTGTTGTCAATCAACGAAACCAACTAACTATACTATTCCTACAACTATTAATTAATTGAATTCATTCTCTTGTTGTTGTTGTTGTTTTCAAGTAAATCTAATCTTGACATGAACAACAGTGAAGTTGATGATGAATGAGAGATCAAGAGATTTTGGTGATTTTAAAACAAATATAATTTTAGTAGTAGTGTGAATTCCCTTTTACAAGTTGGATGCACCCAACCAAACAAGGTATTAACCAACACAACTCTATTAAAATGAAATTACTTTATCTAGTAATTTCCGAAATGGCACCATCTATCTATTTGTTAAAGGATGGATTATTGGATGGATGGATGAGGATCCATTTCCATCTTTTAATACATAATTAAATAAAATGATAGTCCTATTTATTATTGTTATTATTGTTATTATTGTTATTGTTGCCGCTATTTATACAAATATGCCAGCTTTAAACTTTTAAAATTAGAGTGTACAATCTTTTGTTATTATTATTATTATTGACAATAATTATGTTGGTTAATTGGTTAATTGGTAGGTTGGTTGAATGTAAATAATTTATCTAATTATTTATCTATTTTGTTGTTGTTTTGCTAATAATAAATATTTATATTTATATTATTATTATTAATATTATTATTTAAATAGAGTTACAAGTAAAAGTAGTTTCTTGGGAACATGTAGTTGGATATTGTTTACTGGTACAACACTTTTCACCGGTACATCCAGAAGTACAGATACTTTCGACTGGTGATTGAGAAGAGTCACAACTAAAGGTGAGGTTATAGTCCATGTAAGTGTATTGGAATCCAGTGACAAAGTAATAGTAGTATTGGAGATTGGTACACTTGTCGTCGGTATAGTACGATGTGATAAAGGTGCTATTGGTGGTGATTGGTGTTGGTACAGGACTCTCAGAGATGTACATGATAGCCCATTGAGTAGGTAGATCCGATGCAAAGTCTGCCAATACACATGACCCATTCTTGTAGGAACCAACATCAAACTTGCCCTTACAATCGGTATTGTTATAGATCTTCCAACCAGCACGTAAAGCATCTACTATGAAATAATAGGATTTATCTTCAACAACGATACATTGGTTGATTGAAAAAGAGTATCCTACGCCAACTGCAGTATCACCTTTACAAGTCTCTTCAACTTGATTTGGAATAAAGTTGACATATAAATTGGTTGGTAATTGTGCACTTGTTGATGACAACAATGCAAGTATTCCTACTAATCCTATTAATAATATAATTGATTTCATCTTTTCTATCTCTCTATCTCTATCACACAACTAAACTACTGATATCTATATTTGCAAATACAACGATCAGGTGTTTGTTGATAATGCAAAAAGAAAGATCTTTGCAAAAAAAAAAAACAAAAAACATTCTGCAAAGAAGCCGATTCCATCAATGTGCTCTGTTCCATTGGCCCATTACAACGATTATTCTGATTATCGGGATTGATCAGTTGCGAAGATACATGTTTTAAATTAAACTCGCATTCGACGTCATATTTATAATTATATAAAAGTCAACAACAAAGTCTAAAATATCTTAGCTAATATATAATATTATATAATATTTGAGGAGGGGAAGATTGGAATAAATTATGTATGTATACCAATCATTTTTTATTTTTGATATAATGACAGTTTGCATCGGTTAACACAAAAGGTTATCGGTTTGATGATCAAACTGTCACATTCAGCCTGGTTATGAGAAGAATAAATTATTATTATTATTATTATTATTTTATAGTTGCGGTACTGTTAGTTGTACAACTATAAAAATTGGTTGAAAATTGCCTTGAGTATAATAATATTGTTTGAGGAGGGTTTTAGGAAATATTTCCTAAAGTATTGTAGATTGTTGTTGTTGTAGTTGTAATAGTTGTAGTGGTAGTATTGTCTAGTTGTTATAGAGGTAATATTGTCTAGTTGTGTAATTTGTAAAAAAAAAGAGTTGAATTTGTCGATGGTTGTTTAAATTATTATTATTTGTTATTATTTGTTATTGTTTAGCACCCAACATTCTTGGTGATTTTGCCTTTAGGGTGACACGGAATTGTTTGAGTGGTGAACCATTTTCATCGAGAATACGAATTGGTTTGAAATCCATGTCATCTTGGTCGAGTCTTAATAAAGGAAGCTCTCCTGCACCACAACCAACACTACTACTAGATCCTCCCAAGTCAAAGCTAGGGATTTCAGACAACGACGACGACGATGAGACAGTATCATTGATGTTCTTCTTGTTGTTTGAAGACGACGCAGACTGCGAGGAAGAGGAGGAATGGTTCAAATACATGTATTCAGGCATCTTCATGAGGATCTGATTGCAATACGAAAATGTGAATAGAATTAAGAACAAATAATAGGTGGTTGGTTGGTGTTGGTGTTGTTGTGTTTGTTGGTCGAAATAATGATTCAATAAATCAGTATTTTTGTATTCTTCTTCGTTGACGTAGATATTATTATTTTCCATATTCGCAGATTTTTGTTTTTTTTTTGTTGATGTGAAAGAAAGGATGGTGGTTTAGAAGGTAAGGTAGGGCGGGTAAGGTAGGTAGTTGTTTTTAGATTGTCCAAGACTTTGGTTGGGAAATCAATTGTTGGGGCAAATTAATAAAGTCAAAAAATGGTTGGAGAGAGGTGATCAGTCGGTGATAGGTGTGATATCGTAATAAAAGAAAGGTTGTACGTAGAGGAAGGCGAACAATTGGTTGTTTGCGGGGGGCTACGGACAATGTTAACTATCGGAATAATACGATAATAAGAATAAATAATAATTATTAATTAATTTGATTGATTTGTTGGGTTGGTTGATGTTGTGTAAGGATGGGTTGGGGTAGGTTGGTTGGTTCGTATGAATAAACAACAAAAAAGAAGAAGAAAACAATTAAATAAATGATTGTTGACGAACTTAAATAATGATTTTAGAAAACCTTTATAAAGGTTGTTCTTTCCTTTCTCCTCCCTCCTCTTGAGTAGTTTGGAAACTCAATGAAGAGCAAGGGAGGGAATTTGAGCTGACCAGTTTATTATTATATTGTAATCTCCTTAATGATAAGATGCAAGATCCATTCACTTGAAATCATCCCTTTCGGCTTGCTGTGGTGTGTGTAAGAGAAGAGTATGTTTGAAATAATTTCAAATTATGAGGGTCTCTGCAACAGTTCTGCCCTGTCCTTGACCATTTCAATCTCATATTAAAGGAGGATGGACATGATAGAGTGTGTGTGTGTTTTTTTCGAAAGTGGTTACAAGTACGTGCCACCACACCACACACATCGATACCACCATTTTTTTTTTTAAACTGTTGCATAGCCCTCCAGAGGCAACTCCTCCTCTCAATCGTATAAACATGGTAGCGCCCAAAACCAACAATATTGTTCAACTACGAGAGTTGATTGACAATGGATTATTGATGTTCATACCATTCTTGTACAATTGAAATGGGGGTCATGATAGCTGGCACCGCATCGACAACAACAACAACAAGTGTGGGCAGGGGGAGGGTTAAGGGTTAATCAATCAAATCATCGTAAACGTACATGTTTACTCTTTTCTTTACTCCCTGCCACCTCTCGCATCCTATCCATCGGCTGGGATTGATGATCAAATCCATTTCAAAAAAACTTTTTGTAAATTGCTTGTGGTTTGGTATCAAAGGTTTAAAATACGGGCGGTCGAGCAGTCAAACGCCAATGAAAGGAATCCTATTGACAGACAGATCTGCAAATGCATTACATTCATGGACACTTTTAAACGAGGTTTTGTAAAGATCCCATTCCCCCCCTTTCGCACATTGATTGGCATCATCCACTTTAAATTGGCGATTCTGTCTAATCTATCAAAGGCATGGTTACCTTTAATTAAACTTTGACCATTTTTTTTTGTTGTTGTTTATTTTAATTATACCATTTTGATTTAAAAATATGGATGGCTGGTTTTATTTTAATCTGATTTACCTATAATACAATTATAGATATTTATTTTAATATCTTTTTCTTTTTCCCCATTAATGTGTTTTGTTTTTGGTTTGGTTTTTTTTTTTTTTGTAATCGCTTCATTGCGTTATATTGTTGTTATAGCACCCCATTAAATATCTATCTATCTATCTTATCTATAAATATTTGATTATTTTGGTTTTGGAATATTCCATTCCTTTACTTGATCTGGTTGGATCTTGAGGACAAAATTGACATATTTGATTTCTTCATAACCTTCACTGGTGTGTGGCTCCACAAAGTTCTTTTTAAACATATTATAACCGATGCCTGGAACATGCTTTACACCTTGAGTTCTTTCTCTATAATAATTCAAATGTTGTGCCAATTCAAGTGGTGTTTGCATTCTAAAACATCTTACTGGTACTCCATCTAAATAGCAAATAGAATATATTGGTTAGTTCAACTACAAGAATATATTTTATATATTTGTTTGTTTGTTTTATATTTATATTTACATTGTTTTGCAAGTTTAATATAATCTAATCTATCAGTTTTGGCGGGATTTGTATTATCAATGACGACAGATAAACCTTGAGCCAATGATTCTTTACAAACTTTAATACATTTTTCTTTGGTTTTTAGAGTATCACGATTGACGTGGACATAGCCAGCTGGGACAAAGTGAGTTTTGGAAAAGGTACTCTTTCCAGAGGCAGGGAACCCACACATGAGAACCAACTCTTGCACCTTGGTCTTGGGAAGAATGTTACCTCCACCTTGGATGACATCACCGGTTGTTTCAACCTTTGGAATCTTATCGTTGGAAATAATACCAGTGGCACTGACAGCAGCAGACTTGTCAACAAATGGAGCTTCACCCAAAAAGAATTCTTCTGGTGTCTTGAATGCAATACCAGATGAAAGTGCAAATCCAAGATCAGATGAAGCAAAATCTTTTTTCTTTCCTGCTTTCCAATTATCTGGTCTAAAAAACAAAATAATAATAGTTAGTTATATTTTCTTATTTATATTAGTATTTTTTCTTCTTACCTTCCAGCAGCATCACCAACATATAAACAATCTTTTGAATTAATTGTAACTTTTCCATTGGTACAATCTTCAACGAGGAAATTCCACATTAATTTGTTTGGTTTACGCCATTTACCGTTGAGGTCACACGCCATGATGGCAATACATGGGATACCCCATTCCTTGAACAAGTCCTGAATCTTTCCACTGACATTACTAAACTTGGTACGGTCGTGCTGACTGCCGACGCCAATACCACCTTGGTTGGTGACAATGATGATTTGGTAACCCTTGGTATAGTACTCTTTCATCATGATGGGTACGCAATCAGCCCAATACACCCAATCGGTACGAGTCTTGGCAAACTTGGCACCAGACTTTGTATGGACAATAGTATCATCCATATCAAAGGCTACAATCTTTGAACGAGAGATTGGTTCCTCTAAATAATAATATGCTTCTCCTCCTTCCATTGTCCATTTCTTTAATGGACAAGATGTTGCTCCATTATTATTAAATACTACATTCGAGGTAGAAGTTGAAGTGGTTGAAGTAGTTGAAGTAGTAGTTGTGTTATCTTCTTCTTCTTCTTCTTCTTCTTCATCTTCATCATCAGATTCAACTACTTTTGATTTGGCAGCTGCCTTTGATGATTGTTTCTTTGGAGCGGCAGCAGCTGGTTTGGCAGGAGTTGGTCTCTTCTTGGCTCTCTTTGCTTCTTCATCGGATGATTCATCTGATTCTGGGTCAGATGCAACTTGTTTCTCTTCTTCCTCTTCTTCAGACTCTGAATCAGATGCATCCTTTGCCTTTGATGATCCTCTACCACGTTTAGGAGGTGCTGATTTGGTTGATGATGATGTATCAGGTGATGTTTTCTTGGCTGTAGTAGTAGTAGTACCGCTACCTCCTTCCTTTTGCTTTTCGAGGATCTTTTCAATCAACTCTACTTTTTTACCTCTTGCAGGGATACCCAACTTCTTTGCAATTTGTACTACATCCTTGTATAATTCATCTTCAAGTGATTCTTGTGTGTATGTCATGACTAATAATATATTGTTTTTTTTTTTTTATATCTTTCTTCTTTGTGAGACAGAGATACAATAAAATGAAAAGTTAAAAAGAAATAGTTATAATAAATTTATATATATATATATATGAAGAGATAATGATTATGTATTTGTTTGTGTTGGTAAAAGAGAGATGTATAGTTAGATGATAGAAATCAAAAGGCCAAATCGCTCTCCTTTTACCTCCAAAATTGGTGTTTCCTCTAAATTCGAATTTTGGTGGCAAAAAACAAAAAGATGCTTACATTGCATTTTGCTGTTTGAGATCGATTGTTGATGTTTGTAACGGTTGAACTAACTCAACACCACCCAATCACAGCAGAGGACAAATAGAGACCGGGACGGTCGGGCGGGAACTTTATCAATTGATCCACTGTGAATGATGACATTTTTGTGATAAATTAATCACATTTATTTCTATTTCTTTTTTCGATTTGTTGTTGTTGTTGTTGTTGGGGGTTTAAATAAATATTTGTTGATCTTCAATTTGATTTGGAGTTAATCTATTTGATTTTGATAAAAAGTAAGAAGAATCATTTTTGTTGGGCCATGATATGATGATGGTGCTACCTCGTAGTTTGGCAAGTGGATAGTATCGGTCTGTTATTCTCTCGAGTAATTCAAAATCCTTTGACTTCCAAAACGAGAATAGTATATTTGGTTTGGTGCCAAATCCAGTCTTTATAATCTGGGAACTGTAAACTAATCCACCATAGTTTACAGGTGTACCATCTTTATAGCCACAATAGATTGATGTTGTACTATCAGGTGTATCATGAACCGATATCATTTTAGTATATGAACTAATTAAAGTAACTAATACTATTCTAATTGTATCAATTGGTTGATCCTAAACAGAAAACCAAAAACATATTTTGATCAATATTTGGTCAAACTTATTTCCATTTTTATATATATAAATATATAAATATAAATATAAAGCTTACCTTGAATTCTTCTACAATGGTACCTCTAATTTCTTCATTTCCTACAAATTGATCTAATATTGTTCCATTCATTTTGTTTTTTCCCCTTTTCTAATCTATCTCTATCTAATTTCTAAAAATATTTATTACTGTACATGTAATGTAAAATTAACAAACTATAAATAAATAAATAAATAAATAACCTTTTTTAGTCTTGTTGTTTACTAGTTTAAATATATATTTATAT
This sequence comes from Cavenderia fasciculata, assembly GCF_000203815.1. NCBI lineage: Eukaryota > Evosea > Eumycetozoa > Acytosteliales > Cavenderiaceae > Cavenderia > Cavenderia fasciculata. Next base: position 243,944 of record NW_004457723.1, read on the forward strand.
AAATAAATATAGGTTGATGAAATAGATTGAAATATATATATATTAATTTAAATTAACACACACAAACCACACACACAGACACAGTCTACACTTCCTATTCCTTTTCTTTTTCTTTTTTGTTGTTGGTAGTAATAGATGATAGTTTTTTGTACCGTTATCATAATTCTGACTATTTTTTGTGGATTCCATTGTTGTACTACGATCCACGTCCGCTTTTTACCCCCTTCCTCACACACCACCAATTCTGTGTGTATTTGTTTTTTACAGTCTACACACACAACATTGCATTGCAATCAAAAAGAAAGATCTTTTTCATTTTGTTTTGTTTAGTTTTGATTTTAAAATAATTTTTAAATATTTTAAATTTTATATAATTGTTTGATTGATTATATGCGAATAGTGATTAGTTTGGTTTTAGTTTGGTTGTTGGATGGTTGGTTGATCTCTTTTTTTTTTGGATTTTATGGTTTATGTTTTTTTTTTTCCTTATTATTTATGATTATGATTATCCTCTTTTACGTGTATATTATTATTATTATTGTGATGGTGATGGTCTTTTTCATATCCATCATCTCTTCTACTATTATTACTGTAATTGTTGTTGTTACCCCCTCCTTCTCTTGAATATTGTTGGTGATGATCTCTATCCCTATTGTTGCCACCATGATAATCCTTGTCTCCTCGGTGTTCTCTTTCATTTCGGTTATTATTATTGTATCTACTATTGCTATCTCTATCTCTATCTCTATTGTTATTATCACCTCTACCTTGATCATGAATTTCACCAGTTTCTAGATTACTTGAACCTCTTGATGGTGGTGCAACGACATCTCGATGTGGAGATGGAGAACGAGAAGAGTCACCACGTCCCGATCTTCTTTCCTTTCCATAAGGAGAATATCTTGTTGCATTGTTGTTGTTGTTGTTGTTTGGTGACGGACCACGAGGTGATAAAACATTGGTACTACTTGACGTTGAACCATTAGTATTATTATTGTTATTACTATTTGGTGAAGTTGAAGATAGAGATGGTGATTTGTTTGGTGTCTTTAATTGAGGTAGTGGTGATGATGCTAGTCGATCATTTGGTCCAATATTATTACTACTACTACTATTATTATTATTATTATTACTATTGTTATTGTTATTATTATTATTGATAGGATTCGAATTAACGTTACTATCAATAACCATATCAATGACTGAATCGTTATTTTTTTGTTGTTCACTATTATTATTATTATTATTATTTTCTACTACTTTTATAGTTGGATTTTCGTTTGGTTGTTGATGGTTACTACTATTATTATTATTATTGCTATTATTATTGTTATTATTATTATTATTACTATTTTCATCTTTTGTTAAAGGATGTTTTTCATAGAGATCAAGAATATAACTTCCAATCTCTTCCAATACCTCCAATTTAACGTCGAGGATTTCCCACCATTGTTTTTTACCCTCAGAGGAAAGAGGATAATTTAAAAATTTCGTTGCCAAATAAACGGCTGCATATGATATCAATTGAGGTGGAAACTGTAAACATAGATTAGTTCGCAAACTATCATTTACAAAATTCCATGCCACTTGACATAATCTTTTACTTCCTATTTTGATTGTTTGGAAATAATAATAATAAATGGATTAGATAAGATCTTTACTTGCGATATTTCATTCTTTTCATTTTCTTTGCTTGAGTTGAATCAATTTACCTTGTATCATTTTCATATATTCTAATAAAAATTTATATGGATGATCTACAGTTAATTCAAAGGCTATTGTTGTCAATAATAAATGCTCGTGTTGAATAATTTTGTTTATAATTGATTGTATTTCCTAAAATTAATTAAGTTTCATTAAATAAATATTAATTAAGTTAATCCATACTTCTCTTCTATCTCTCAACGTATACATACTCCTTGATCAGGATTGGTTTGTTTTTTGTTTTTTGCTTTATAATAAATACTTGCAACATCAACCAACTTTCTTGGTGATTCTTCAACTTTGGTTGCCAAGAATAAACATGTAGTTGCTACAAGCTATTATATTATAAACAAGATATATCAATATTAATACATAATTATTGTGGCAATCATTTAAAAACAAACTTACAAATCTATCATAATCACGAAGTTGATGCCTAATATAGAATCTATGAAAATAGGTAGTTGCAGTTGCAATTATAAGTTGTGATCTATAGATAAATAAATAAATAGAGATGTGTGTGTAAGTGATAACAGGTATTCATTGCTTTGTTGTTGTTTTGGTTCAATTTACAATTTCAAAGTTATTCCAATGTCTTGTATAAAAGCACAACTAGCTCTTCTAGATGTTATTTCTTGTTTATCTTTTCCATAATGATTCATTACTTGTTCTTTTGTAAAGTACCAGTGACGACTCGGTCCTGTTTTTAACCATTCATAGGATAAAGATGATGATGAAGATGTTGTCGTTGTCGTAGACGAGGAAGAAGAAGAAGAGGTTGCTACTGCTGCAGTAGCAGCTGCTGATGGTGCATTGTTAGATAATATCGTTGTTGGTGTGTTTATTATTGTATTATTGTTGTTGTTTGTCAACGTTGAAGATGAAGAAGAAGAAGAAGTTGAATTTGGTGCAGATGTAATAGATGTCATACTATATGATATGAATAATATATAATTGTTCTTGTTTTATTGATATGTATGAAGATGTCTCTTCTCCTTTATAAACTATTTCTAATACTACTATTATTATTACTAATACTGATACTACTACTACTCGATTGATGTGAATGAATGAATGAAACGTTCACAAATATTCGTTGTCGTCGTTCTTTGAATGATGATGATTGTTGTTAAAATACTGTTTATATAATATTGAAAAGAAGGGAATGAGAAGAAGAAATACACAATAACCTAACTATACTATAATCCTCTTTCTTATTTGTTTGTAACTCTCGAGTATTCTTCTTCTTACTTCAATAAAAAAAAAAAAAAAAAGAAAAATTCAAAAAAAAAACCAACTATGGTCAATTCTTATTTTCTCTCTATGGAATTCCAAGGAATAATAGAATAATAATAATTGATCTATAAATAGTTTTATTTATTTTGATAACTATTTAAAAACCATGATTCATATCTGATGACGATGATGATGATGATGATGATGGTTTATATTGTTGTAGATTGGTTCGACGACTAAAATTATAGGTTGAGGTTGAAGTTGAAGTTGCAGGGGCTTGTTTTTTAATGGCTGATCCTAAATATTCGATTGGATCACTATCTTCATCCAAACTGATAACTTCTTGTGATGCTACTCTTTTTCCATTACTATTATAATTACTATTTGTATTATTATTATTATTATTATTATTATTATTATTATTATTAATATTATAATTTGTGTTATAACTATTATTAACATTATAACTATTTTTACTTATATTTAAAGAAACTGCTTTTTTTGGTGTTTGTTGGCAACTATTCGTTGATGTCGTTGATGTTGTTGAAGTAGTTGAAGTTGAATATTCATCTTTAACTTTTGCTATTGTTGGTGAAAATTTATTCTTTGTTGTCCATGATGATGAAGATGATGCAGATGATGGAGATGTTTGTTGTTGTTGTTGATGAGGTGGAGAATTATAAGAAGATCTTCTTTCATTATCTTTTGTTTGTTCTAAAAGTTTTCTTGAATCAAAAAATGATTTGAGTGAAGGCAGAGATCTATCGATTGAATTATTATTCTTTATACACATTCTTGCCCATCTTGAAAGATTCCTCCAAACACTCTCCTGAGTAAACCGACTATCAATCAATAAAATCGATCCATAATCATCTTTATGTCTAATACATCTACCAATTGCTTGATTTAATGCTCTATATCCTTGAAGTGTATACCATCTAAAAAAAATAAATTAAATTTGATCAAATTAATATTACTTTTTCTATTTCCATTATTTTTTCCTCTTCTTTTTCTATTCTTTACTCATTTCCATTAATTAAATTTTGAATAATTGAACAATTTGAATCATTATATTTCTTTTTAAGATCAACTCTGAGATCTTTAATATTTGGAAGAGGAATACCAACAATGATGACACCACGAGCATACTCGTCTGAAAAGTTGATACCTTCACTGACTTTACCACGACACACTGAAAAGAGGGTGGCACCTGTTTTGACGGCATCATTGTATCCTTCCAACACTCGTTTGAAATCCTTGGTTTGTTTTGGTTCGAAAAAGATTGGTTTGCATTGATCAATCTTGTTGTACATGCCAGTCATTTCCCAACGATTCTTTATCTTTTCCATAAATGCATAACTTGGGAAAAAGACCAATACTCCATTTGGAACGACTTGAAGGTGTTTGAGGATAGCATCGCCGAGTGCATCTTGAAATTGGAGATTCTCGGATCCCTTGAATGTGCAATCCATCTTGGTATTGTTGGTGCCTACGCCAAGCGTACCAATCCAAACACGTTTGGTGATGTCACCTAGATTACCGAGTTCGGCAGTCACTGGGAACGGCGATGACAATTCACTGGCAAATGAATTTAACGGTGCCAATGTACCAGATGTTAAAATGATGGTACGTGCCTTTTCACGAATCGATTTGAATGCCGATCTAGGATTCATACACCAAATACCATAACTATAGTATAGTTTGGTACCACGAGCCGCTGGAACATACACTTCCTGACGTTGGAAAAACATTCTAAAATCGGAAATGAATTGCAAGTTGCCAAATACAAAGTCATAGACTTGAGCAAGATTTGCTAAAATACCCAAGATCTTTGGACTCAGTAATTCATTGTCACGTTTTTCCATTTTAACTCTTTGCTTTGTTTTTGATTGGTGTTCGTCGGCAAGACCCTTTTCACCAGGTTTGTTTGGTGTTTCTGCAGAAACAGTACCACCACCTTCAGTATCATCCTTTTCCAATCGATCCAGAGATTCCCTCAACTTTCTATAATTTGCAGCTGTCAATCCAAAATCCTTTTCCAAAACCTCTAGAATCTTTCTACCAGACCATACATTGTTTTGATTCTTATAGTCTTGATCGGTCAGTACCTTTTCATTCCTTGACATCCATGTACCCATCTTATCAAACAATGAATATAAATACAACATTGTCTCTTTTTCATTTGGTGTTGCTTGATCCATAATCATTGAATTACTCATCGTATCTTTACATTGTGTTGTTGATTCATTAACCTCTTCTTTTGTTAATTCAAAACTTGCTGCTGACATTAATGAATCTTCTATATTACTAAAATAAAAAAGAATAAAAGTAAGTTAATAAATAAATAAATAAATAAATAAATAAATATTCTTTTCTTTTGTCTATTTTAACATACTGAGCTTCATCAAAAATAATAATTGAATTATCAAAATGTTCTTTAAAAATTTTACGGATACTTGGTTCAATGATATAATTGTAAGGACAAAAGATTAGATTTGCATGTTCGATGAAACCTTTTGAAGCATAGTATGGACATTCACCGAGATCTTTACCACCATCGATGAAATCTTCGATTGACCAAACCTCCTTTTCTCCACCCGGTAGGAACTTTGGTATCTGGGAGAGTGAGTATTGCTTGGTACGACGTTCGAATCGACAGTTTCTCTCTTTTCTTACTTTTCTGCACTTGTCCTTTTTACGATCATACCCAGCCAATTTCGGATTGATACAATAATGATCTCTTGATGCCAATACACACATACGTGGTCTATAAGGTGTCTTTAACAATTCAGAGGTCAATTGTGCAATTTGTGAATGAGTTCTTGAACAAAAGAATATCTTTGGTACTGATGCCACTTCTTCTTTTGCTTTTTCTAATAAATCTGGTGTTGATACGTTGGTTGTTGGTGATGTAGCTGCAGAACCACCATATGGTGTTGAAGGTGGTGTTGTACTTTGACTTTGACTTTGTGATTGTGATTGTTGTGATTGTTGTGAACTTTGTTGATGATGAGCTGACATTGTTCTTTGTCCATTACCATTAAGTGGTACATAATCAGATTGCAACTTTACACCAGTATCACTAAAATCATCGAGAAAGGACATATCACTCGATACAATCTTGGTATCTTCATCCTTTTTAGGTCGTTTTCTTCGTTCTTCCATTAGATACCGTTCCTTGTTTGCCTTTTCCCTTTCAGCGCGTGCCAATGCGTTAATGTTGGAGTCTCGTTCTGCCAACTTGCCCTTTTGCCACTCGAGTGTTGCACATAGCAAAGACAGTGTCTTTCCCGTACCAGTTGCAGACTCCAACAATGCATTCTGACCCTTTTCACAAGCCTCTAATATTCTATGCATCATAGTTGCCTGTGTATCATAAGGTTCATAAGGGAATTTAATATTATGACCATTGATCTTGTATGTTGTTCCATCTTCTGATTTACTCCATTCTACTGTATCTGGTTGTGTTGTAGAAGTATTAGATGTATTATTTGATGTTGTTGATGTTGTTGATGTTGTTGATGTATTTGACCATGATTTATTATAACCATTATAACCACCACCTTTATTATAGTTTGAATAAGGTGATTGTGTTGATGAAGCAGCATTATACTCTGATTTGATAGGTGTAACAGGTGCAAATGTACTCTTTTGATTGTAAATGCTATCGGTCGATGTTGAAGATGGCTTTGATGATATCTTTAACGAGATTACCTTCTTTTGTGGTTGTGATGATGGTTGTGACATGATCGTAAAAGATAGTATACAACCTACTTGCTTGAATACACAAACTTAATTGTTATTCAATAGATTATTTTAATAATAATAAAAATATTAATAATATTTTTTTTGTTTGTTTGGGCAAGCAGTGAAAGCTTTCACCACCAAAAAAGATTAGAGTATTCATTATTCATTTTTAGACAGACACCCCAATTATTATTTCTTGGAATTCTCAAGTTTGTATGAACTATTATCTCTCTATCTCTCTAACATCTCTCCCTTTTTTTGATCTTTTAAATTAAATCGCAAACATGATTCAAGATATGATATGATATCTCCTCAATGAAATAAATGGGTGAACTATATGACAAGTTCAAACTTTGAAATACTACTATGTATGTATGTGATAATCATAATTAATTAATTAATAAATCTAGAATAAACCCAAAAAAGTATTGTTATCACTCGTTTGTATGGTGCAATTTGACGATCGTCACCGAAATTTGGTTTTGAAATTTCTTTCAAACGTTGGTCTGTTTTTTTGTAGTTGGTGCAGAACTTGGTGCAAGTCTGCAACGCACACTCTCTCAGATCATAAGGTTTTTTTCTTCTCCTTTTTATCTTTATCTTTATCTTATTGTAGTACTATAACTAAAACAAACAGAAACATTACGCGCATATATTATTTATTTATTTTATATTTGTATTACCAATTTAAAAGATTAATTAGATTCAATCAAAAAATAATAACAAAAAAGGTATGAGAAAACCCAACCCCTAAACCTAGTATAGCACAACAACACTTTGAGAAAATCAATCACCCTCCCTGAACGCACATCACGCCCGTTCAACACGCACGATCACCCCCATCATCACTAACCAAACCACACCTCAAACAAACAAAAACAAAATTGGTTGTTGTTCCATTTCGCTTGATGTGAATTTGAACGCAGAATTTATCTCTGTATTTGTATAAATACTACTCTACTTTCTCTCTCTCTGTCTACGACGATCCAATTCATTCAGAACTACAAGTATTCTCTATCTCTTTCTTTTTAATATGTATGCTATACAATACAATACAATACAAACAATCGATCAACAACTGTAGCATTCCCTATCGATCATCGTTTATCATCATATGATGAATATAAATTATATTCATTACGCATATTATATTCTTTTATTCTTCCTACCTTTCCTCCTCATCCATCATCTATCATTCATCTATATCATTCAAAAAATTAATTAAACACAATAGTCAGTCTGACAGAATAATCATTTATTTATTTCTTACCCACACCACACTCTGTCTCTCTCTCTCTATATTTCTATTTCTCTCTATCTTACTCTTTCTTTAAATATTATTATTATTATTAAAAAACGATTTAATAAATCTAACATAATTTAATTTAATTAATATAGACACGAGACATAATTAATAATTATAACAATAATAACCCGATCATCATCATTTTCCATTAATATTTCTTTTAATATTTAAAACAAAAAAACAACAATTTCAAACCATTAATAATAATAATAATAATATATCATACGAATAGATATATTTACATACGCAATTATTATATTTATATACATCAACAAATCAAATCAAATCAAATCAAATCAAAATCCAACCAAAAATAATAATAATTATTGATAGAATATAGAATGTGTAGATTTATTTTTTATTTGGGATCACCAATTAAATTATCGGCCATTGTAACTGAACCAAGTCATGGTTTATTACATCAAAGTTTACATTCAATATGTCCAGGTGTTTCTTTAAATGCCGATGGTTTTGGTATTGCATGGTGGGTACCAGAGATTACTCCGATTCCATGTGTTTTCAAAGATATTACTCCTGCATGGTCAAATGTTAATCTTAGACAATTATCAAGAGTGGTAAAGAGTGGCTGTTTGATGAGCCATATAAGGGCTGCATCTGCCGGAGCCATCACAACTACCAATTGTCATCCATTCACCTATAGAAACCTCAGTTGGATGCATAATGGTACTCTATCTTATCATACTCAATTAAGAAGAGATGTTTTAAATCTTTTATCTCAATCTGTATGTAATACAAAATATAATATAAATAATATTTAATTAATTTATTAATTTATTTTTAATTTTAGGGATTTGAATTAATTAAAGGAACAACAGATACAGAATTATTATTTGCATTATTTATTACCAATTATGAAAGAGAGATTGGATATGTACCAAAACCAAAAGAAATATCGACCACTGCCATTTATTCGACACATCATAGTTTTCTTGAACCAGAGGAAGAAGCCTATCCAAAGAGACACGACAATGCTCAAATATTTGCAAAGGTATTGAAAGAGACGATACATCAAGTTCACGCACTCATATTAAAGTATGAGATTGACAATGGAATAGTGATGGACGAGGGTGATGCTGGTGCATCTGCGACACTACAGATAACAAAAACTTGCGCAAAACTTAATCTATGTGTGTCTGATGGTTCGTGTGTCGTTGCATCTCGTTATGTGACTGGTCCAACTACTTGCGCACATACATTGTTTTGGTCACGTGGTCAATCACTCGAATGTGACAAGGGTGCATGTCTCTTGTCGGGAAGCACCAACACTCTCAAACAATCGGTTATCATTAGTTCCGAACCTTTGGCTCTGGATTTCAAATGCAGTGAGGTCCCTGTCAACAATATGGTCGTTGCAAATGATGATGGCTATTTTGAAATCCTTCCAATAAATTAATATTAATTAATGTGATTTTAGTCAATCGCTGATACTAGAATAAAGTGAATGATTGTTTTTCTCTTTATTACTTGTTTTAATAATATATATTAATTAAAAATCCATTGATCAATCCACCAACTAGAGCCAAAAGAAATATCATCCACCAGCTATTGTCTGACCTTTCCTTGTTCATCTCTTTTTTCCTTTGCGATACGATCTTGTTCATCTCTTTTTTCCTTTGCGATACGATCTTGTTCATCTCTTTTTTCCTTGTCAATGCGATCTTGTTCATCTCTCTTTTCTTTTGCAATACGATCTTGCTCGTCTCTCTTTTCCTTTGCAATACGATCTAGCTCGTCGTTTGTAGCCTTTTCCTTTGCAATATGATCTTGTTCATCTCTCTTAGCCCTGGCAACACGATCTTGCTGTTCTATATCGGCCATTTCTTTGGTGAATGGAATAAATCTAATATTAAAGTATTGAGCATCCTGATACACTTGGTGAATATTATCTTCGTCCAATTCAATTAATTTGATCATATTTTTTAGTGGGTATTCAATACCTTTGGAGTTACTAAACTGATTGTTCAATGCTTCAAATTTAAGTTTATCTACTTGACAAAACAGATGTGGATAAATCGATTTTTGAACATGTGATACCACTCCAATATCCACCAAACCAATTGATATGAAAGTATCGTTGTTCTCCCATTGAAGAATATCCTTTTCCCTAAAAAGTAACAATGTTAATAATTGATCAAAAAAACAATATTATTGTGGTACATACGTCTTGGTTTTACCAACTCCATAACATTTTTCACCAAGCATCAAGATGAAATCGCAGACCTTGTTGTCTTCGATGAATGAATTGGTAATGTTGGTGTGTCCAGTGAGATGATAAATATTGATATCTTTTTCCAAATTTGACTTTATAGTATCCTTTGCTGTGGTTATGTGGATTGCACATCTAAAACCTAAAAATCCTTTGTGACCCTGCTTTAAATGGTTTAGTAACAGTGGCTGATTGAATGATTTACCAAGAACTAGTGTTTTAAGTGACTTTGGCAGCCCTTTCATTTCACTATTAAATGACGACCCTAGTATTAATGTTTCAACTCTACTAGGAATATCACCCCAATTGATCGGTTGATTGAACTTACCAAATAACTTTAATTTTAAAAGTGTTGGTGGAAGTAATCCAGTGAGGGGACTGTTGAATTCACCATCCAATATTAATGTTGTTGTGCTTGATAGGATTTGTCGTTGATCGATTAAAAACGATGTGATTCTTTGTGTGTGTTGGTTGACGTCTCCATTAAAATCATCCAATGAAAGACGATCACGAGGTGTTGCGATTAATAGTTTCGTGACAAAATTAATTAAATGTTCAGAATATCTAATAGTTGATATTTTAATATGTTCTGCATTAAAGTTGTTTTCTTTGTGGTTCTTGATAAATTTTCTTCTATTTTCAATATCATCTGGATGGCTAAAATAATAATAATATTATTCGAATATCATTATAAAAAAACTAAAAAGATCCAATTTAATCAAAAATAATTACCATGAAAGCAAATGTAAAAGAGTTGAACCAACCGAATATATATCACTTGAAGAGTAATATTTCTTTTGTCTTGATTCCTAAAATGAGATTTCAATTAGTTGGTAGAAGTTTTTAATTAAAAGATGTGTCTACATACCGGTGCATAATATCCATATGTTCCACGAGAGACAGGAAGATTCGAAGTGTCATTAATATTTATGGTTTTATCAACTGGTTGATTTTGAAAATGGCAACAACCAAAATCACCAAGAACTATTTCGCCATCTGTTCCAATAAATAGATTTAGTGGTTTGATATCAAGATGTAAAAGATTGTGTTGGGATAGTTTTTCAAGTATGAGGAATAATCGTCGAATATATCGCCATATTTCTGATTCTGTAATATATTGATATTCGGTGCTTTGTTTTTGCTTTTGAGATTCATTCCTAAAAAAAAGACAATTGTCAGCGCGAGTAATGGATTGTAAACGAAAATGACATACCATTGATAGATTGATTGAAATATTTGTTCTAAATCACCACCCTCACAGAAATGTGTCAAAAGATATATCTTCTTTTCCTTGATATCATCTTGGTGATCTTTGTATTGTACAAACATATCGTCGTTGATAAATAGTTTCATCGTTGCGATTTCAAATTGTACTTTGTCATAGAGATTTGGATCTTTTTGTTTCTTTGAGTAATCTATTTCTTTGTAAACAAACTAAAATGAAATGAAATAAGATAATTTAGGTTGGTATTATGAATTAAACTATGATACATACCAATTCACCTTGTGATTCAGACATGACCAAAAACACTTGGTTGGCGGAGTATGGAAAAGAGTGAAGCTTATAATATTTGTGCTTGTTGACTGTAACATAGGAAGAGTGGTTGATAGGGTATGTCATTAAATAGTTGGAATGAAATATCGAGTTGGGAGTATGTACAGAAGTTGAGCTTGGTTCTACCTCGAATTGATCAATGTTGCCGCATTGGTCTTTAGAAAAAATGAGGATTTGATCTTTGAAACTAGGAAGCTTCAATACTCCGTATGACGTTGTCTTGATGAAACGCTTGTTAATTCCAATTGGTTGTTGGAAATCACATAAAAATCTTAGGACCGATTTTGAACCTGGGCAATCAAACTTTAAAGTTTGTAATGATGTTGGTAATACTCCAATTGTTAGGGTGTGGTTATATCTTTTACCAAACACCAAAGATTGTAATGATGTAGGTAATACTCCATCTGATAGTGGTTGGGTAAATCTTTTACCAAACACCAATGATTGTAATGATGTTGGTAACACTCCAATCGAAAGTGCTTGATTATATTCATCACCAAACTCCAATGATTGTAATGATGGTGGTAATACTTTGGCTGATATTGATTGATCATACTCTCGACCAAACTTCAATGATTGTAATGATGATGGTAATACTCCAACTGATATGGTTTGGTTGTAGTAATCACCAAACTTCAAAGATATTAATGCAGATTTTAATGATGGTAATACTCCAACTGGTAGAGGTTGATTATATCTATTACCAAACACCAATGATTGTAATGATGTTGGTAATACTCCAACCGGTAGACGTTGATCATATCTATCACCAAACTCCAATGATTGTAACAATGGTAATACTCCAACCGGTAGAGGTTGATTATATCTATTGCCAAACCTCAATGATTGTAATGTTGGTAATACTTGATCTGACAGGCGTTGATTATAGTCATCACCAAACACCAATGATAGTAATTTTGTTGGTAATACTCCAACTGATAGAGGTTGATTATATCTATCACCAAACACCAATGATTGTAATGTTGATGGTAATACTCCAGCTGGTAGGCGTTGATTATATTCCCAACCAAACTTCAATGATGTTAATGATGGTGGTAATACTCCAACTGACAGAGGTTGATTATATTTATCACCCAAAATCAATGATTTTAATGATGATGGTAATACTCCAATTGATAGAGGTTGATTAAATCCATCACCAAGCGCCAGTGATTGTAGTGATGATGGTATCGATCTTTCTTGGTTGGGGAGATAGGTCGACATCGATTTATTCGATAGGATCTGTATATCAAAGTGAACATTGTATTCACTCTGTTGGAATTTAGGCTCAACAACCATGTCTTTTCCATTTGTAGACTTTTTGTTCATTTCAATTGGCAAGCAAAAAGATTGACCAAATATCAAAGTTTCTACTCCTTTAGGAATATCACCCTCTTTGATCGGTTGATTGAACTTTCCTCCCAATTTTAGTTCGGTAAGTGTTGGTGGAAGTAATCCTCTGAGAGGAGTGTTGAATTCACCATCCAATATTAATGTTGTTGTGCTTGATAGAATTTGTCGTCGGTCGATTAAAAATGATGAGATTCTTTGTGTGTGTTGGTTGACTATTTCTCCATTCAAATCATCCAATGAGAGACGACCGTCAGGTGTTGTGGTTAATAGTTTCATGACAAAATTAATTAAATGTTCAGAGTATCTATCGGTTGATATATTAATATGATAATCGAGTATGTATTGCTTGTGGTTGTTGATAAATTCTTTTCTATTGATAATATCATCTGGGTGACTGAGAAATAAAATTAGCACGTTGTAAGCAATAATTATCCGTTCAATCAAATAAATTAAAATAATTACCATGAAAGTAAATGTAAAAGAGTTGATCCAACCGAATATATATCACTTGAGGGGTAATATTTCTTTTCTTTTGTTTCCTATAAATGAAATATATTAGATAATTGGTTGGTCAGTTATTAAAGGTGTATACATACTGGTGAGTAATATCCGTTTGTTCCACGAGAGGGAAGTGTTGAAGATATCATAGAGGAGGCAGTCTTATCATCGGTCTCTCGTTTTGTGGATTTGATAGATCCAAAATCACCAAGAACTATTTTGCCGTCTGACCCAATAAATAGATTGAGTGGTTTAATATCAAGATGTGCAATTTTATGTTGATATAGTTTTTCAAGTATGAGGAATAATCTTCGAATATAGACCCATATTTCTGATTCTGTAATATATTTATATTTTGGAGGTTGTTGTTTTTGAGATTCATTCCTAAAAGAAAATGTTAGTGAACACTGTTGTTTACTGTGTGACCATAAATACTATAAATAACATACCATTTAGTCATTGATTGACACAAATGTTCTAAATCACCACCTTCACAGAAATGCGTCAAAATATATATTTTTTTTAAATCAGAGTCATCTTGGTGGTCTTTGTATTGCACAAACATAGAGTCTTTGATGAATAGTTTAATCGTTGTGATTTCCAATTGGGTTTTGTCATAGATTGATTGATTGGAGGAGTAATCTATTTCTTTGTAAACAAACTAAAATACAAATAATGAATTAGTTATAGGATAGAGGTGTATGAATTAAACTTTGATACATACAAGTTCACCTGATGATTCGCACATCACCAAAATAACTTTGTTGGTTGCGTGTGGAAAAGAGTGTAGCTTATAATATTTGTTAGAGTTGACTATGACATAATCTTCGACTTTGATTGGATATCTTATTAAATGGTTCGGGATTGAATTGGAATTGTTGGCCAAAATAGAAGCGACATCGATATTGTGTTCTGACGGTGATGTAGAAAGAATGAGAGAAGATTTGGTACCCGGGAGTTTTATGGCCCCATGCGATTTTAATTTAATAAAGTTTCTGCTTACACCAATGGATTGGTTGTTTTTTTGTTCGACAAATAATATTAAAGGAGTTGTTGGGTCCCCACCAAACACCAATGATTTTAATGATGTTGGTAATACTCCAACTGATAGAAGTTGATTATAGTTCCAACCAAACTTCAATTCTTCTAATGATTTTGGTAATACTCCAACTGATAGTGGTTGATTATATCTCCAACCAAACTCCAATGATCGTAATGATGTTGGTAATACTCCATCTGATAGAGGTTGATTATAGTCATTACCAAACACCAATGATTGTAATGTTGATGGTAATACTCCAACTGGCAGTGGTTGATTATATCTGTTACCAAACATCAATGTTTTAACACTATCAGGAATATCACCCTCTTTGATTGGTTGATTAAACTTTCCCAAAATCTTTAGTATTTTAAGTGTCTCTGGAAGTAATCCTTCATTGAGAGGAGTGTTGAAATCTCCATCCAATATCAACGTTGTCGTGCTTGATAGAATTTGATCGATTGAAAATGATGTGATTCTCTGTGTGTGTTGGTTGGATATTTGGGCAATAAAATAAGCCAATGTAAGACGATTTTCAGTTTCTTCGAATAGTTTCTTGACAAAATTAATTAAATTTGCAGAATATCTAACTGTTGATATTTTAATATGATCATTACTATCTCTGTGTTTGTCGATAAATTCGATTCTGTCTGCATGATCTTCTGGGTGGCTATTGAATCAAATATTTCATTGTCAATAAACCAAAATTAATTGAAATCAAATTAATAAATAAATTACTTACCATGAAAGTAAATGGAAAAGAGTTGATCCAACTGAATATATATCATTTGAAGGGTCATATTTCTTTTGTTGTTTTGATTCGAAATATATTAGAAATTGGGTTGTCGGTTCTTAAAAGATGTATACATACCGATGCGAATGATCCTTTTGTTCCAAGAGAGACAAGCCCCATAGATATCATATCTGAATGTGAAGTGTCAACGTAATCTTGATTATTTGTGGTTTTATCAATCGTTGGCACTGATCGGTTTGGTTGTGTTAATTTGCGACCACAACCAAACCCACCAAGAACTATTTGGCCGTCTTGCAGAATGAATAGATTGAGTGGTTTGATATCAAGGTGCACAAGATTGTGTTGATATAGTTTTACAAGCATTTGGAATAATCGTCGAATATAGACCCATATTTCTGATTCTGTAATATATTTATATTCTGGGTAAGGTTTCCCCTTATTCCTAAATAGATGTGTTAATAGTTAATTGGTAAATAATGAGCTGGTAATATCTTACCATTGATGCACTGATTGACATAATTGTTCTAAATCACCACCTTCACAGAAATGTGTCAAAAGATTTATCTTTTTTGAATCTCTGTTATCTTGATGGTCTTTGTATTGCACAAACATAGAGTCTTGGATGAATAGTTTCATCGTTGTGATTTCAAATTGTACTTTGTTGTAGATTGATTGATTGGAGGAGTAATCTATTTCTTTGTAAACAAACTAAAATACAAATAATGAATTAGTTATAGGATAGAGGTGTATGAATTAAACTTTGATACATACAAGTTCACCTGATGATTCGCACATCACCAAAATAACTTTGTTGGTTGCGTGTGGAAAAGAGTGTAGCTTATAATATTTGTTAGAGTTGACTATGACATAATCCTCGACTTTGATGGGATATCGTATTAAATGGTTGGTATTATTGATAGAGTTGGGATTTGTGTCGAAAGTTGAACTTGATTCTGTCTCGAATTGATCATTGGGAACGTTTGATAAAATTAGGGTTCTGTCTTTGCAATTTGGAAGCTTCGATAATCCATATGAATGCGAATTAATGAAGCGTGTGCTGATTTCAATTGGTTGTTGGAAATCACAGAAAAATGTTAGAACTGACTTTCCTGGGCAGTCAAACTTTAAAGTTTGTAAAGTTGGTAATACTCCGATTGATATTGGTTGATCATATCTATTACCCAACGTCAATGATTTCAATGATAATGGTAATATTCCAACTGGTAAACGTTGATTATAGTGAATACCAAACACCAATGATCGTAATGATGATGGTAATACTCCAACTGGTAGAGGTTGATTATATCTACTACCAAACACCAATGATTGTAATGATGTTGGTAATACTCCAACTGATAGAGGTTGATTATATCTATTACCAAACACCAATGATTGTAATGATGTTGGTAATACTCCAACTGATAGAGGTTGATTATATCTATCACTAAACTTCAATGATAGTAATGATGATGGTAATACTTCAACTGGTAGTGCTTGATTATATCTATCACCAAACATCAACGATTGTAATGATGTTGGTAATACTTCAACTGATAGACGTTGATTATAGTCAACACCAAACACCAATGATTGTAATGATGTTGGTAATACTCCAACTGATAGAGGTTGATCATAGTCATAACCAAACACCAATGATTGTAATGATGTTGGTAATACTCCAACCGATATTTCTTGATTATATCTATCACCAAACTTCAATGATTGTAATGATGATGGTAATACTCTAACTGGTAGAGGTTGATTATAGTCGTAACCAAACTCCAATGATTGTAATGATGATGGTAATACTCCAACTGATAGAGGTTGATTATATCTATTACCAAACACCAATGATTGTAATGATGTTGGTAATATTCCAACTGATAGAGGTTGATCATAGTCATAACCAAACACCAATGATTGTAATGATGATGGTAATACTCCAACTGATAGCGGTTGGTTATAGTCTTTATCAAACGACAATGTTTCAACTCCAAAGGGAATATCACCCTCATATATTGGTTGATTAAAGTTTCCTCCCAATTTTAATTCCAAAAGTGTTGGTGGAAGTAATCCTCTGAGAGGACTGTTGAATTCACCATCCAATATTAATGTTGTTGTGTTTGTTAGAATTTGTCGTTGGTTGATTAAAAATGATGTGATTCTCTGTGTGTGTTCGTTGATTATCTCTCCATTCAAATCATCCAATGAGAGACGATCATGAGGTGTTGCGATTAATAGTTTCTTGACAAAATTAATTAAATGTTCGGAGTATCTATCAGTTGATATTTTAATATGGTCCATATCAAAGTTGTTATTTTTGTGGTTCATGATAAATTGTTTTCTATTTTCAATATCGTCTGGGTGACTGAGAAATAAAATTAGGCATAGTCATTTGGACATAACGTTCAATCAAATTAAATTACTTACCATGAAAGTAAATGAAACAGAGTTGAACCAACCGAATATATATCACTTGATGCGTAATATTTCTTATGTTTTGATTCCTATAAATGAAATATATTAGATAATTGGTTGGTCAGTTATTAAAGGTGTATACATACCGGTGCATAATATCCTCTTGTTCCACGAGTTACAAGTGTTGTAGCTATCATATTTGCATATTGTGTTATTTCCCCATGATCTTCTTGATTATCGATCTTGTGATCATAGATGATTGAACGATTTTGATCAACGAAATAGTGACAACAACCAAACCCACCAAGAACTATTTGACCATCATTTCGAATGAATAGATTGAGTGGTTTGATATCAAGATGTGCAAGATTGTGTCGAGATAGTTTTTCAAGTATGAGGAATAATCGTCGAATATAGACCCATATTTCTGATTCTGAGATATATTTATATTGTGGACTTGGCTTTCTTTTTTCAGCTTCATTGCTAAAAAATGTTTTTAGTGTTAATTGGTCATTAATGAGATGTAAATAAATAAATACCATACCATTTATAGATTGATTGAAATAATTGTTCTAAATCACCACCTTCACAGAAATGTGTCAAAAGATATATCTTTTTTGAATCTATGTCATCTTGGTGATCTTTGTATTGAACAAACATATCGTCGTTGGCGAATAGTTTCATCGTTGTGATTTCAAATTGGGCTTTGTCATAGATCGATTGATTGGAGGAGTAATCTATTTCTTTGCAAGCAAACTAAAATACAAGAATAAAATAAGATATTTGTGTTTTCATAATCAAATACTGCATACCAATTCACCTGATGATTCGCACATTACTAAAAATACTTTGTTGACAGAGTATGGAAAAGAGTGAAGCTTATAATATTTGTTAGAGTTGACTGTAACATAGGAAGAGTGGTCGATAGGGTATCTTATTAAATAGTTCTCATCGTAATTGATTGAGTTGGGATTTGGGTTGCGAGTTGAATTTGATTCTAAATTTAATTGCTCATTCGTGTTGCCATTCAATAGAACGAGTACTTGATCTTTGAAACTCGGAAGCTTCAATACTCCGTATGACAATGACTTTATGAAGTGTTTACTAATTCCTATTGGCTGTTGGAAATCACAGAAAAATCTTAAGGCTGATTTTGTACCTCCCAGGGTGCCAAACTCCAATGATTGCAATGATGTTGGTAATACTCCAAATGATAGACGTTGATTATATCCACTACCAAACTTCAATGATTGTAATGATGATGGTAATACTCCAACCGATATTGCTTGATTATAGTCTCTACCAAACACCAATGATTGTAATGATGTTGGTAATACTCCAACTGATAGAGGTTGATTATAGTCATCACCAAACACCAATGATTGTAATGATGTTGGTAATACTCCAACTGATAGTGGTTGATTATAGTCATCACCAAACTTGATGGTCTGTGTGTGTTGGTTGACTATCTCTCCATGCGAAACTTCCAAATCTTCACTGGATATTCCTAAAGTTAATTGTGAATCTATTTCTTCAGAGTTCATTCTGATATGACTCTTTCTTGGCTTGATCCTTTGAAACAAATGAGAATGTTAGCTTCACTTTACCGAACATAGAGAGCAAAGAAAAAATCAACCCATCAAAAAAAAAAAAAAATTGGTTCGCGTGGCAAATAGATATTTTAAATTTGATCAAACAATTTTAAAAAACAATTGATTATGGCAAGCTATTATTACAATAATAATTATAATTATAACTAGTCAGTTAAAAGAGTAATAATAGTAAAACAGGTAGTTACAAATGGAGCCTGAAGTATCAATTAACCCAAATGATAGTCAAATAAAAGACCACATCACCGTTGTCAACTATATGAGTAGAGCAATAGTGGTGTTTATGAAATCAGGCTCACAACCCGTACAAATCGATAATACGAAATACCTCACTACCATCTTCCCAGGTGGCACTAAACAAAGTATCGCAAAGCGTATTGCTGATGGTCAACCGATTTCTACAAACCTCCTCGTCACAGGTGAAATCGGATACCTCTTTATATTTGTAGCGGTCAATGAAGAGGGTAAAGTACCGAGATATATGCAATTGGTCGACAGAAGAGTAGTAGTTGGATCAAGATTCAATGTTCTAACAAAACATTATTATGCAGCCATACAGACCGATACTCGTCAGTTTGATGAACACTTTCAACTGATCAGAAATGATGTTCAACCAGCACCACTCTTTTATGAATTGTCTTACCCAAGCCCCACCGATCAAGAAGAACAACAAGAAGACTATGAAGATATAAAATAAATTCAATTGTAGTTATTTTTTTGTTGACAAAAATAGATTCAAAAAAAAAATATCTCTATTTTTGTTTGACACATCCACATCCTCAGAGAGTTATCATCATAGATAATAAATAGTATTATTAACCCTTAATTAATTGTTGTTTAAACACAAAGAGTAGTATATAATTATGATAGAACCAGATGTATCGATTGAACCAGGCAAGGGAGAGAGTGAGAGCCCTATATACCCAGTTATCACAGTTGTCAACCACTTGTCGCACCGCATCGTAGTGTTTGTCAAATCAGGTGTACCACCCTCTAATATAAAGTTAACTCCACAGATGCTTTTCGATGCCATCATCGTTAAAGGTCCCAGAAATTCCAGAAAAAGCATTGACGGTCGTGTTGGTCAACAACCACCAACATCTGCAAACTTTGATGTCGTAGGCCAACTAGGATACCTCATTATATTTGTAGCTATCAACGAAGACAATCAACCTCTTAGATACATTCAAATGCTCAGCAGAAGAATACAGAATGAATCAAGATTCAATGTTCTCCCAAGGCATTATGAAGCAGCCATTCAAACTGAAACCAATCGTTTCAATGAACACTTTCAACTGGTCGCCAATAATGATGCTGTTCAACCATTAATTAATGAATTAAACTACACAAGTCCCGATCAAGAAGAACAAGAAGATATAAAATAAACTATATATGTCTAATATTATATTATCTATTATTTTTGCGAAAAGCAGGTAAATTATGTACAGAAGAATTTATTTATTATTTATAAATATATATTATAAATATATTTTTGGGAGAGTTGATACAGGTGTATTTATTATTACTATTATTATATATATTATAGTTATTAATTGGTTGTTGAAAAAGATACTATATTGAGGACATCCCTACTACAGGATGAACTGTTATGATGACAATTGAATCTTTTGTTTGTTGTTTGGTTGGTTGTCGTTTTTTTGTGATTGATTAGAAAACTACTTAAACTAAAAGAATACTCTCCCTACCCATATTATTATTATTATTATTATTGTGTTGAAAACAACAGTCAGTTGGTTATAATGATTACAGTGTTAATGTGTTTTTTTTAAAATGGAGGCCAGCTCATAAATAATATTGCTTGGCAATGGTGATGTTGATAGTGATGATGGTGATATGACATGTGATGATGGATTAAACAATAATTGCTGTAATTGTTGTTGTAGTTGTTATTGTTGGTAGGATGAAGCATGTGTGACTCGGTTGTTATTAATATTATTATTATTATTATTATTTGATTATTTTGATTATTATTTGATTATTTTTGATTTTGATTATTTTTTTGATTATTATTAGGCAGCGATAGAATCATTTGTTTGTTGTGAACGAAATGAACCTTGATCGCAACTTCCTCTCCTGGGGTAGTATGGCGAGTTATTTCTACGTGGAGAGTTGGAGGCGGGTGGGGTGATGTTGCCAACGGGCACTCTGATGAGTTGTGGCATTCGATAGGCGGTGAATCGATTCTTGGTCTCTTGAATGCAATTCGAGTATTCGGCAAAGACCTGGTCGTCGCACACAGCATTAAACTTTACAAGATTAAGGAAATCCAATTCCAACTTGTTCATTTCTTTTAAATTAATTCCTCCAACTTGTGAATAAAATTCATTATTATAAAATCTAAAAAGTAAAGTAAAGTAAACAAAAGTAAATAAATAAATAAATAATTAATATTCAATTCTATTTTGTTTTGATTTTGTTTTAATTTTGACTTACATATCATCAAGATATTTAGTTGAAATGACCAAAGTGGTAATTAAGATTCTATGGATATTATATGAATTTACAAGGAGATGACATTCTTTGGAGAGACGGTCGATATAGATGAGCGAAGCGATAAAACATTCGGATGAACATGGCGAGTATTTGATGAGTCTTTGGAGATAGTCTCTGATCGAGATGGAGGGGAGCTTGTTGTTGGGTGGGTAGAATTGTTCGTGGGTTTGCTTGTCAATCTTGTCGCCATAGTTGACTATATTGGATATGCAAGAGGTATATACATCCAGTAGGATCTCTGATTCGACGGCATTGTGATATTCTTTGGTTGGATGAACCGTCTTTAAAATATCAAACAATGATACTGGTAATAATAATGGTGTTGATATTGTCATTTTTTTACAAATATATAAAAAAAAAAAAAAAGTATACAAGTTTTTAAAAAAGTTGGAAAAAAAAAACTATAATTATTATTATTATTATATATTATATAAATATAGTTTAGGGAAATAAATAAATTAAAATTAAATGAATGAAATTATATATACAAAAAAAATAGTTGAATGAGAATTTATATATTTATATGAGTGGAGTGTGTGATGGTGATGATGATGATGATGATGTTAGTGTTGTATGATGATTGATCGTTGTTGGTTGGTTAGTTGAGTTGGTATTTATATATATACAAATTTGGAAAATATAATATATCTTTTAAAAAAAAGAGGGTGGGATATTATTACTATTATTATTATTGGTGTTTGGTTAGTTGATGTTGTGTTGTTCGATAATAAACAATTCGTGTTTTTTAAAACAACTATTAGTAAAATAATAATAATAAGGGAAAGAGGAATAATGAGAATGGTTAGTTAGTAAAGCATGTCTGGCAGTCAATCGGTCAACACAAGTATAGCTGTTGTCGCAGCTGCTCTTTTGTACAAAAGAAGTAGGAATACACTCTCCTCTCTCTCGAGAGAGAGACATGTCAAGTTGTTATATTTAAATATCGACTAACCAAATTCAACCAATTCAATTGGTTAGATGTTTGAGATGGTGTGATCCATATTTCATTTTATAATAATTAATAAAATCATCATCATTTGGCATCGACATCATCCCCAAAAGTAAAACATATAGGTGGATGACGATAATAATATAATATAATCTATTGTTAGATTATCGAGTATAGGAGAATTGGAAATATAGAGAGAAGGAAGAAGGAGTGGTAGGTTATATTTTGGAATAGATCCAATTGCACACACAACAGATAAAATGGAATTGTGTGTGTGTGTTTTGATGAAATGCTATCTGTAAGCATATGTGTGTGAGTGAGAGTGCGTATAGTTGTTGTTTGATGTTTGATGTTTGAGTTGGCTTGAGTGTTAGCTTGCACACGCAACAGACAGATTTGTCTCTGGTTAGTTTGGTTGCAGATGCGCTGCTGCTGCTTTTGATTCTGCTACTGCTGCTACCGAGCTAGCAGCTGAAAATACATTTCTTGGCATGATCAATTGACGGGATATTTATGGATGGAAGGGGATTGAAGAAGAAGAGTTGGGACGCTTTTGGAATTAAGATGATGGGGAAGATAGGATAGAGAATGATGGATTGATTGATTGGATTTACCCAAGTACAATCAATCAATGAATTTGAATATGAATATGAATATGAATTTGATGAATTTGATCAGATGATCAATGGGCAACAACAACAACTACTTGAAAATACAAAAATGATTTAATTCTAATAAAACTACCTACTTGTTTTGTTTGGTTTTTGGGAAGAGCTGGAAAATTAAATATTACAATCTAAGAAAAAAAAAAAGAAATGGATAATTAATATTAATTATTATTATTATTATTATTATTATTATTATTATTATTGTTTTGATTGTAACAATCAATTTTGAAATAGAATAGAATAGAATATCAAAATAGAATAGTTTTAAGAGTTTGCTTTCTCAGCTTGTTTTCAAACAGTCAAGTCAGTTGGTGATGGATGAATGGATTGATGGATTGATTGATTGATGTAAAGGTTTGATTTGGGTTGTTTGGTTGGTTAATGATAGTTAGTGTAGGGCACCAAAAACACAAGTTCTCAATATCCTTGAATAAAAGAAGAGGAAGAGAAGGAGTAAAGGGAAATGAGAGGGCATCCCAACAACACCAACAACAAAGAATGGGTTTAGCATAGTGTTGATGATAGACTGTTTGATGGGTTAAAGAAAAAAAAAAAAAAAAAGGTTAGATCCATCAATCAATCAACCCCCACCATCACTATCACCACCAAAGTGTCAAATGAAATTGACCTATCAAACACTACCCATGTCATTGTTTGCCATATTTCACCCTTTGCACGCACACAAATAATTTGCCAATATTGCAAAAGGAAGAAAAGAAATTGTGTAGAAAAGATTAAAAGGAGGAGGAGGGTCTATTTGCAGAAAACTATAACAACAATAATCTGATCCAATTTGTTTTCGATCATTGTTGAGACATAGAGAGAGAGATGAAATCATGTCATGAGCCAAAAATAAAAAGTTTGTTGAAAAGCAAACAAACAAAGTCAAAATGTGTACTTTTTGTTTGTGGATAATTACATTTGTAGGATTTACTGTTTTAATGATAAAACATGGATAAATAAAAAAAGAACAAAAAGTGTCAATATAATGTTTGTTTGGGGATGATTGATTGTGATTGTGATTTTTTCCCCAATTGTTGATCAATTAATTAATATTGATAATCAGTTTTAACTGATTGATGCATGGGGGAAAGCTCCTCATACAACATACCACACACGCTCACTACAACAGTGATCAGTGGGTTTTCACAGACACACATTCCAAAAAACAAATGAAAGGTTATTGGTTCAAAAGATTGGTTTGGTTTGGTTTGATTGGTCAATGATATATAGAGAGTGAAGGAGTGAGTGGTAGAAAAGTAGGAGGATTGGTCTTACCAAAGGAGAGTTTCTTATGGTTTGGTTAGAAAAAAATATTTGGGGTTGCCTTGGTTGGGGGGTCTTCTGAACAAATAAATTATATGTACAAAAAAGTCAGAGAGACGGAAGGAAGGAAGGAAATATAAGAAAGATATAGATAACTTTTTATATATATTTATATTTATATATCTATTTATCTTAAGAGTTGAAGAGATAAAATAATGTAATGATGTCAAGATTTGTGAGAATGTGATCACATGATTAGTGAAAGTACTTTTGGTTGCATCATGATGGACAAGCACGAAACGCTTGGCACTTTACATCAATATTATTATGAACACCCCTCCACCCATCACATGATGCGCACACTTTGATTTCCTCAATGAACATGATGATTAGGTCAGGTACACGCGTTGAACAATGAATTCATTGATTGAGTTAATTTAAGTCTATGCATCGGTTGAAGGCGAAGAAAGGGACAAGGTCGGGGGTATAGTTGTGTAAAAATAGTGCGATCTTGACAACGAGATAATTTCCTTAGATGTGATTCACACACACACACACACACACACACACTGTTTTGATGGAACATTGGCAATGGAATCCATTACGTCGATCTGAGAGAATGGGTACTGTGTTTCCATTACAAAAAAAAAATAAAAAATGAACAAAGGGGGTGTTGTTTTGATGTTGTATCTGTCCTTTGCTGGTTTGGTTTTCATCTGTCACCCCACACCACCAATCAAAAAAAAAACCACACAATGGCAATGACAATGAGGGAGGTGAGGTTGATACGGAATCATCAATCAGATCGACAGACTCGATCAACCTCCACCTCATTCATCTGTACACCTCCCCCAGCACCACCAACCTTGAAAGTGTCTGGAGAATCAAATGATGAATTTAGATCTAAGCGTATTATTAGGGTTTAGGGGTTGCCATTGACAATCATGCAGAGCTCATCTGCTGGTGGTGATGGTTTTTTAAATAGTGATGTGTGAGGGCGATAAACCGACAAAAGTTGGTTGGTTGCTTGTCATTGTACCTTTTGGAAATGAAAGAAAAAAGTCTGGATGGATTCATCCAAAAAAGAAAACGATTGGTTCCACGGTTTGGTTTTTTCAAAAAAGAGTAAAAGTACAAGATAAAATAGAAACAAAAGGTAGGGTGATTATACTAACTACCTAAAACTTAATTGACCTGTTTGGACAGTGCATGCGCGGTCGACAGGTACACACAAATTCAAGAAAATGTAGGTAGATATCTACTTATTCTACTCTCTTTAGATGGATTTAACGAATGGGTGATAAAGGTTGATTTTGATGATGATGATGATGATGATGAGAGTGATTATTACCTGAACAACCAAAAAAAGAAAAAGATTTACTATAATTAAAAAAAAAGATGATAAAAATAAAAAAGGGGATGTATTTGGTTTGGTTTGGTTTGATTTAAGAATCGAAACATTAATTAATTAAGGCATCGCACACTCTCACACACAATGTGCGAGAATCTATTTATATCTTTTTTTTTTTTTTGAAAACAATAAGTAATACTTTACTTTACTTTTTACAAAAACAGATATATCTGTTATTATTATATTTACAAAAAAGGTTGTTGTTGATCTTGATGATGTGAAAATAAAGATAAAGAGAGATGATTTTTTGTTTTACATTTAAATAGGATGGGACCTGTCTCCTATAACAATTCGAAGGTATTCTAAGCTATTTAGATCAAGTCAACACTGAAATCTAATATCTATCGGTGCTTGTGATTGAACTTGAAAAAGAGACTTGTGTCACTCGCTACATGTAACTACTGCTACTACTATTAACTGCTAGTTTCTATTTCCTACTATTAATATATTTCTATCTTCTTTTTTGTTGTTGATCATAAAGAGTATCCACCGCGCATCGCATCGATGCAGCCTCGGTCACCGGCCTAGAAAAGGCAAGAGCCAATAGATACCCCTAACCCTGACCACGACACACGCATCTACCCATTTACGTTTTAGATGGGTACTTGTAGGGGTGGTGATTACAAAATTGATGGCTATAAAATGTGTGAGTGGGTGTGTTTATCGAGAGAGAGGTCCTCTGACACTTCATCAAAAAACTTGATGAGTCTGCTTTTATGAAAAAAATAAATTAAAAAAATCCAAAACCATGTTTTTGCCTTTTTGACTCTTTTTCTTTTTACAGACTCCAACCTTTTCTGGAACGGGCTTTGTTCTTTACAGAAATTAAAATCAATCAATCGATTGATCATCAAACCATCATGATGATTGATTTTTTTTTGGTGTTTGATGAATTTAAGAATGAAACTTTTTTAAACAAACAAAAAGATGAAGATGAAGATGAAATCTAAAGGAGTAATTGTGTAAAATTTAAAATGTGTATAGTTTTTTTTTAAGAGGAGCATACCTGTTTTTTAGATTAAGAGTTTTTTAATTTAGTTTAGAGAGTTTGTTTTTTTTTAATTAAAGGATAGAAATAGAAATAGAAATAGAATATGATGAATGTGTCAATCAATCTTGTCTATTCAATTGGACAATTCGTGAAAGGGTTTTTAAAGAAAAAACCTGTTCCAAGTTGTAAACGGGTTCTAGATTTTTTTTGGTTTAGTGCAACATCTGATTGTTTTTTTGGTGACGATTTCAGGTACACGCCATCTAATTGGTTGTCCATCTGAACTACCCAAAGTGTGGTTAATTAATCAAAAAGGGGTGGATTATCCCTCCAAGGTACCATTAGTAGAGATTTATTTTATAGGAATGGGTTTAGAGAGACAGCTGGTGGTTGAGGTGATGCAGGGGTAGCATTACTGGACGAGAAATCGTTGTAAGGATATGAAGATTGTTGTTGTTGGAAACCCTTAGAGGATGATTGTTGTGAAGATTGGTCGTTTACGAGTGGGGTGGTTTCTTGTTCCTCACTATCGTGGTGATGGTGGTGGTGGTGGTGGCCCTCAATATTATGACGGTTCTTGATAACGATGATGGGTGCTGCGATCTATAGATATATAAAAATAGTCAAAAAGGGGAAGAGGAAGAGATATGTTATTAATGTGTTGTGTTGGGAACAAGCCCAAGATTAAGTTTTTGTTGTTTGTTGAGTTATATAAACCGTGCGAGATTGGATACTATAAGATGGAGGAAGGAAAGTGATTTGGATTGGTGGTGGTTTCATCCAATTGGTTAATTTACCAAAAATGTATCTATTCCGATTTTGGCGTTTAACCAGAAACCACTAACCAACCAAATCTAATCGAATTTAATCCTCCACCACATCTCCTATTCCTTATCCACATCTTTGTAAATTCATTCTCGTCGTTTATCCATTCTTTCTTTCTTTCTTTCTCAATTGTTTAAAAGAATATAATATATATCTTTTCTTTTTTCGATTTCGTTTCATTTCTTCTTACCATTAAAATAATAGCAACAATATTTAAACCAATTACCAAAATATAATTATTGTAAAGACAAACCAAACCTTGGCCAGTGGCCATACCAGGTCCATCATCAAGACACCATGCTCTTGAAGTCTTTACTGCAGTTGCATCCAAATAAACAGAATATATAGTTAAACATGATAATACAAATATAATTATTGATGACTACAAAATATATATAATGGGTTAGTTTAATGTATCTTCTTTCCTTCTTTTTCTTTTTCTTTGACATACAATAATTGATTTAATTTTACGACCTTTCATTAGGAAAATATAGGTAATGATTGAAATGACGACTACTGCTAAACCCAACAAGATACGAACAGTACTATTTTTAGTATCCCATTTACAAGTGATGACATGGTTGGTATCATTCTTGAATGAAAACTTGGAGGGATTGTATGCAATTTTAGATTCACAAAACTTATTTCCATACGATTCTGATGATCCATTGCCTGTCGTCTCTTTATCTGTCACTTGTGTAAATGAAAATAACATTACTGTTACTGTTGCTGCCTAGAATAAAATAATAAATATAAATAGAGAGAGTGAGTAGATTGATTTAGATTGAGGAGGAAAGATGATCGAGTGACTCTACTTACAACTATCAACAACAATAGAGTAGTGAATAGTATTTTATGTGAAACTGCCATTATTATTTATTATTATTATTATTATTTATTATATTATGATGATGGTGATGTTAAAGACAATGATGATACATGTACTTCTTGTTTACTACTCTGTCTATCTATCTATCTATCAATTCGGTTTTCTCTCTTTTTTTGTTTTCGTTGTGTTTGTTTTAAAAAGTACTACTACTACTACAACAACAACAATGACGATAACAACAAAAAGAATCTCTGTTATCTCCAAACTACTATTAGCACAAAAAGACAAAGACAAAGGGTTGGGTGTGAAAAGCTGTTTTCCTACTAATCCAAGCGGGGGAGAGTAAGCGTTTGATTCATTCAATTTTTTTTGATTTTTTGTTCAAACGAAACGTCACATGAAATCTTGAGATCAAATGTGGACAAGCAGCAAACCATGTTTATTTGTGTGAATAACAACAAATAAAGAGAGAGAGAGAGAATCATTAAACGAGTATAATGTCTGTCTACCTCTACCTCTCTACCTCACACTCACACTCTCTTTCAAATTAAGAGATTTCAAAGTGGTGAGTGATGGTGGTTACTTTTTTGGATAGTGATTCATGAATATTACCATTAATGGTAATAATCTCAATCACATTTTAAATCAATCAAAGGATGATGGCAACGGATAATATATAACATATATAAAGGTGTATCAACATTGAATCAAAACAACCACACTTACACAACCAAACAAACAGACGTACCTCTACTCTACTCTGCACTGCTCCTACTCTACTCTACTACTATGCTCACTTTTTTAAATCATTCATGATTAATCATTTAACAATTTTTAAATTATTCATAATTTATCCTCTTCCATTGAAATAATAATAATCAATAATAATCAATAATAGTTAATAATAGTTAATAATACTTGATAATTAATATAGTAAGAGTAGTACCTTTGTTGATACTTTTTTTTTTAAAATTTTACAAGTCATGATAATAAATCAACCAATTGTTGAAATTATTAAACAAGGAGCAGTGGCAGTAGAGGATGTAAGGATAGCACCAAACAAAAACCAAAGTAAAAGATTCCTCCCCACCTTTTACCACCCACCTCCTGCTGCGATGGCGGGTATGCATCCATTGCATCTGGCTGCACACCATGCCCATCAGTACCACCAACAATCGTTGATCAAGCAGGTACATGTCATTGTCAAGAACACTCCGTTTGGCATCACACTCAAGAGTAATGATCTGTCGTTGGTCAACTTTCACAGCTATGTTGTCAAGGCCACACTGCTCTATGACTGCGACCCACCCAAGCCAGTTGACTTTATACACCAACAACCACTACAATATGTTGCTACAGTGTCTGAAGATGGAAATGAGGTGGTGGTCGACATTAAAATGTCTATCCTATCCTCTCAACACCAAGGATCACTCTTTATCGTAGTACTTCATGTCAGTCATACAAGTGCACCAACACCGGCCAACAATGAACCACTTTCCACCATTTCAGCACATCTAAATAATAATGTTTTGACTGGTAGTACCAATTTGAACCAACTGTGTGTCATTTCACATCCAATTCGTATAGTTTCCAAAGTAGACCATGTTAAAAAGGAGGGTATCCCCATTTTGAAAAAGAAGACCTTTCACGAGATCCTAACAGACAAGTTGAAAAGATTACAAAAATGTCAAGATGGTCAAAGTAAATGGATCAAAAATCTATTTGATCAACATCATTGTCAATTTGATTATCGTCCATTTATCGATCCAGAATGTAATAATAATAGTAGTAATAATAATAATAGTAATAATTCAAATCATTCAACTCCACAACAACATTTTATAAATCATTTAAATTCAGAAGATGATGAAGATCAAATTGAAAAAGATAATGAAAATGATGATGATCAAGATGATGATGACAATTGTAATAATAATAATAATATTGATGAAGCAAATATAAATCAAATTAAACAACAACAAAAAGTAGTAAATCCAACAACAATATTAAATGGAGAAATATATTTTCAAAATAGTTTTAATAGAGTTGTTGAATCTTATAAATGTATAGTATCGATTGATGATAGAAAAGAGGAAATTAAGAAAATGGTTAAAATCCTACACAGTGAGGATTTGGAACAATTGGTAAATGTCTTTATTGAAGAATTACATGATAAAGAAATTCCCCATGTTCAACAACAACATCAACAACAATCAACAACAAGTAGTCATTATCATCAACTTTATCCTCCCATCCACCCTAATCATCATCCACATCATATGCATCAACAACACCAACAATATAACCAACAAGAAATATCACAAAACTTTTTAATTAATAGTAATCCATTAGCATCACCAAATTTAAATCATCATATGATTATGATTGATCCAAGACATAATGATTCATCATCATCATTATTTTATTCACAATTTAATTAAAAATAAATAAATAATTAAATAAATAATTATTATTTTCTATTTCTATTTCTATTTTGTTTGGTTTTTAAAATTGTAAACTTTTTTTATAAACAATTTCTAAATGATTATATAATTGTTGTAAACTTTGTTTACTTGATACTAGGTCATCAGGTTTTACACGTAGATTGATTTGATCGATTGTATGTTTGATGACATCTAAATTCTTTCGTACAAGTGATCCCAAAAACTCTTTACTCGGGTGATTTGATAATAGTAGAAATGATTTCTCGTTACCACAAATCGTATCATCTACCAATCCTTTATGGGTTTCCCAATTCTCTCCACATTTTACAGTTGCATTGAATAAATCTCTTCGACATACCGATATGGTATCTTGAAATTGATTTTGAAATTGATTCCAAAACTCTTTATGTAATTTGTTATCTAATGTTATTCCACATAAAATGGTATAAATATTAGTTGCTACATTCATTTCTAAATGTAATATTTGCTACAAACATAAAAATAAAATAAAATAAATCATAATTAATACAAAATAATAATATTATTATTATCTCTATTTACATACATTTTGAATAGTTTTAAATTTTGGTAAATGTTGTTGAAGAAAAAATACATAGACATGTTTCATATTTGATCTAACAGATTCTTGTTTTGATCCCAATTGATTTGAATTTAATGATATCAATAATTTTAATTGTTTATCAAATTCTTTAAATAATACTGATAATTCATTTTGTATATTTAATACTTCCTACAATTAATTAAAAAACAATAATTAATATATTATAATATTCTTTTCTTTCTTTTCTTTGTATTCTTACATTATAGACTTGTAAAAAAGTTTCTCTATTTTTTGGAGAAGATCTTGTGAAATCGACAATTGATGATGCAAGGTATTCAAAGTTTGGAATAGATGCTACAATTGCTTTACGGAGGAGTGTTTGTTCGTTGTAGATGAGGTAGAGGGGATTTGATTCTTTTGATTGTTTGACGTGTTCGTAGTATCTTCGATTTGATTCTTCGGCCATTGCAACAATGACACATGCCTCACAATAATTGATTACTTGTCCTTCTCTCAATACTCCTGTTATATCATTACTCGATAGTTTGGTTACACATTTGTTACAGAAATTGATTTTACATAGTCCGCATACAACCATGTTGGTAAAGATTCCAAATTTTATTCTAAACAAAAAGAGAGAGAGATTAAAAGAAGTAAGTATAAAGGTATTATCATTTACTATAGTCTACTTCTTGTACATACCCACAATGACCACAATAAGGTTTATTGATTAATAATTCTGTTGCTGGTGGTTGTTGTTGTTGTTGTTGGTGATGATGTGATGGAGGAGGAGTAGTTGGTGGACTAATCAACTTTTTATTTACAAATACATTTGGGAATGATAATTGATCGATTAATCCTCCCCCACCACCTCTATTATTATTATCTACTGTATTATTTGATAATCTTAATGATCTTTCAAGTTTAAAAGATAAGAATTGGTTCTTGTCAAACAGCTTTTTCTCTTGTCTGTGTACATCTCTAAATTTAAAGAATTGTTCTGATTTATCTTTTATAATTGGTTTGTTCATTCACTGTTTGTAGTAGTAGTTGTTGTTGCTGTATTGGTATCTTTTGGTCTTGTTGTTGTTGTTTGATTAGTCTACACTATAATGAAACATAACTAATGATTAGATTTTTGATCAAAATTGATTACATAATTATTTAAAAAGATTCTCTAAAAACAAAGCAATTTGTTTTAAAAATTTGGGAAGATAGATTCTTCTTCATTTTTCTTGCTTCACTATTCGGTAATAAACTTATTAATAATACGAGCTGTACACAAAGAATATTCAAAAGAACTAAAGTTCTCGAAGAATAGCCTCACCAAAACGAACTGCAGTCCTCAGGACTCAAACAAAGATTATTTGCTTCAAGTAAAAGAGAATTGTTATTGTTATATGACTTGGCATTTCAAAAACCATTACTTGTACAATTTAGCAAAGTATCATGGATGAAAGTACTTCACATACCAAAACTTTACAATCATTGGAGTTTGGTGATGAATATAATCAACCTCTATCAGTTGGAGTATTACCATCGCCATTACAATCATTGGTGTTTGGTGATAAATATAATCAACCAATAGCAGTTGGAGTATTACCATCATCATTACAATCATTGGTGTTTGGTAATAGATATGATCAACCACTATCAGTTGGAGTATTACCATCATCATTACAATCATTGGAGTTTGGTTGGCACTATAATCAACCTCTATCAGTTGGAGTATTACCACCATCATTACAATCATTGGTGTTTGGTTGGAGCTATAATCAACCTCTATCAGTTGGAGTATTACCAACATCATTACAATCATTGGTGTTTGGTATTAGATATGATCAACCACTATCAGTTGGAGTATTACCACCATCATTACAATCATTGGTGTTTGGTTGGAGCTATAATCAACGTCTATCAGTTGGAGTATTACCATCATCATTACAATCATTGGTGTTTGGTGATAGATATAATCAACCAATATCAGTTGGAGTATTACCATCGTCATTGCAATCACTAAAGTTTGATTTTACGTACCCTGAATTATTATTATTATTTTTAGTTGATTTCAAGCAACCAATTGGAGTAAGCAGAAACTTTATTACGTCCAAATCACATGGAGTAATCAAACTTCCAAATACCATAAAATATCACCTCACTCTTTCAACAACCTTATCTCCAAAAGAACAAGGTATCGATATTATTTCTGTTTTAACAAACAGTGAACAACCAATTACACTCGACTCCAATCCCAACTCAATCCATTACGACCGCAATTATTCAATGGCATATCCTATCGACCACTCTTCCTATGTTACAGTCAACAGCCACAAATACTATAAGCTACACCCTTTTCCATATTCTGTCAACAAAGTAATTTTAGTAATCTCTGAATCATCAGGTGAAATGGTATGTAAATTGGTTGATCATTGTAAACGATTACATCAATCAGATCACCACCAACTACTAATTTATCTTTTAGTTTGTTTACAAAGAAATAGATTACTCCTCCAATCAATCGATCTATGACAAAACACTATTTGAAATCACAACAATGAAATTATTCATCAACGACTCTATGTTTGTGCAATACAAAGATCACCAAGACGACAGTGATTTAAAAAAGATATATATTTTGGCACATTTCTGTGAAGGTGGTGATTTGGAACAATTATTTCAATCAATGACTAAATGGTATGTTATTACCAGATTTCCCAACGAGGTTTTATTAATGACCAAATTAACACTAACAACACTCTATTTAGGAATGAATCCCAAAAACAACAACCTCATCCAGAATATAAAAATATCCCCGAAACAGAAATATGGCGACACATTCGGCGATTATTCCTCATACTTGAAAAACTATCTCAACACAATATTGCACATCTTGATATTAAACCACTCAATCTATTTATTCGTTATGACGGTGAAATAGCTCTTGGTGATTTTGGTTGCTGTCACACTTACGTTGATCAAAATAATTTGTTAGATGATAACGTAAATATTGGTGAAGACACAAATAATAATCAAGAAACAACAGAATATGCAAATATGATAGCCACAACTCTCGTAACTCGCGGAACAAAGGGATATTATGCACCGGTATGTTTGCAACGCCCTTTAATTAAGCTCTGCGACTGATGACTAACATTTACATTTATAGGAATCAAAACAAAAGAAATATTACGCTACAAGTGATATTTATTCTGTTGGTTCAACTCTTTTACATTTACTCTCATGGTAATTATTATTATTGATCAAGTATTGCATAATCATATCCTTGATAACTAATTTATTTATAGTCATCCAGATGATATTGGAAATAGAATTGAATTTGTCAAGAACCACAAAAATAACAACTTTGATGCAGATCATATTAAAATATCAACAGATAGATATTCTGAACATTTAATTAATTTTGTCAAGAATCTATTAATCTCAACACCCTATGATCGTCTTTCATTGGATGATCTAAATGGAGAAATAGTCAACCAACACACACAAAGAATCACATCATTTTTAATCGATCAACGACAAATTCTACCAAACACAACAACATTAATATTGGATGGTGAATTCAACAGTCCTCTCAGAGGATTACTTCCACCAACACTTTTAAAATTAAAGTTATTGGGAAACTTTAATCAACCAATCGAATGGAATGATATTCCCAATGGACTTGAAACATTAATATTTGGACCATCATTTAATAGTGAAATTAATTCCCTTCCATGGTCATTAAATAATTTAGCTTTAGGAAAATCATTCGATCAACCATCGGCTCTAAAATTTGATACAAATACCACAATACACATAACCACTTTTAAGAAAAAAGAAATTTTGTTCAAATGGACAGATAGATTGAAACGTATAAATACCTACTACTGCCAAGATTCAGAGCAGGTAACCATCAATTCATTTATTAAAAACAAGATTGTTGAATCGAATCTGATCATGACCATCGGTGAACAATGCTATGGTATTGGTAAAATCGAGAGGTATGTAAATCTGGCAAGTCTAATAATAAAACAATGATACTGACCAATATTTTGAATAGGATCAATAATATACTAGAGTGGAAGAAGAATGATGAAATCAAATTCATTATCAATCTAGAAGATGTCAAAGTGATATCACATGTTCAAGCATCAATCTATCCACATTTATTCTGTCAAATAGATAAATCAAAATTTGAATCAATCAATCAACACTTTGTCGAATACCAACCCGACTCTGAATACCCCCTAAAGGAAATGGAGCAACTATTTGAATTGGATGAAGACAACATTCATCAAGTGTTTGAAAATAATGATCAATATCTAAATATTAGATTGATTATCAACCTACCTAAAGAGCAACAATAATATTAAACAAATAAATAAAAATTATTTAGTGAAACACTGTTTATCGATACCCTGCTCTCGAGGTAATAGGTGCCACCAACAGTGAAAGGTACCATAGATGGTTTACCAATAATCAAGCTGTTGGTGTGGAGATGTCATATATAACTAGAGTACTGACAAGATATTTTGATTGTTGTTGCAACACCACTTTTTCCAAGCAATAGGGAATCTCTCTCTCTTGCACTTGTACGACTTTTGCAAAAGAGAATCTTAAGAGGAATTGCATGTATTGGATTACGTTGCTGGGGATGTGCCAGTTTGTAAAAGATTAAACATCAACACACTTTAGTCTTGATGATATTGTGTCTTTCTTTAGATACTTAATTATTTGTTTCATTATTATTATTATGTTCAGCTTTGAAATACAAAAATGTTTTAGGTGGGAAATGTAAGTCGATGGTGCAATTGATTTGATTTTTTCTTATTTTTTAGATATTTTTATGAATTCATTCACACTGGGATTTTCGTGGTTTTCAGCCCTCGTTTTACTTGACCATGTCTTGCTACACTTTTTTTTTTTCTTTAATCACTAGATATTTACTTTAGTAAAGTTAAAGACAGATAGAGATAATAGATAAATAGATAGAGATGATGAAAACAATCATTGTATTTCTAACAATTATTGTTGGTTTGGTTGTTTCTCAAAGTAGTAGTAGTGCTAGCGGTAGTGGATCAGTAGTTGAATTTACATCTGATCTTTCTGTATGTTATTTTAATAAATATATTAAAACGCAAACCTTATAGATCTAAAGTACTAATATATCTATTTCTATCTATTTATATCTCTATTTCTATTTAGATTTCATCAGAATGGGATCATTATTGGGAAAGATGTGTTGGTAGTGGACATGCATGGTTGGGAACCAGAAGAGATTGGCAAGATGCGCTCAAGATTGCACATGACAAGTTGGGTTTTGAACGCGTCAGATTCCACGGTATTTTCGATAACGATATGAACGTCTATCAACAAGGTGCCAACGGTGAAGCCATCTACTCGTGGTACAATGTCGATGTTGTCTATGACTATTTAGTGTCGATTGGCATGAGTCCATTTGTCGAACTCAGCTTTATGCCCAACGACATGGCATCGGGCGACGAGACCATCTTTCACTATATGGGCAACATTACACCACCCAAAAACTTTACCACTTGGAACAACCTCGTCGTTGCCTTTTTAGAGCACGTTATCGATCGTTATGGTATCACCGAAGTGAGCAAATGGCACTTTGAAATTTGGAACGAGCCAAACTGTGGGTTCCTCTATGTGCCAGGTTACGCCAACCAAACCACCGAGGTACTCCAAACCGCCTACTTTGAAATCCTCAATGAAACCTTCTCGGCTGTCAAGTCGGTCAATGCTGACCTGTCTGTTGGTGGACCCGCCACATGCCAGTCGCAATGGATCCCCGAGACACTCCAATACTGCAAGGACAATGGTATCGAGCTCGACTTTGTATCGACACACGAGTACCCAACCGACATTGTCCCTTTGCAACGTAACATTATGTACCAAGTACTCAGCAAGTCGAGAGAGATTGTCGGCGACGACATGCAACTCTTTTACTCGGAATACAACGATGGCTTGTTTAACCGTCACGACACTACCTATGCCTCGGCCTTTGCCATCTTTAACATTATCGATGTCTATGGCTTGAGTGACATTTTCTCTTGGTGGACCTTTTCCGATGTCTTTGAAGAACAAGGACAACAATCGGTCCCATTCAACGAAGGCTTTGGTCTCCAAACCATTTACAATATCGCCAAACCATCATTCAAGGCTTTTGAATTGCTTCATGAAACTGGTAACCTTCGTTACAATACTACTGGTTCTCATCCAACTGCCGGTATCCTCGTCACCAACTCTTGGAATAAAAACGAGGTCCTCGTTTTGGTCTACAACCACAATATCCCAGACGCACCTATGGACACTGAAACACTCGCCATCACCCTCGAAAACATCCCATCCGACGTTAAAAAGGCTACCATTCGTCGTATCGATGAAGACAATTGCAACCCAATCGCTTTGTGGACCGAAATGGGATCACCATCTTACCCATCGACCTCAGAGATTGAACAATTATTAAAGTCGACCGAATTTAATGAAGTATCCATCCCAATTACTAAACTCGATAAACATACCATTCAAGTTCAACTTGATATCCCTCCTCAAGGTGTTGCTGCTATTAAATTACATTTTTAAATAAATAAAAAAGAAAAGACAAATTAATTAATATGATGAAAAAAAAACGGGCAAATAAATATAAATAGTAGATCAAAGAATTTTATTTGATTTTTCAATCGATTTTTTTTTTTGAACAACCTCGAGAATAAAACTTTGAGCAAAAAGGGAATGACTCATTGCTTATTTTATTTGTTTCAAACAGTTATCTTATTTGTTTTATACTTCTTGAAAGACAGAGCATCACTAGTCCACAGCTATACTTCTTCCTCTTTGACCTTCAATAGGTTGTAGGTATACACGACTTACACAACAGCTGAAATAGTTTTATTTTCGAGCGACTTGTCTTGCCGGTTGCTCGTTGTTGGCAAAAAGAGTCAAAAAGTTGGACAAGTTGGGTATCGATCCCAACACCTACCCGAAATTCGAACAAAATGCGAACAGGTCGCTCTGCCATCTGAGCTACAAGCCCACCAATAAAGGACGAAAATGCAGAATTTGCTCCCCGTGGGCATCGATCTCGCCGCTCGATCTATGAAATCAATTTATGCTCAAAAAAAAAGAAACCTTGATTCCTTTTATTTCTTTCCACGCTCCTTTATTCATTGAGCTTTAATCGATTTGTCAAAAAAAAAATCAAAGATTTTGTCTCCAATTATTTCTTTTTTTTCTGCCAAGTCAAAAAGGTTAGACAAGTTGTCTATCAATCTCAACACCTACCCGAAATTCGAATCTATGGTTAACCTGTCAGTTTTACATTTTATATGAAATACAACAAAACATATTTTTATATCATTCTAAAAAAATATCTAAATAAATCAAATTATATCTTTTTTTTATCTAACTATTTTTTTTTTTAACCTTTTATTTCTTCTCTTCCAAATATTTCATTAAATTCTTGATACATAATCTTGTTAAATAGATGAAATGGGGATCCTTCTTTTTCAATCTTCAACAATCTAGAAATAGTTGTGATACCTCCAAAAAAGTAGTTTTGACCAATAAAAACGACAGTGTCATCATCTTGATTTATGAATCTAAAATCAATCTTTTCATTTTTGACATTCCAATTGATCGAGAATGATCTTTTGTTTCTAACAATCCATTCCAAATTATGTGAATAACCAAACATATTACTTGATATCAATTTGCATGACCTAGGCAGTACATCTGCCGAAATATCCTTTTGCAATAACCAACAAGAATCTATAAAAGTAAAACTTTCTAAACTCTCTGGAAATAATCCAACGTAAACTGGAATATCAAATCTAAATACACTTAGATTTTTTAAGTTATTTGGGAATCTAATATTTGGATTATTCATTTTTTCATCTAAAAAAAAAGAAAATGGATGTTAGATTAAAAATATTATTATTATTATGATTATTTATATTTACAAAGAATTTTTAAATGAGTAAGAGTTGAGGGTAAACTATTCATATGATGTTCATAATTGTAAACTTTTAAATGAGTGATTTGAGTAGTGACAATCATTTGTTTCCATTGTTGGGTTGGTTCTGTTTGCCATTGTGAAATGTCGAGATGAGTGAGTGAATTGGGAAAGGATGGGATATGAACAAAATGTTCAGAGTTGTTGACTAGTCTCTCCAAGTTTGGTGGGTATTCATCTAGATGATCCAAATCGATACCTTGAATGACACGTACAGTGTCTGGTACCACGCCATCAGGTATTGGTTTACTATAGTTGCTTCGAAGAAACTTTAGTGATTCTAGTTTGGATGGGATTGACCCTGGTTCCAATTCATGGTAGAATCTAGGTCCAAATGTGAGAGAGGTAACACTTGATGGAATGGCACCAGGTGACACTATAGAGTTTGAAAGAATCAAATCGGTCACCGAAGATGGTACGAGTAAAGGATCATTGATTTCCTTGTTATGATGGGTACCAAATTCAAGTGTTTTAATCGTAGATGGTATCGATCCAACCACTATAGGTCTATTACAATCATACACCAAGTTATTGGTCATTGGTGGTAGAAATGATAAATTAATCGGATTGTTGTTCTCTACTTCTTCCACTGACCTTACTATAACCCTTGTAATATCATTATTTTCTATTTTATCCAATTCAATATTAAATATTACAATCAATTCTAATGAAAAAAAAAAAGAATAAGAAGAGATCATCATCATCATCATTATAATAGTTTACATACCATTGTGAATAAAAGGTAATTGATTTTCAAGTGATTTGATGATACTATTATTGAATGATTTTAGATTGAATTGTTTAAACGCATCTCTTTTGATCATTGTGATCAGATGAGAGATAGAGTTTTGATTGCAACCATGAATCTTGATAAACTTGCTTTCAGGTAGAAATGCTTTTGCGAATAACTGTTCTCTCTTGAAGTAAAAGAATTTACTAGTCAATGATAAGCATATACTATCAATAGGTTTCAAGAATGATATGATATGTATAACTATGATATTTGATAATTGTGTGATGTTCATTTAAATTTAATTTAATATTATTTCATTCGAAAAGGTCGCTTGTTTTTTCACAGCATTTGCTTATTCTTTTTCTTTTTCTTCCTCCTCTTAATCCCACCGATCAATAAATGTCCATGTCTCTAAAAATCAATGAAATAAATAAATTGATATTCTAAATATAGACAACTCTTATATTATTAATAAATTACAGATTTTTTATATTTTAATAAAAATTCATTATCTACTTTATTTAATTTAATATATTTGTCTTGTTGTTTTTTGTGTTTTTTAAGAGGTAATAACCATATTATCCAATTCTCTTGAAATTTCTTCTTTGTAATCCATAAAGTCACCATCATATTTGGTGACGGTACCATCCTTTTTAACGACCCAAATTTCATTGGCAACCATATTGATAAGATGTTGATTGTGAGAGATGAGGACGACACCACCTTGGAAGGCGTTGATACCTATCGCAAGGG
Organism: Cavenderia fasciculata; assembly: GCF_000203815.1. Classification (NCBI taxonomy): domain Eukaryota; phylum Evosea; class Eumycetozoa; order Acytosteliales; family Cavenderiaceae; genus Cavenderia; species Cavenderia fasciculata. The sequence goes on from NW_004457723.1 coordinate 285,371, forward strand.
CCTCGATGGCATCGATATCCAAATGATTGGTAGGTTCGTCGAGTAGGAGGACATGTGGTTGAGCCCAAGCAAGTTCTGCTAAAATGACACGAGACTTTTGACCACCGGAAAGGGTAGTGATCTTGTGGAGTGGCAAGTTGCCGCAGATACCAAAACGACCAAGATGGTTACGAATCTCTTGTACTGGGGGATTGCTAAATTTGGTTTGGAAGTATTCGATCGGGGTTTGGTCAGTGTTGAGTTGATCGACAAAATGTTGAGAGAAACGAGCGATACGCATCTTTCTCGAACGTTCAATGTAACCTTCGGTTTCGAGGAGATCGCCCATCATGAGCTTCATCAAAGTACTCTTGCCTACACCGTTCATTCCGACCAGGGCAATCTTGCTGTCCATGTCAACACCAGTCTCTAGATTTCTAAACATGGTTGGACGTCCTGGATAACCAAACGATACATTGTCAAAACGTAAAAGAGGAGGGGTGAGCTTTTCAGGATCGGGGAACGAGACAACCAACGACTTGTCTTCCTTTTCAGCAACGACCACTTCAATCTTGTCAAGCTTTTTCTGACGTGACGATGCACTCTTGGCCTGAGTATTGTTTTTGTTCTTTTGAATAAACTCTTTTTCCTTTTTAATCTTTCTCTCCATCTTGTCAATGGCCTTGTCCTTGGTTCTGACCATCACCTCTCTTTGCTTGAGGAAAGCGTCATAATTGCCACGGTATTGGTCAAGACGTTGGTCGTGAATGTGAATGATATTGTCGACAACTTCATTTAAAAAGGTGGCTTCGTGAGATACGACCAACAAGGTACGATCCCAAGCATAGAGATACTTTTCCAACCACACACAAGCATGAAGATCCAAATGATTCGATGGTTCATCCAACAATAATACTTCAGGCTTACAAAACAATGCTCTCGCCAATGCAATTCTCATTCTCCATCCTCCTGAGTAATCTTTACTTGGTTTAGTTGCAATTTCTTCAGTTGTAAATCCTAAACCTACTAAAATGGTTGATGCTCTAAAATAAAATAAATTAATTAATAAATTATTATTATTATTATTATTTTCTATTTTCTTTCTTTTCTTTTTTTCTTACCTATGAGCAGCTTTATCAGATTCAATTTCACGTAATCTATCATAAATATCACGAAGATTATAATTTCTTTTTTCTCTTGGTTCATATGGCCAATTTGGATTGGTTCTATCCAATTCGGTGAGAATCTTTTCTTCTTCGAGCAACCATGCACGTTCAGAGTCTGCCTTTAGTACACATTGGAGTGGAGTGTTTTCATCACCAACGACTTCCTGTTCGACATAGAGTACTCTGAGATGTGGGGCAATGGTGATTTCATCACGAGAGGCAATCTTTTTGACAAGACATGATTTACCAATACCATTTCTACCAACAAAACCATACTTTTTACCATAGGCCAAGGTGAGTGAAGCGTCTTGGAGAAGGATCTTGCCTGGTACGGAAAGAGTCAACTTGTCAAACTTGATATCATTACCAATGTTGCTACGAAGACCGGCAGAGGTTCTTAAATGTACATAGGCGGGTGGTTCACGACCTGGTACATCGTCAATGTCTACATTGTCATAATCAATCTCTTGAGTTGGTACATTACCAATGATTGGATCTTCATCTTGTTGTCTCTTTTTAATTGCCTTTTCTTTCTTTTTCTCCAATTTGGCTTTCTTTTTGGCTAATTTGGCTGCTTTTGCTTCTGCAATTGTTAATACTTTTGGTTCATCTTCAAGTTCCTCTTCTTCTTCAAGTTCTTCCTCTTCTTCTTCTTCTTCTTGAATTTCCAATTTTGACAACTTTGATGATAATTTATCCTTTTTAGATGATTTTTTGGTTGGTTTGACTTCCTCCTCTTCTTCTTCAAGTTCTTCTTCTACGACTTGTTTCTTTCCACCCTTTTTGTTGTCTTTCTTTCCACCCTTTTTGACTGGTTGTGGAATCTCCTCTTCCTCTTCTTCTTCTTCTTCTACAACTTGTTTCTTTCCACCTTTCTTGTTGTCTTTCTTTCCACCTTTTTTAACTGGTTGTGGGATTTCTTCTTCTTCCTCTTCTTCTTCTTCTTCTTCAGATTCGACTACAACTTGTTTCTTTCCACCTTTCTTGTTATCTTTCTTTCCACCTTTCTTGACTGGTTGTGGAATATCCTCTTCCTCTTCTTCCTCTTGTTCATCTTCAGATTCTTGTTTCTTTGGTGTTGGTTTCTTGTTGTCCTTCTTTCCACCCTTCTTGACTGGTTGTGGGATTTCTTCTTCCTCTTCTTCTTCAGATTCTACAACGACGGCAGCTGGTTTCTTTTGAGCAGCTTGTTTGTTACCACCCTTTTTAGCTGGTTGTGGAATACCATCATCTTCATCTTCTGATTCATGTTGTTGTTGTTTCTTTCCACCCTTTTTGTTGTCTTTCTTTCCACCCTTTTTAGCTGGTTGAGGAATACCGTCGTCTTCTTCTTCAGACTCTACTACAACTGGTTTCTTTTGAGCAGCTGCTTGTTTGTTACCACCCTTTTTAGCTGGTTGTGGAATACCATCGTCTTCATCTTCAGACTCGTCTTGTTGTTGTTGTTGTTTCTTTCCACCTTTCTTGTTGTCTTTCTTTCCACCCTTTTTAGCTGGTTGAGGAATACCGTCGTCTTGTTCGTCTTCACTCTCTTGCTTCTTTGGTGGTGTTGTCTTTTGAGCAGCTGCTTGTTTGTTGCCACCCTTCTTAGCTGGTTGAGGAATGTTGTCTTCGTCAGAGTCAGCTGCCGCAGCCTTCTTTCCCTTGGCTCCTCCTTTAGCTCCACCTGCTTTCATGGCTGCTTCGATTGGGTCAACAAAGTCGTCGTCACTATCTTGTTGATGTTTTCCTCCTTTCTTTTTTGCCATCTCTATCTATCTACTTTAATATTAATATAAATATTTTAAATAAAACGATTGAAAGTATTAATAGTAATAGGATGAGAAAATCAGTAGAAAGCAGAGATAGCTACGTGTTTGAACTCAACGCTCCTCGTTTTTTTTTTTTAATTTTTAAAATTTGTTTTTTTTTTTTTTAATTGTAAACTTAAACTTTACCCAATTTATTTGGATTGCCTTTTCGGGATAAGAAATTATTTGAATTGGATGAAGATATCTGGTTTAGAATTATTATTATTAGTTTGGTTGGGTCGTCGTTTATTGTTGTTTGGGAAAGGTAGGGACTAAACAGAGGGAGGTTTGAATCTTTCTCTTGGTTCATTGATCACCATATTATTGATACGCAAAATCATTTGAGAGGCTCGTGTTGCCAACGTTAAAATATTGACGAGCAAGCATGATGGTTCGACCACTTTTAATTGATTGACCATATCTACTATCTCACCATTATCCAAATTAATACCTTTCCATTTATTGATTCCATCATCTAATCTATGTAAATCTTTTAATTTTGATATTAATTCAATATTATCGTATCCAGCTAAAATAAATAATTAAAATAAATAACTTGTAAATATTAAATAAATAAATATTTTATTGATCAAACATACCATTTTGAATTAAAATAAAAGGAATGGATTCCAAAGAATCAATAAATATTTGAATTGATAATTTGATTTTTTGGTTCATATCTACTTGTTCATTTAACCAATTCTTTAATTGATTCATTAAATATAAATATATACATCCACCTCCACTAAATAATAATAATAACAAATACACATACAAATATAAATATATAAATAAATAAATATAATTAATAAATAATATTTTCTTTTTTTTTCTTTTTTTTTTTTAGATATTCTATTACATACCCAATAATAAAAGGATTATTAATTGAAGATGATAAGATACTCAACATATCTCTAAAAGATCTAATACATTCTTGTGAGATGGTGTCTGTTGGTGACCGAATGATGATTGTTGGAAGACTGATTTCATTGGTTGCATTTTGAATTTGCATAAATAATTTGTTGGTTGTCGTCGTGTTGTCACCAATCACAACGGTTGTGATCTTTTTCAATCCAGATACTACTTGTGAGTTGATAGAATATAAACTATTCACCAGTTTACATCCAAGATTGAGTGCAATCGTTGATAGATCACGATCATCTTGAACATTAAAATGAAATATTCCATTGTCTTGCATCATCGATTCAATCGGTGGTGGTAGATATCCACTATCACTAAATACAACCGATATATCATTTGTCAATAACAACTCTTTGAATCTATTGACTACTACCGATACATCCTTTATATTTTGTAGTTGTAGTTTACCAACCAACACTCTACTCCCTCCTACTCCTCCTTCTCCTTCTCCTTCTCCTTCTCCTTCCTTTTGTTGTTGTTGTTGTTGTCTTTGTAATAGTCTATCTAATATCTGTGATTTATTCCATCCACTTGGTATCTCCATCAATACACCATCCAATAATTCAGAATCCAACATAGTCGGACCGTTCACAGCAATCACTCTCACCAAATCTAAATTCTTATTATCTTTTAATCGAATGATAGATTCTACTCCAAGTTTAATAAAATGTTTTAAATATTTTCCTAGTATCTTTTAATATACAATAAAATAAAAATAAATTAAAAGAAGAAGAACAAGTTAATAAATACATTCATCTTTATCTTTTTGTATATTAGTAATAGTAATAATAATAATAATAATAATAATATATGTATATACCTTTGATGATAATGAAGTAGATGCAATTTGATACAACTTTTCTATAAATTCAGTGTTATTGTATTTATGATCTAGATCATCTCGTTGTTGTTTGGTTGTTGTTATAATAGGTAATTGTATCTTTTCAATCTCTTTTAGACATTGATCAAGTGATAATTGAAATCCCTTTATAATGTTGATAATATATTATATTAGTTAACTATAGTAGATAGATATAGTAAGTGTAATATATTACATACATCAACAATAGTAATAGGATGAATTGAAGAATCGGATAGATATTTTAGACAGTTTCGAAGTAATGAACAAGTCAATAGGACGACACTAGTTGTACCATCACCAATGGTTCTATCTTGTGCTTTAGACAACTCTATGAGTAGTCTGGGTATAGGATGTTTGATTTCTAGATGCTCTAGAATGGTGGCTCCATCATTTGTTACAATGTAATCACCAGTGCCTCTTTGGTCGACAATTAGTTTATCGCTACCATAGGGTCCTAGTGTTGTCTTTAAACTGTAATATAGTGATTCTAAACTATTGATATTGTTTATAATATTGGTGTTCTTGTCATTGCTATTTATCATTATTTATTAAGCCTGATAGGAATTTATTCATAGATATTTTTCAAAGTTAAATATTATCTCCACCTCAAAAGGGTGCAAAAATATTCTTAAATATCTAGTGATATGGCACCAAACCCAATTCTCAACGACTACACCCTTCCCTTCTCCACAGACCTTTAAGGGTTAATTGTTATAAATTTCATCTTTCTATCAAAAATGAATGAACAACAAAAGTTACAACTCCTCCAAGAATCAATTCCCACTATAGAGCCATTACAATCATTGACATTTAGTTATAACTACAATCAACCTCTATCTCCTGGAGTATTACCAACATCATTACAATCATTGGTGTTTGGTGATAGATATAATCAACCTCTATCAGTTGGAGTATTACCATCATCATTACAATCATTGGTGTTTGGTTATTACTATGATCAACCTCTATCTATTGGAGTATTACCATCATCATTACAATCATTGGTGTTTGGTGGTTACGAAAATCAACTATCAGTTGGTGTATTACCATCATCATTACAATCATTGGTGTTTGGTTATCACTATAATCAACCTCTATCTATTTGTGTATTACCATCATCATTACAATCATTGGAGTTTGGTGATGAATATAATCAACGTTTGGTAATGTCACAAATAATAATCAAGAAAATAATGAAACTGTTAATCAAACAACACAACCTTCAGACAAGGTATCCATGGCACCTGCCTCTCGTGGAACAAAGGGATATTACTCACCGGTATGTTGATGTCTTTTTATTAATAGTTAACTACCAACTTTAATTTAGATTTTTTTTATAGGAATCAATACAAAAGATATACTACCCGTCAAGTGATATATATTCAGTTGGTTCAACTCTTTTCCATTTACTTTCATGGTAATTATTTAGCCGATCTTATCATTCAATGAGAGTTGATTTTATTATTGATTTTTTTATTTTTAGTCACCCAGATGATATTGGAAATAGAAAAGAATTTGTTAAGAACCACAAAGAAAACAACTTTGGTGCTGGCCATATTAAAATATCAACTATTAGATACTCTGAACACTTAATTAATTTTGTCAAGAAACTATTAATCGAAAAACATCAAGATCGACTTTCATTGGGTCATTTAAATGGAAAAAAAATCAGACAACACACACAGAGATTCACATCATTTTTTATCGATCAACGACAAATTCTATCAAGCACAACAACATTAATATTGGATGGTGAATTCAACCGTCCTCTCAAAGGATTACTTCCACCAACACTTTTAAAGTTATCTTTATTTGGAAAGTTTAATCAACCAATCAAACAGCTTGATATTCCCAAAAGCGTTGAAATACTAATATTTGGATCATCATTTAATAGCTAAATAGAAAATTTTTCATTGCCAGAGTCACTCGAAATACTAGTTCTTGGTAAATCATTCAATCAACCATTACATTCATACGTCGCACTCGACCCTATGATTTTATATCGATCCACAATCCACTTGATCAGAGATAATTTTAGTGATTCAATGATTTCAAATTTATATCATTTTTATGAAAGGAATCTCAATATATATTACTGCTCTGTACACGACAATAATATAATTGCCTATTCATTCCTCAAGGAGAACATGAAAATTGACTCTTTTATCCTGACCGTTGGTCAAGAATGTTTTGGAATTGGTCAAATCAAAGGGTATGCTTTTTTTTACACCTTCTTATCATTGCTACGATTTGATCATTAATATTATTATACTATTTAGAGATAACAATATGATACAATGGAAGAACAATGATATTTCAATATCAATAGATTTAATGGATTTTGGTGTGATATCACATGTTAAACAATCAATTCATCCACATTTATTTTGTCAAGTAGATAAAAGTAAATTTGAAGCATTGAATAAGCAGTTTGGTGACTCTCATGGTATTGAATACTCACTTATATATGTGGCCAAATTATTTGAATTGGATGAAGATAATATTCATCAAGTGTATCAAGATGGTCAATATCTGAATATTAGATTAATTCCATGGAAGTTCCGAAACAAATAAATCCATGTGTTCATTTTTTATCTCTTGGTATATTTTATTATTTTATTTACAATGGTATATGAATCTTTTATTCAGTTGACTGTTCTTTACCGACCTCTACAATATCAGGTTGATTAAAATTATTATTATTATTATTATTTGAAAGATCAACAGGATTAGAGGGACGATTATCCTTGTCGGCCTTTTGAATGATTGATTTTAATTTTGCGAGACCAAACTGTTTCTTTAAAATATAATCTGAAAGCCAAGTCGGAAGATAGGATAGGAACCTTAGAATGACCGAGCCAGGACCAAATGCAGCATTAGCTGGTATACGACGAGAAAAGATGGTTGATAGCACAAAATCTGCAAATGATTGAACGGGTACTTGACGTGATTTAGACATTTGAGGACGATTATTTATGTCACTAGCAATAGCACGATACACTGATCGCTCCATGATGTGATCGAGTAGTGGAGTAGCCTTTTCAATGATCCCGGTTGAAATGGGACCCGGTGCAATGGTGATCACCTTGATATTGAAAGGATCCAACTCCATACGAAGTGCATCTGACCAATTATGAAGAGCTGCCTTTGAACTACTATACGACGATCCAAATGGCATACCATTCCAAGCAGCGACACTACCGATATTGATAATGATCCCTTTTCTAGCGTTGATCATGTGAGGTGCCACTTGATTGGTAGTAGCAATAAGACCAAAGAAATTAACTTCAAATAGAGTTCTGAGATCGATCATGGGTACCTCGATCGCCGGACCAAACATAGTGATACCTGCATTATTGATCAGTATATCTATTCGACCTTCTACCTCTACTATACCCTTGATTGTCTGTTCAATACTATCTTGACTTGTCACATCCAACTCCAACACTTTAATACCCATCTCCAACATATCATTCATCCTCTCTATGTTTCTTGATGTTGCGAATACCTTAAACCCATAGTTATGAAATGTCAAAGCTAATGATCTACCAATCCCACTTGATGCTCCTAACAATCATACAAGTACAAATTATAAGTTAATATCTCTATCTCTATATGTATCTATCTATTCATTACCTTACCTGTAATAACTACAACTTTATTCATTTTTTAATCTATATTAAAGTTCATTTTCATTCCCAAAGTGTCTTCACTTTGTAATCATTTGTTTTTTTTTTTAAAATTAATTAATTCTATTTTATTTATTAATTTATTTTCTATTATTACTTTTATATTTATATATATATATATGTATTAGATAATTCATTATCTATTTCTTTATCTATTTCTTTATAATATTATTTGTTCTTTTCTTTTTTGTTTGTTTTTTGTTGTTTGATTTAAAGTTGTCTTGAAACCAATTTAGTATAATAACCATTCATTTCTAATAATTCTTGATGACTACCTTGTTCGACGATACGACCACCCTTGAATACAGCGATAATGTCTGCGTTGATGATAGTACTGAGTCTGTGAGCAATGACGACGACGGTACGACCCTTCATTACATTGTCTAGGGCAATTTGTACTTCCTTTTCACTGACTGTATCCAAAGCACTGGTAGCTTCATCCAACAATAGAATCTTGGGGTTACGAATGATAGCACGGGCAATGGCAACACGTTGTTTCTGACCACCAGACAATTGAGTAAACTTGTCACCGAGTTGGGTGTCATATTGGTTTGGAAGTGCAGAGATAAAGTCGTGAGCATTGGCAGCCTTGGCACAATCGATCACTTCTTCAAGAGTAGCATCTGGTTTACCATAACGAATGTTTTCAAGAATAGTTCCTGAAAAGAGGAATGGTTCTTGTCCAACCAAACCATACACTGCACGTAATTGAAGTAAATTGATATCTTTAATTTCGATACCGTCCAATGTAATGCTACCGGCACTTGGATCATAGAAACGTTCCAGAAGAGAGATGACAGTTGACTTGCCACCTCCACTGTCACCGACTAGAGCAACCTTTTTACCAGCTGGAATGTCGAGTGTAAAGTCGGCAAAGATTTGACGGTTGGGACGTGATGGATAGGCGAATTGAACGTTGGCAAATTTGATGTCACCCTTGACGTCGGCCGGACTGATGGGTTGGCCCGACTTGGCGAATGGGTCGATCTTGGAGACACGGTCAATGAGTGCAAAGATGGCGTTGGTGGCAGTGGTAGCCTTGGCCATATCGGGTGCAAAGGCGCTGGCATTACCAATACCCATGGCTGAGAGGACAATGGCGAAAAAGACACGTTGCATCTGTCCGAAACCCTCAATAGTGTCCCAGACCTCTTCGCAACGGTCGCCAAAAATGTTGCCGGGTTGGCAGTACTCGTCGAGTGTGCTTTGCTTGGCCTTCCACTCGCCGTCGTTGACGAGCTTGCCTCCGTACCAGTATCCGAGTGCCCAGACGAGGAACATGACTGCTTGAGTAAACCCAAAGACGACACCGGCGACATTACCCTTGCGGATCGAGAGACGGATGGGGTCGGCGAGCGCATACTCGAATTTACCATAGATCTTTTCCTCGGCATTGAATGCAGCGACGGTACGAATACCCGAGATGGCTTCAGTGGCGATTTGACTCGACTTGCCGTACGACTCTTTACCTTCTTTGCTAAACCCACCCATAAAGTCCATTTCAACCTTGGCCGAAAAACCAATGACTGGGACACAAGCTAAAATGACTAGAGTCAACTTCCAACCTGCGACAAATGCAATGATGAGACCGACAATGGTAGTGACTAAATTTTGGAGCAATAGACCGAGACGCTGACTAGTCATACCTTGGACATGAGTAGCTTCGGTAGCCAAGTCATTTGTGAGAATACCAGTTGCATTTTCGGGCAAGTCAAACCACCCGACATCTTGACGAATGATGGAACGGAACGATTGATGACGTAGACGATGAGTAAGCTTCTCACCGATATAAGTAAACGAAGCAATTTGAAGGAAGTTGGCAACACCCGATCCAATGGCCAAAATGACAAACCACATGGCAAGTAGAGCAGCACGACGTTTCATATCTTCAATGTCGGGTGTTTGGAATACCTTTAGAATCTCGGAAAAGATGATAGCAAAGATTGGCATAATAGTACCGTTAATCAGTGCACCAACACTACCAGTTACAAAGTATGGCCATTCGACTCTATTCATTCTAGCAATACGCATAATTGGTACTTTACTCTTTTCTTCTTTCTTTTTACCACCCTTTTTTCCCTTTCCTTTTCCACCTCTTCTCTTTCTCTTTCCTTTTCCACCGGCTGTTAGGTTTTCATCTGATTCACCTTCGACCGATGATGATGAAGCGGAATCTGAAGTCTCCCTTTCCTCTTCCTTTTCAATTTCCTTGACTCCCGATTTCTTTTGTTCTTTCTTGTCACCACCACTTTGTTGACGACGTACCAAACTAGTGTAGACACCTTCTTTGGCCAATAATTCGTCGTGGGTACCTTGTTCGATGATTTGACCCTTTCTAACAACTGCAATGATATCAGAGTTTTCAATGGTACTGAGTCTGTGAGCAATGACAATGACGGTACGACCCTTCATGACATTATCCAGTGCGACTTGTACTTCCTTTTCGCTGGCACTGTCCAAAGCACTGGTAGCTTCGTCAAGTAGGAGAATCTTGGGGTTCTTGATGATAGCACGGGCAATAGCAATACGTTGTTTCTGACCACCAGACATTTGCACACCCTTTTCACCAACTTGGGTTTTGTAGCCCTCTGGCAACGCCGAAATAAAGTCGTGAGCATTGGCAGCACGAGAAGCATCGATAATCTGCTCCATCGTAGCATTTTCATTACCATATCTAATATTGTCCTCTATACTCACACCAAACAACACTGGTTCCTGACTAACCAAACCAATATTCAAACGTAGCGATGATACATTGATTTCTCTAATATCAACACCATCCAAAAGAATTTGTCCGTCCTCTGGATCATAAAATCTTTCCAATAATGCAATTGCTGATGATTTACCTCCTCCACTATCTCCAACCAATGCACTAAAGTAAATTAGAAAGAATGAAAAAGAAAGATTAATAAATATATTTCTATTTTTGATTTTGATTTTGATTTTTTTTTTTTAACATACACAGTTTGACCTTGTTTAATTGATAAATTAAAACCATTAAAGATTTTAACATCTGGACGTGATGGATAAGAGAATGATACATTGTTGAAATCAATGTTACCTTGAGCAGCGATTTCAATACCCTTTTTGGAGAATGGGTCGATTTTGGATTGACGATCAATGACACCAAAGATTTTGTGGGCGGCACCACGACCGTTGGCAAAGTTGGTGACTGATGGAGCAGCTTGGCCTAATGCCATAGCACCCATAATCACACTGAAAAAGACTGTGAGCACATCACCACCGGTCCATGCATGATCCTTGACTGGATTCCATGAGCCGTCGGCAATCAACTTGCTTCCATACCAAAAGGCTAGCGAATAACTACCAAAGAGAATGAAAAAGACGAGACCGATACCAATACCATTCATGACACCCTTCTTTTTACCGACTACCATAGCCTCTGCAAGACGATCGTAGTAACGTTGAGACTCACGTTCCTCACCTGAAAAGGTGACCACCGTTCTAATACTACCAATCTTTTCCTCGGCAACAGCACCAGCCTTGGCATAAGAGTCTTGACCCTTCTTGGTCAAATCAGTCATCATCTTGGTCATAAATGCTCCAGCAGCTGCCAATAAAGGTGTCAAAGCTAAAATAACTAAAGCCAATTGCCAACCATTAATCAAACCAATAACAAACCCAGAAATAAATGTTGATGTGAAATGAAGAAAACTTCCAACCTAAATTGAATCAAAAATATAAGTATGATATATTATATTTGTTTGTTTTGTGTTTGTTTGTTACCTTTTCACCAATAGCTTCTTGAAATAATTGAGTATCTGAAGCGATACGAGTTGAAAGTTCAGATGCTTTTGTGATATCGTACCAACCAATTTCTTGTGAAAGGATGGCTCTAAAGTAGAGCTTGCGACAACGAACCGATTGACGTTCACCAGCCATGGTCCAAAAGGCGACTTCGGCATAACAGAGTACAAACATACCGGCGGCAATGTACAAAAAGTAGACAGAGATTTTAGAGACGTCGTCGTAGAGACTGTACGACTCGTCGAGGAACTTGGATGGCGCAAAGGCGTCCATCACCTGACCCAATACAATGGACAAGGCTGGCATGGCAACACCAGCACCAACGGCACTGATCGAACCAATAATCATAAACAACATGTCCAATGGCTCGGCAAATCTAAACAATTGAAAGAATCCAACCATTGGTCCTACTTCTTCCTTTTTATCTTTGTCATCTTTATCTTTACCGTCCTTGTCATCCTTTTTAGTATTGAAATCAGTATATTGAGTACCAGTTTCTGAAAATACTAAACTATCACTACGATCTCTTGGATCAATCTTTATCTCTCCTCCTCCTTCAACACCTGGTGTTAAAATTGGTGATAATGATCCTTCTCCTCCACCATTTTGATTTTGATTATTTTGATTATTATTATTATTATTATTTAAATCTTGAAGAGGTACACCCTCTCCTTCTCCTTCCATTTGTTATTAATAAAAGAGAGAGAGAAATATATAAAGATTTAAATGAATGTGTGAATGAATGAATGAAAAACTATAAAAAAAGATCTTTGTTTTAAAAGAATCTAAAAATACTGTTACTTGGGGAAAATTAAAAAAAAAAAAAACGAAAACGGAAATTGAAACGTCGTTGTCGAATTTAATATAATAGTTATTAATTGTTGTACAACAATGATTAAAATAAAACGTTAATCAATTATATAAATAAATAAATACTATTGATTGATTGATTGATTGATTGATTGATTGCGGATTGTGATTAACTTCTCTTAGTTGTGAAGTTAACTTAACTCTTTTTTTAAAAAAAAATATATAAATGATGTAATTTATATGTGTGTATTTGTGTGTTGATGTTGTGGGTTATATTATGTGTATGTGTATGATGTGATATGTATATCTTTTTTTTTTTTTTTTAGAAAGTAAATAAAAGAAAAGAAAAAAAGTAGACTTTAGTTTATTAGTTTTATTATCTTTATCTTTAGTAAAGGAATAAACAAACAAATGAATGAATGATTCGTTTTACGTTTGTCCTCCTTTGCTTTGTTAGACCCAATAAAAAATCTTTTATTTAATCTAAGGGCAGATCTGTCTGAGTCTGATTGTTGCCAATACAAATAGAAATAGATAACTATAAAAAACTAAATTAATGACTGGGTTTGGTAAAGGTGTCGAACAGTCTTTTAAACTTCTAGGAAATGTAGAGGAATGGAGGAGAGGATGGTCTACTCTTATATTGTAATTACGATGATGCTCAGCCCGCCCGCCGGCGATAATATTAATAATATATTTATTTTTAATCTAAGCATTGCGTTGTTGGTTTTATCCTGGTGACAAAAAACAAACGTCACAGCTCTCATCGCACCCTTAGATCATCAAAGTGACTCAACGATTGTGTGTGTTATTTTTAAATGGGTTGACGAGCCGATTGCAAGGTTGATGGGGTGCAGTATGTTTCGGTTGTGATCTCACCTCATCAATTGATTTATCTTAACCGTGCTATAAGATATTACCTTCTAAATTTGATCAACTTGATTTTTACCGCCAAATTTCGACCACCCACGCACCTCATATCATATCGTTATCACCCACTTGTTGGCGGTCAATACAAACCTTGTCTCGATGATAACTCATCGCATACTCCTTAAAACACATCGAGTCGACTAAAATGGAAGTTATTTAGCAAAACTTTGCAACATCATCATGACGATCAGATGATCACATACACTTTAATTATTGTACTGTCTATTTTAATTTACCTACAACCCTTTTATCTCTCTATTTTTATTTTATAAATAAATCATAACAATCTACGAAACCAACTTGAACTAAAGAAGAAATTGAAGAGACAAAGCAAAAGACTTTTCTTTTTATTTTTCTTTGAGAGGGCCTTCTAGCTCGTATCACATGATGATATACTTTTTTTTATTCATTGCCAAGTACTCACTTTCCAACTGGAATACAAAACCATTTTTTTATTTATTTATTTATTTATTTCTATTTTTTCAATAAAAAAAGAATGAATGGATGACTTGGCTTACTATATTTTATTATATAAATCACTATGTGGAAATTTCTTCTTTGGTTCAAAGAACTACTTTTTTTAATTTTTAAAAATATTAGCATTATTTTTGAATATTAGGATTGCCAATGAATGATGTTTTATTGAATTTTATTTATATCTTTTATTAATATAATATAATAATAATGTCTTTGTCGCTAGTTCAAAAAGAAGAAGAGGTGGGTTGGGTTCATTGTCTCATGTATTTTTTTTTAATTCATTTTATTAATTTAATTTATTCAATTTATTTGTTTGTTTATCTATCTAGATAAAGACAGCAACAACAATAGATATTAATGAAGAGACAATTAAAAGAGTATTGACAAACAAGATACTATTTAGAAAGATTATTCAAGTTGGAAGAAAGACAACACAGAATCTACTACAATGTTATAGTTATAATCAGATTATTAGTGTAGAGTGGATGATTGTACATGGTCATTTGGGTCTACTAGAGTACAAGTTGAAAAGAGATGATCCGTTACATTTTACATTGGTATCGATAGAGTTGGTATGCAAGTGTATTGGTGGTGGTGGTGATAGTAGTAGTATGTCACTGTTTACTCGCATCTATGAAAAAAAGAGATCAATGTTTTATGCAAATACATTGTTAGAGTATGCTGCTTCATCTGGTAACATGAAAGTATTTAAGCTCTTGTTGGCACAGACTTATCCCACTCAACTACACTTGCGTGACCAACCGAGTGTGTCACTGACCAAAGCCATCAACGGGTGTCATGTAGAGCTGTTTGAGCTGCTCGTCGTAGAGCTTGGTATGCAGCCATCCAACCCTGCCAAGATATTCAATCATGGTGTTAAAAGTACTCAATTACTAGAATCGCTGTATCGTCATATTGTTGGAACTGAAAGTAATCACACTGCGGGTGTCGTCGCCCATGCCAAACGGTACATCCTCTTACTGTACTATTCATTGTTAAAGACCAATAATCTGGAGTTGATCAAACAGTATTCCCAGTGTGACAGAGCCATCTTTGTACTAGATGATTTTGTCCGATGGTTTCAAGATTTAGCGTCACTATCACCCGTGGAACTTGGTAGAGTTGGTGCATTGGAGATAGTTGAATGGGTGTTGGAGACGTTTATAGGAGACCAGCCAAGCATAATACTGGTGCGAGATGCAAGAGAGTTGACTGCTCTATTCGGACGGTTGAGTCGAATCGAGCAAGAGTATCTATGTTTTGTACAGTACTCTACAAATTATACCAGTTATTGTGTAATAGACTATAAACACCACATTTTAACAATGTATTCGAAATACTATCAATTGGAGACAGAGTCTGTAGTAGAGACACTCAACACTGAACAATTGGCATTTATTACACATATTTTTAGTGTGTGTAATGTTGGTGATATTATCCAGTATGGGTCGGTTCCATTACTACGTTGTGCGTGGGCGATTAAAGGACAAGGATATTTTGCAAGTGTAATGCATCGATTCACATCGAGTGATAGTCTAGAAGCACTAGAATACATACATGAAAAGATACCAAATTGTCTAGGTCGCAAAGACCTGCAGTATGCAATCACCAACCATCATGCCGACATTGTCCAATTCATCGCACACCATTATCCAAACTTAATGGTCGATCTTGGAAACGACAGTTTAATCTTGGATGCATACACTAGTCTATATGACCCACACGTTGCCAAAGTACTCATTGACAATGATGCAACATCTCATCCAGTATTCGATCAAGTCAGTATCCTACCACTCGCCACTACATTCCCCAGTCTTGACGCACTCATCTTTTACCTTACCTACATTGACCATACACTCGAGAGTATTACTGTCAATTTCAATTCTGAAGACGAATTGCCAATTCTAAAGTACCTTGTCCAACACTATGGGGCAACATTAGATATGAACAGTATTATGAAAAAAGCATGTGAAAGTGGATACCTATCATTTGTACAATATCTTGTAGAAATACATTATGAAAAGTCAAATACCGGTATTGCATCGACCTTTGTAGACACTGCATTTGTCCGTGGTCATCGATCAATTGTACACTACCTAGTCACTGAAAAACAGAATCATTTTGGTCAATCATCTTGGCAAAAGGCTGGTAGTCTTGGAGACGCCGATCTATTCGAATTTGTCATTTCACATACCATTCCTTCTCAACTACAATCTGCAATCAAAACTTCAATGTTACAAGCTTGTAAAAATGGAATGTTTAATCTTATTCAATATATTCATAATAATTATTTAATTAATAATATAAATAATAATAATAGTAATAATAGTAATAATAGTAATAATGTAGATAGTATAGATAATAATAATAGTGAAGAAGAAGAAGAATTTTTATTTTTATCAAGATTAATGATTGAAGCAGTTGGATATGATCAATCAAGAATATTAAAATATTTAATTGATAATACAAAAGTTAGAGATGACGGTAGTGATAAAGATAAAGATGTAAAATTGAAAGTTTTTAAAAGTAAATCAACAAGAACAGAGTTACTTGAAACATTGATGGTATCAATTATTAATGGATGTCAATTGGAATGTTTCAAGTTACTTGTTGATAGTAATCAATACAACTATCAAATCAATAAGGGGCATACTATGGTGTTGGCAAAACATAGTGCCAGTTT
Source organism: Cavenderia fasciculata (assembly GCF_000203815.1). Classification (NCBI taxonomy): domain Eukaryota; phylum Evosea; class Eumycetozoa; order Acytosteliales; family Cavenderiaceae; genus Cavenderia; species Cavenderia fasciculata. The sequence continues at coordinate 302,446 of NW_004457723.1, forward strand.
TCCACTACTACTCCATCTTATCGAGAGCGATAAAGATATCATGTATCATATTTACACGGTCAGTCCAACACCTTTAAATCTAAAACTTCAAAGAATCATAACTGACAAACAAAGAATAACAAATAATATTAATGAAATGCTCAATAATAATAATGATGATGATTTTGATTAACAATATAAAATAAAAAAATATGAGGCATATCAATATAATATAATAATATCATCAATAATAATAGTGATGATTTTGATTAACAATAATTAATAGCCGGCCCTATAGGGTTTTTATTTAAATGATGATTAAGCATGATTGTAAGGTGGAGTACAAGTAACTGGGAACCATCCGTTATTGTTGCAATATGCGACGTTGCTACCGTAGCCTTGATCGGCAAACTTGATAGAACAGCCATTTTGTGGTTCAGAACTAGATCCACCACCAGAGCCTGTACCAGAAGCAGTGATAAATGGTTGACCATATGGATCACCCGGTGAGTACTTGCCTGTTGACAAGGAACTACCAGCTGAATTTTGGTAGTTTCCATTGTAATAGGTAAAATAGGAATTGTATTTTTCGTTGAAACGGAGTGAAGTGACTTGATTAAACTATTGATTATTTAATAACAACCATCTTGATTATCATTGCAACAAAAGTGGTCATTTCCGAGCTAAACCTTGCATAAACTTGGTAGAATCAATCGAATGACTTTCTGAAGAGAGCATAAGTTCTCCATATTGCAAGTTCCAATTTCGAAAAATATCTAAAAAAACAAATAATATTGATCAATAATTTTCATCTTCTTTAGTGGGCTAATAATATTATTTATTGTTTTTATTTATTTAACTCGTACATACGAGTAAAATGTATGCCCTCCCAACTGTCAAAGTTGAAGAAGAGATACAGAAATTAACAACAAACCAACAACTATCTACAGTCAATCAACCTATAAACGAAATTGCAAAACAACTTTCAGCATCCGAATCAAATAACAATAAGATCATCTTGTTGAATGAACTGACTGAACAACAAAAAGAATACACTTGTTGTTTGCAAGAGTATAGTGGTGTTTCAAAAACCTTGGTTGCTGCCTTTATAGATCAATCGTCACTTGCAAACACTATAGTGTTTGAAAATGTATCACAAGAAATCGTACAAGTAGAGTTAAATCTCTCTAGGTTGTTGGAAAAAAGAATTAGTATTCTCAAAGGGTTGATCCAAAATCAACAGTCACAACCACAAGACGAGGAAAAGGAAAAAGGTAAAAAGATTAGTGGAGGAATACAACAACAAGTTCAAGAACCGGTTTGGGATCTATACGCACCTCCAACGTTTCAGTCTGTGGAGATGTTGGTTCCTACACCAACTGGTTCAAATCCAAAAAAGAAAAAGCAAACCATGCAAGTAGTTAAAATGATTGGAGAAGCACAAGTGTACATCAAATCCACTCAAGACCACCCCAAAGTCACCAATGAATTGGAGGAGAAGGAGAAGGAGAAAGAAAAGGAGAGGGAGGATCACGAAGCAAGTTTAATTATAAATTATATCAGACAGATAGATTATATTCAATCTACACAAAAGACTGTATGTATCATGGTGCATACAACAAAAACCATTCTTTTTTTAAACCTAACCCAATATTAATATTATCTTTTAGTATGATGAAATAGTTGAAATCTTTTTAAAATGTAGACCTCAAAGATTAACAAAGTTGGGATGTCATATCGATCAAATATCTGAATTGCCAGTAGATATAACACATGATCAGTACAGCAGTATGGTGATGTCGTCAATGTTTGAAGGGTTGAGACAACAGATGGTTGTCAATATCTTGGACAGTGGTGGAAAGATTGACTATAAACTCACCGACGGTCTGTTGAGCTTTAAAAGAATCCAAGGAGATCCTGCCAAAGCAAATTCTCTCACCGCCACCAATAATGGAATGTTGCTAGATTTTGAATACAAGACTAAAACAAGAGCCAATGATCTACACAAACAAGATCTAGTCTTGATTCAAATCAAACCAATGGTAAAGTGGGTGTTTGCTCTGGTCATCTCTACACAACTACCCACTACTGGAAAGTTAGATCAATCGTGTAGAGTCTATATCATCGACGGACAGACATTGGCACCTCACACAACAGAGTTTATAGAAGCTCTACCGACCGTACTCAAACGCCAAATAGAGTTTGACGTATTAAGGGTGGCCAACTTCATCACATTTAAAAGAGAATTGGAAGTTAGAAAGAATCAACCAATGGATATTAATGGTTTGGCTTTATTTAGTGGTATGTTTAATATTAATATATATATATATATATAAATATAAAGAGGTTATATTAATTAATATTATTGTTTTTTAAAAAAAAAAGAATCCAAAGTATCGAAAGAGACACATCTACTCTAGTCATCAAAAATATGATGAACAATTGGAGAGACTATTTTCTAATTTTGGAGACCATGATGACGATAGTGATGATAGTGATGATGAAGAAGAGGATGAATGCGAAATGGTCAACAATAGTATTTCAAATTTATCTATCGATCCAAACGCCGTCGACTATGTTGAATCATTGATAAAACAAGTGGAAATTGATATTAGTCAATACAACAAGATTAAAGCAGATAGAAACTCTGAAACAAAGGTACAAGCTAAAAGTGCCTATTCAAGAGTTAAAAATAATCTTGATCAATTGGTTATCATCAATCAAAAGGTCAATATTATTTCATCCCCTCAACCACCACTTGGAGATATCGCCGATAATCGAGTGATTAATGATTTATTGGTAACTGCATTTACCGATAAAAAGTGTAGTCAACAAATAATGACAGCCAAGAAATCTAGTTGGAATGATCTTTTAGAGTTGTTAAAGATTAATTTCCCAAGAGACGGTTTCGAGCCATACGGGTCATTTGTAAATGGTATTCAATTGGAATCAAGTGACGACATTGATGTTTGTTTCAAGACCTCGTTTGATACATCTAATGCCATACGTCTAAAGATTCTAATGAAGAGTGTGGTTAGATGTCTTAAAAAGCGTAAGGGTGGTCGCAGGGGTAACAAACTCAAAGGACCGTATTCAGTGGAGCGAATTTTCGATTCTATCAAAGAGGTAGGAATCATTCGATTCAGAGATTATAAGCACCGTGTGTCGTTTAACATGTCCTTTAACAATCGTTTGGCAATTGGTAACTCGCTGTTGGTAAAGTCGTATGCTGAAATTGACGAGAGAGCCAAACAACTCATGTTACTAGTCAAGTATTGGGCATCGAGAAAGGATATCAATGATGCTAGCGGTGGCACCCTTTCATCATACGCTTGGTTGAATATGGTTATATTCTATCTTCAAACTGTTCAACCTCCCGTACTCCCATCGTTGCACTCGAATGTCTCTTCAAACTGTCCAACCAATCAACCAGTACAAAAAGATGATTGGAGTATTAAAGAGGATGAGTGGAAGTTTGTTGATCATCGTCACACTGGATTTGTCAGCCAAAACAACAAAACATTATTCCAACTATTCTATGGTTTCTTTGACTTTTATTGCAAGTTTGATTTTACGAATCAATTGATTTGCATTCGTTTGGGTAAATCAACTACAAACAAGATTGGAATGGATCAAAACAATCATAGCCAAATTTGTATAGAAGATCCATTCGATACATCTTCTAATCTTGGTGCATCTGTTAAATCAACCTCATTTAATATTATTATTTTTGAATTCATGTCAATGCAATCAAAGTTATTAGAACTAGTATCAAACAATCAAAAGATTATTCGTCAACAAGATTTTGATCTTCTCTTTGCACAATCCTTAAAATTGAATCAACTGTATAAAAAATCAAAATAAATAAAATAAATAAATAAATAAATACAAAAATAAATATCCTGTTTTGGGGCAAATCGAAAACTCGCTTGGATTTAATTTAGATCTTGGTGAAACCCTCAAAAAGATGACTCAGCAACTTCTTTGATCAGATATTTTTTATTTTCTTTTAGGCAACTTCACTTTAATTAGGGCAATATTGTTCTTTTTCAACTTGTTTAATTATTTATCTATTTTAAATATCCCATCCCATTAGTAATAGTAGTAAAAATGGATACAACAATCTCACCTCTTCTGGACTAGAGCTTGAGCGAGTGCTGGAGCTTGAACAGGTGCCTGAACTTGAACTGGTGGACGACTGACTTGATCTGGTGATTGTGGTTGTGACACAAGAGATGGTTTTTGGATGACCTGAATCTTCTTCTTTGATTCGAGGGTACTTTTGACAAGCTCACTCGATCTGACCAACTCTTGAATAATGGCTATCCTTATTTCCAACTTTGTAATTTTTGATTGGTTATAACGACTTGGGACATTTGAGATTAAAGACTTGACTTTGTTCCTTAATACCTTTATTTCACCTCCAACCTGATTATTATAACCAACCTTGGAAAATGGTGATTGGTCGATAAAGGCAACCAAGGTTTTAGATAAACGATTATATTCTCTCAAACATAGGTTGTACTCTGCTTGTTTGTCAATCAATTGATCCAAGATCAAGGTATATTTCCTGATTAATTGTTTTCTGTTGGGCGTGCCAGGAGGATATTTTGTTGTAATATCCTTTACAGACTCTCTTTGTTGATTGATTTGTATCTCAACACTTGACAGTTGACTTGTTAATTTCTTTATCTCTTCCCCGACTTTGATAGGACATTCGCTCAAAATTCAAATCAAGAAAAGGAGAAGGAAAAGGAAAGGGAAATATCGAAAAAGATTGGAGAAATGGAAGAGTCTATCAAATCTACTAAAGCCGATTTCAAAGCCACCAAAGCATACATCACCCCAATGGATCGACCAAAGATTTTAAAAGAACACTCAGCCAAAATTAATTTCATAAAAAATGAGCTGAAAAAATTACAAGGAGAGTTGTTGGTGCTTGTGCTTCATGAAACTAGTGCACTTGAAAATGTAATCAGACGGATTACCAATGATTATGTTCAATCATCTACACAAAAGACTGTATGTATCAACTTAAAACATTAAAACAAACTATTCTTAAGTATCTTTAGGTAAGATTTAGTGACTAACAAGTAGTCTCTCTCTCTTTGTTTCATGTTGATCAGTATGATGAAATAGTTCAAGTCATTTTAAGATGTAGACCACAAATATTAACAAAGTTGGGACGTCATATTGAATTGTCTGAACTAGTCTTGCCGACAACAAGTTCAACAAACGATCAGTACAACAGCAGTTTAGTTGTGTCTTTGGTGTTTGAAAAGCTGAGACAGGAGATCGTTGGCAATATCATAGACAGTGGTGGAAAGATTGATGTCAAAGACGGTGGTCTATTGACAGCTAATTATATTAAATCGGTTGCAATAGTTACAAAGGCACAGTCTCTCACTGCCGCCACCAACAAGAATGGCATGATACTAGATTTTAAATTCAAGTCTAAAACAAGAGTAACTGATCTACACAAACACGATCTAGTCTTGCTTCAAAACAAGGCAAGGTCAACGTTGTGTGTGCTTGCTCAAGTCATCTCGGCACCACAACCTACTACTGGAAAGTCAGATCAATTATGTAAAGTCTACATCATCGATGAACAGATATTGGCACCTCACACTACAGAGTTTATTGACTCTTTGTCTACCGTCTCCAAAAACAAAACAGAGTTCCATGTATTAAGGGTGGTTAGAAAGAACAAACAAACAATGAATATGAATGTCTCAGATTTAATTGATGGTATGTATTTTTAAAAATACAATTAGTACTATTTAATTTATATATATATATATATATTCCTCGTGTATTAATATTAATATTATCCCCATTGTTATTAAAAGATCTAAAGAATCCAAAGAAGTTTATCAGTCCCAATTTCAAAACCTTTGGCCAAGAGTTTGAGGAATTATGTTCGCCATCATTTGTTGAGAATGATCAAGATAGTGATGATGATGATGACGATGACCAGGCAGACAAGGTGGTCAATAGTAATAGTACTGTTGAATCATTGATAAAACAGGTGGAAATTGATGTTATCGAACGTAACAAGATTAAAGCAGATAGAAAACCTGAAACCAAGGTTCAAGCTCAAAATGCAATTTCGCGAGTTAAAAAGAATCTTAATCAATTGTTCAACTATCAAAAAGCCAATACTATTTCTTCTCCCTCTCAATCTTCACCACTTGGAGATATCACCGATCGTCAAGAGATCAATGGTTTATTGGTAACTGCATACACTGTTAAAAAGTGTAGCGATAAAACATTGTCAGCCAAGGAGTCTAGTCGTAATGACCTTTTCAGTTTGTTAAAGTCCCAATTCCCAAAAGACAGTTTCGAGGCATACGGGTCATTTGTAAATGGTATTCAATTGGAATCAAGTGACATTGATGTTTGTTTCAAGACCGACATTAATACATCTGACCCAGTCCTTCGTAAGGATCTAATGAAGAGTATAGTCACACGTCTTTATAATCGTAAGAGCAAGAGATCCAAGCTCAGAGGGCCGTATCAAGTAGAGCGAGTACTAGACTCTATCAAAGTACCAATTATTAAATTCAGAGATCTAAGGTACAATGTGTCGTATGACATGTGCTTTAACAATCGTTTGGCAATTGGTAACTCTTTATTGGTAAAATCGTACGCTGAAATTGACGAGAGAGCCAAACAACTCATGTTACTCGTCAAGTATTGGGCATCGAGAAAGGATATCAATGATGCTAGCGGTGGCACCCTTTCATCATACGCTTGGTTGAATATGGTTATATTCTATCTTCAAACTGTTCAACCTCCAGTACTCCCATCATTGCATGCCAACATCTCTTCAAAACCAACCAATCAATTAGTACAAAAAGATGACTGGAAGTTTGTTGATCATCGTCACACTGGATTCGTCAGACAAAACAAAAAGACATTATTCCAACTATTCTATGGTTTCTTTAATTTCTATTGCAAGTTTGATTTCACCAATCAATTGATTTGTATTCGTTTAGGTAAACCAACCAGCTATAGTTTGGCATCAAAATCCTACAAGGATAACAACAATCAAAGTCTCATTCGCATTGAAGATCCATTCGATACATCTGCTAATCCAGGTGCATCTGTTAAATTATCATCTTCATTCAAGATTATCATCTTTGAATTCACGTCGATGCAATCAAAATTATTACAACTATCCAACAAAAAAGATATTATTTATCATCAAGATTTTGATCATCTATTTTCAAAATCATTAAAATTAAATCAACTTTATAAAAAATCAAAATAAATAAAGATAAATAAATAATTAAATATAAAGAATTAAATATATAAATCTTTTTTTGATGTCTAATTTAATTGAAAACTCGCTTAGATTTAATTTGAATCTTGGGTTGGCCCGCTAAGATGATCAAGATCTTTTTCAAGATCCATATTTTAATTTATTAATTTTTTTATTTGGATTAAGAGAAGGCTTCCCCTCACTTTGAAAAGGGACCCTTGAAGTCACTATACTAAAAGTATATATTCAAATAACGATATTATTTATCTATCTCTATATATTTATATTTATATTTTTAATACTACTATTAATATTATGACAAACCCAGCTGTAAAAGTTGTTGGGGAAGGGATCAAGAAACAGACCTTTTACCTATTGGAATTTGATAGACATATCAAAGAACAAGAGGAAGCTATAGTCAATCTTCAAACAAAATTTCCTCTCAACTCACAAGGTAGAAGACAAAATATCATCCAAGCTCGGAATGAGATTCAAGTCACCTTGAAGAAACTGAATGTAGGACGAAAAGGGATCTCTTTGTGTTTGCAAGAATATACTCGTATTTCAAAAGCCTTGGCTTCCTTTATCGACCATTCACCTATCTCGAATGTCACATTTAACGATGTAGCCAAAGAAATCAAACTATTAGAGGAAAGACTTAGAAATTTTGCCCGTGGTAGAGATGGTTGTAAAGATCAACAAAAGAAAATATATCTAAGTGCTAGGATTGCTATTATCACCCAATTGCTCAAATCTATTGATCTTGCTAAAAGATCCAGAGAGACCATCCCTAATCCATCTCCTTTATCCAAACCACCAGTTCACCAGTCACCAGACCTCAGTCGTACACAGCCACCATCAGTAGTTCAAGTTCCAGCACCTGTCCAAGTTCCAGTCCAAGTGCAATTTACTCCTCGACCAATTTCAAATCAAGAAAAGGAAAAAGAAATAGTTAAAAAGATTGGAGACCTAGAGTTTTTTATGAAATCCACTAGAGATCATTTCAACTCTACCAAACAATCCATCAGTCAAGAGGATAGACCACAGATTCTAAAAGAGTACTCTACCAAACTTTCTGTCAAAACAAATGAAGTGAAAAAATTACAAGCAGAGTTGTTGGTGCTTCGTGAAACTAGTTCACTTGTTAACAGCGAAGAGATAGATTATGTTAAATGTACACATAAAACTGTATGTATCAACTTACTTGCATAGTTTACAAACTATTCTGAAACTAACAATATATCTTATTTATAATAGTATGGTCAAATAGTTGATATCTTTTTAAAATGTCGACCACAAAGATTAACAAAATTGGCACATCATATTGATCATCAATCATCAATTATTGATAATAATGATAGAACACACGATCAGTATAATAGTTTTATTGTACCTTTGATGTTTGAAGAATTGAAAGAACAGATTGTTAGCAAGATTACTGATAGTGGTGCTACTGTGAATGGTCATGACGGTCTATTGAACCTATTCAAGATTCAGTCAGTTGCTACTAAAGTAAAATCACTTACTGCTGACAGTACTGGTATGTTACTAGATTTTAATTACAAGGCTGAATCAAGAGACAAGGATCTGTACAAAGAAGATTTAGTATTGCTTCAAATCAATGCAAAGCCAACACCGTTGTATGTATTTGCTAAAGTCATTTCGGCACCTCTACCAACCGGTAAATCAGATCAATCTTGTAGAGTCTACATCATCGATGAAGAGACATTGGCACCTCACACTACAGAGTTTATCGAAGCTCTAGCCAACCTACGTAAAACTAAAACAGAGTTTTATGTATCAAAGGTTGCCAACCTCATCACATTTGAAAGAGAATTAAAATCAATTAAACAATTTACATCACATCGATTATCAAAACTAGTTCTATCACCAAGAACTTTTATAGAAGATAGAAAGAATATGATTGTTAAAAAACAATCATTTATTATTCCATCTCATCTCGACCTTGGTAATCTCAATCCATCACAATTATCTGCAATTCAAAAATCAATGATTCAAGATGAATTAACTTTAATTCAAGGTAAATATATATTTATAGAAATATAGAAATATTTATTTATAATTATTATTTGTATTAATTATTTCTCTTTATTTTAATTATTTTTAAAAGGACCACCTGGAACAGGTAAAACAACTATTATATTAAATTTATTAAGAATATTTCATTCAATACTCGGAGAAAAGGAAACTATTTTAGTTTGTGCACCAAGTAATACAGCAGTTGATGAAGTTGGGTTGAGATTGTTGGATGATGGATTGGGTCTTGGGTCAGAGACACCTGACATTGTTCGTATTGGAAGATTAGAGGCAGTCAACAAAAAGGTTCATTCTATTTGTATCAACAAACACTCTAAATTCAAAGAAAAGAAGAGAATGATTAGAGAGGCTAGAATATTGCTTACAACATTGTCTGGAGCTGCGTCAAAGATTTTAGATGCTAGTCCATCGGTCATTATTATCGACGAGTCTACTCAATCGTGTGAACCATCAACATTGATCCCATTGTTGCTCAACCCAAACTCTAAAGTCATTTTAATTGGTGATCCAAAACAACTTCCACCAACTGTATTTTCAAAGATTTCGAGTAGACATGGATACAATGTATCATTGTTTGAAAGATTATCAAACTATCTACCAGTTCATATGCTCGATACTCAATATCGTATGCATCCATCCATTTCAAAGTTCCCTTCACAACGTTTCTATCAATCGAAATTAAAGGATGGTGAAAATGTTGTCAAATACACCAACTCATTTTATAATAATGCAAAGTATGGACCAATCAATTTTTATAATATTCCAGAGTCTCAAGAAGTATCAGAAAATGGTAATTCTTTAAAAAATATTTTAGAATCTAAATATGTTTTTGTTTTATTAAAAAAATTGGTAAGACATATCAAAAACAAACAAATAATTTAATTAAATATTTATTTATTTATTTATTTATTAATTTATTTATTTTATTTCTTAGGTACAAGAATATCCAGAAGTTAAAAAAATGATTGTTGGTATTATTACACCATATAAATTACAAAAGAAAGAATTGTTGGAAGCAAGAGGAGCATTTAATGAAAAGATGGATGTAGTTGTGAATACCGTCGATGGGTTCCAAGGTGCTGAAAAGGATATTATTATATTTTCGTGTGTTAGAAACAAGAGAATCGGATTCCTTAGTGATATTCGTCGTATCAATGTCGGTATTACTCGTGCAAGAAAAGCAATCTATGTAATTGGAAATCGTACGCTATTGGGTCAAGATCCAACTTGGAATCAGTGATTGAAAAGGTTGTTGGTAAACAATTTATTATCAATTCTGGTGGCATCGATATTCTTCAAGAAGAAATTAGACAACACGATCTTAGACATCCAAATGGTTTAATCGTTAGTAATGGTAAATCAGATGAAGAAGAACTGGAAGTATTCTTTTCATCATCAAAAGATCAACCATTTGGTCATGGTGATGAAGATGATGAAAGTGATGGTGACGACAATGAAACCGAAGCAGACAAGTTGGTTAATAGTATTTCAAATTTATCTATTAATCCAACCGCCGCCAACTATGTCGAATTATTGATAAAACAAGTGGAAATTGATATTAGTCATTACAACAAGATTAAAGCAGATAGAAACTCTGAAACAAAGGTACAAGCTAAAAGTGCCTATTCAAGAGTTAAAAATAATCTTGGACAATTGGTTGGTCATCAAAAGATCAATATTTCATCCTCTCAGCCACAACTAGATATCACCGATAATACAATCAATGGTTTATTGTCAACTGCATTTACCGATAAAAAGTGTAGTGGTGAAACATTGTCAACAAAGAAATCTAGTTGGAATGATCTTTTAGAGTTGTTAAAGATTAATTTCCCAAAAGACAGTTTCGAGGCATACGGGTCATTTGTAAATGGCATTCAATTGGAATCAAGTGACATTGATGTTTGTTTCAAGACCTCGTTTGATACCTCTGACCCTGTCCGTCGAGTAGATCTAATGAAGAGTGTGGCTAGATGTCTTTTGGCTAAAAGGGATGATCAAGGTAACCGTGATTATCAATTGGTTCGATTATTAGATTCAATCAAAGTACCAATCATTAAATTCACAGATTTGAAGCACCGTGTTTCGTATGACATGTGCTTTAACAATCGTTTGGCAATTGGTAACTCTTTATTGGTAAAATCGTACGCTGAAATTGACGAGAGAGCCAAACAACTCATGTTACTCGTCAAGTATTGGGCATCGAGAAAGGATATCAATGATGCTAGCGGTGGCACCCTTTCATCATATGCTTGGTTGAATATGGTTATATTCTATCTTCAAACTGTTCAACCTCCCGTACTCCCATCGTTGCACTCTAATGTCTATTCAAAATCAGATGGTCAGTTGGTACAAAGTAAAGTGGATGGTTGGAAGTTTGTTGATCATCGTCACACTGGATTCGTCAGCCAAAACAACAAAACATTATTCCAACTATTCTATGGTTTCTTTAATTTCTATTGCAAGTTTGATTTTAAGGATCAATTGATTTGCATTCGTTTAGGTAAACCAACGAGCAATCGAATGGCATCACAATCCTATATGGAACAAAACGATCAAAGTAAAATTTGCATTGAAGATCCATTCAACACTTCCTCCAACCCAGGTTCATCTGTTCAATCAACCTCATTTAATATTATTATTTTTGAATTCATGTCAATGAAATCAAAATTACAACAACTAGCAGTATCAACCAATAATCAAAAGATTATTCATCAACAAGATTTTGATCATCTCTTTTCAAAATCCTTAAAATTAAATGAACTTTATAAAAAATCAAAATAAAAAGTAAATGGAACAATACTACGTAAGTATTGTTGGAGAGAGAACAGATCAAATAATAAAAGAGTTTAATTCCAACAATAACACGTATGGAGAAATGAAACAAAAATGTTCATTCCATTTGGTTAACCACACACACACACATAATTGTGACACTATCTTCACGAGCTGTGTCGATATGGTTTAGCTCAATGAGTGGTAAAAAATATATATACCTGCATACATACCGACTGTATGGGAGTCTATTGGTCAATAGGTCTATTGTTAATGGTGTTGCTATTCAAAATAGTTATAACCCCCCTTGGTTGGATGAATCCGTCACCAGAATATGACAGGTTAAATTGATTTAAAAGTTAGAATTGTTAAATTTTAATCAATCAATTAATATTAAAAAGAAAAAGGAGACAGAGAGAGAGGAAAAGAATAAATAGATTATATTAATAGTCATACTTCTTCTCAACATTCAACTTCACATTTATTTATTTATTTATTTATTTATTTATTTTAAAAAAATTATGAAAATATTAAACACTCATAATTTAATCCTACTATTGTTGGGATTAATATTATTTATTAATCAATCTTTGTCACTTGAATGTGATTATGATTGGAAATGTCCAGGTCTACCAAATAGTTTTTGTAAGAATCGTATTGCCATTTATCAAGGTTTAGTTTTGGATCCTGAAACTCACAAATTATCGTTGACTGGTCGTTACAATACAAGTGTTGGAAGAACTCAAGGAAATGCATTCTTGATTGAAATCGATACTCAAGGACCATTGGGATTCGTTGAAAAGTTGGAGTTTTTTGGAGAGAACCGTACACATCTACAGTTCAATATCAAGTATGTTAATGGTCTGGCTGGTATTGCTCCAGGTGGTCGTCCAGTAGTCGTCATGCCACGTTTCAGAGCCAATCCAACTGTCTCTCTGTATGACCCATCCACCAAAACTTACACTGATTTAATTCAAGAGTATTCTGCTCAATTCAAGGGATTTGTAAATGGTAACAATCCAAATGAATTCTTTGGTTGTGGGTATCAAGGTATTAAAAAGTACAGTCCTCTTACACCCGGGGTCATCCCAACCTCTGTACCCGTCATGTCGTTCCTTCCATGGGGAGATTGTGCAGCTCTGTCCAAACAAGGCAATACATTGTACTTTGTACACTACGAGTATTTGTTGGGTGTCACCAAATCACATGTCATGACAGTACCTGATAATTGCAATAACTGTACTTCTGCAACCACCCTATTCACCGTTGATTTCCAGATCCAAGGCTTTGCAACACATAAAGCAGGTAATAGAGTATTCGTCTATTACTCTAGCCAAGATGCCATGTATCGTGTGCCATTGGACAATGTAGCTCAACCATTTGTCCTTGTTCAAGAACAATGGATTCAATCGATTGTTGCAGATGACCAATTTGTCTATTACACCACCTCGGACCAGGTCAAAAAGGTCAGTCAACAGACCACTGTCACCAGCACTCTCTACGACCCCTCCAACCAACAATACCTCAAAACGTCAACTTGCAACTGTGTCAATGGTTTCACAGGATCGGATTGTCAAACTTGTGCTGGAGGTACCGTTCAATGGAACTACGGTGAACCATTCTGTGTACCATTCCTCGCCGACGGATCAGTATCTTCTTGTACCGAGACATACCATTGTCTCAGTGGTCCATATGCCTACTGTTATTACAATTCTTGTATCTGCAAGTCATCCTTTTCTGGTCCACGTTGTGACCAATGTGTAAATGGTACTGTGTCATGGGATCAATTTGGTCCAAGTTGTATAAAACATTAAACCTTCATACAAATTACCTTTCCAACAACATCAAATAATAAATATTATAAATTATATTATTCTACCAACAACAACAACATTAATATTGGATGGTGAATTCAACAGTCCTCTCAGAGGATTAATTCCACCAACACTTTTAAAATTAAAGCTATTGGGAAACTTTAATCAACCAATCACATGGGGTGATATTCCAGATAGTGTTGAAACATTGATATTCGGATCATCATTTAATAGTGACATCGAATCATTTCCAAGGTCATTAAAACATTTAGTTTTAGGAAAATCATTCAATCAATCGTTGAGATCATTTTCTATGCCTATAAATGCTACAATACATATAACCACCTCTAATTGGAACCATACTCTTTCCAATGTATTTGTCAATTGGAGTGATCAAGCATTGAAAAGGATGAATGTCTACCAGTACTGCCAAGATTCCAAACAGACTACCATCAACTCATTTATAAAAAAACAAACCTATTTTCATCTTAACAATCGGTGAGCAATCTTATGGAATTGGTAGAGGTATGGTATCTGGTCAAACAAATTTGTAACAATGATTCTAACCGGAAGAGTTTTAATATTTTTTCAAATATAGGAGCGATAATATATTACAGTGGAAGAATAATAACATCAAATTATCAATCAATCTAGAAGTTGTCAAGTGATATCATATGTTAAAGCATCAATCTATCCACATTTATTTTGTCAAATAGATAAATCAAAATTTGAATCAATCAATCAACACTTTGTCGAATACCAACCCGACTCTAAATACCCCCTAAAGGAAATGGAGAAACTATTTGAATTGGATGAAGACAATATTCATCAAGTGTTTGAACATAATGATCAATATCTAAATATTAGATTGATTTACACCAAAACATCTGTGCTGTCAAAGAAGAAAAAGGTTTTCTCTCGTCTTTCAAAAAGCAATAACAATAAAACAAAGAAATAAATGGCTGATATATTAAACAGGTTTCGTGTTCAGAACACCACCTAAATGATAAGTACATGATGATCAAATACTAAATTCTAAAGTACATTTAAATGTTTTTATATTATTGTATATTTAATAATTCATTTCAATAAATTAATTAATTACACTTTTAAAAAGATTTGTTGTTTAAACAATGACGAGTCGTCACCAGTCTTGTTTTATTATTAAACAATTTAGTAGACACCAGAAGTTGGTGAATGATAAACCCAAACTTATCAATATGGATATATTATCTTGGTGGCACAGTCAGAAAGAAAGTATGCCCGTCCTCTATGACTTGGTACAAAAGTATATGTGCATTCCATCGTCATCAGCTCCTTGTGAGCGTATATTTTCAAAAGCAGGTACAATGTGCACATCATTACGTAACAGAATGTCCCGTTATTGCAGTCGAAGATGTCATGTACGTAGACGTCAATCACTCATATATTTCTTCTGAGAAGAAAAATCAACAAAAACGTTCTGATAATAATTAAATAAATAAATGTAATAAATGGTCTAGTTTTCCTTATGATTAATTTAATTGTTTGTAGCTGACTTTTTAATTGTTTCGACAAGCTTTTGACCCGCTAAAAACGAGCTTTCAGCCAAAGCTGAAAACACTGGTTTATTACAATTTTTGAATCAAAAATTGTAATAAACAGTTTATTATCAATATTAATTTGTATTGACTGTTAAAGAATTGACAAAGTCATTATAATGGCTGATACAGCAAACGATATCTCTGACACCCAACAAACTTCCTCAGATACAATCGAGGACAAAATCAATCCAATATTACTATCATTGACTTTTGCTAATGATTATAATCAATTTCTAACAGTTGGAGTATTATCATCATCATTACAATCATTGGTGTTTGGTGATGAATATAATCAACCGCTAACAGTTGGAGTATTACCATCATCATTACAATCATTGGTGTTTGGTGATGAATATAATCAACGTCTATCAGTTGGAGTATTACCATCATCATTACAATCATTGGTGTTTGGTGTTGGATATAATCAACGTCTATCAGTTGGAGTATTACCATCATCATTACAATCATTGAGGTTTGGTAGTTACTATAATCAACCACTATCAGTTGGAGTATTACCAACATCATTACAATCATTGATGTTTGGTCATTATTATAATCAACCACTATCAGTTGGAGTATTACCATCATCATTACAATCATTGGTGTTTGGTGATGATTACAATCAACCACTATCAGTTGGAGAATTACCATCATCATTACAATCATTGGTGTTTGGTGATGAATATAATCAACCACTATCAGTTGGAGTATTACCATCATCATTACAATCATTGGTGTTTGGTTGGAACTATTACCAACCTCTATCAGTTGGAGTATTACCATCATCATTACAATCATTGGTGTTTGGTGATGATTACAATCAACCACTATCAGTTGGAGTATTACCATCATCATTACAATCATTGAAGTTTGGTTTGGAATATAATCAACCACTATCAGTTGGAGTATTACCAACATCATTACAATCATTGGAGTTTGGTTGGAACTATTACCAACCTCTATCAGTTGGAGTATTACCATCATCATTAAAATCATTGAGTTTTAGTGGTAAATATAATCAACCACTACCAATTAGAGTATTACCACCATCGTTACAATCATTGGGATTTAGTTGGAGATATAATCAACCTCTATCAGTTGGAGAATTACCATCATCATTACAATCATTGGTGTTTGGTTGGAACTATTACCAACCTCTATCAGTTGGAGAATTACCATCATCATTACAATCATTGGTGTTTGGTTATAAATATAATCAACCTCTATCAGTTGGAGTATTACCATCATCATTACAATCATTGATGTTTGGTCATGATTATAATCAACCACTATCAGTTGGAGTATTACCATCATCATTACAATCATTGGTGTTTGGTTACTACTATAATCAACATATATCAGTTGGAGTATTACCATCATCATTACAATCATTGGTGTTTGGTGATGATTACAATCAACCACTATCAGTTGGAGTATTACCTTCATCATTACAATCATTGGTGTTTGGTTATAAATATAATCAACCTATATCAGTTGGAGTATTACCATCATCATTACAATCATTGGTGTTTGGTGATGATTACAATCAACCACTATCAGTTGGAGTATTACCATCATCATTACAATCATTGGTGTTTGGTGATGATTATAATCAACCTCTATCAGTTGGAGTATTACCAACATCATTACAATCATTGGTGTTTGGTTATAAATATAATCAACCTCTATCAGTTGGAGTATTACCAACATCACTACAATCATTAGAGTTTGGTAGTTCCTATAATCAACGCCTATCAGTTGGAGTATTACCAACATCACTACAATCATTGTTATTTGGTCACATAAATATCGAAATTTCGCCAACAAGAGTTTTAGTTGATTTCAAACAAACGATTGCCAACAGAAACTTTATTAAACTAGGGTCGCTTGGAGTAATCAAACTGCCAAATATCAAAATTCTTCCAAAAATAACGTCATGGTACAATGGGCAGAACAACATTCTAACACTCACAACATTCAACCCAAATCCCAACTCTATCAATTACGACCCCAACTATTTAATGGTATATCCCATCAAATCCACAGATTATGTTACAGTCAACAACCACAAATATTTCAAATTACACCCTTTTCCATACTCTGACAACCAAGTAATCTTTGTTATGAGCGAATCCGGTGTATTAGTATGTATTAAAAATCCGAAACAAAAATATAATAATTACTTTGATGTTTAACCTATCTTTTAGTTTGTTTACAAAGAAATAGATTACTCCTCCAATCAATCAATCTACAACAAAGTACAATTTGAAATCACAACGATGAAATTATTCATCAGTGACTCTATGTTTGTACAATACAAAGATCACCAAGATGACAGTGATTTAAAAAAGATATATATTTTGACACATTTCTGTGAAGGTGGTGATTTAGAACAATTATTTCAATCAATGACTAAATGGTATGTCATTCTAATTATTAGAAGTTTACCATTGATTGACCATATTTAACACGAACAACTCTTTTTAGGAATATCTCTCAAAAACAACAACCTCTTCCAGAATATAAATATATTCCAGAATCAGAAATATGGGTCTATATTCGACGATTATTCCTCATACTTGAAAAACTATCACAACACAATCTTGCACATCTTGATATTAAACCACTCAATCTTTTCATTGGAAATGATGGTGAAATCGTTCTTGGTGATTTTGGTTGTTGTCACACTTACGTTGATCATAATACATCAGTTTCTAATGCCAAGATTGATAAAGTCACAAATAATAATCAAGAAAATAATGACTCCAATCAAACAACAGCACAATATGCTATTAAGATAGCCAAAACACTTGCCTCTCGTGGAACAAAAGGATATTACTCACCAGTATGTACATATTTTTATGTTTATAGATTAATCATGCTAGAATAACATTTTTTTTTAAATGATAACTGTATAATAGGAATCAAAACAAAAGAAATATTACCCCTCAAGTGATATATATTCAGTTGGTTCAACTATTTTACATTTACTTTCTTGGTAAGATTTTTTATTTGACAAACAACTTTATTGACAACCAACTTACCATTTCACAGTCACCCAGATGATATCGGTCATAGAATTGAATTTGTCAACAACCACAAAAATAACAACTTTGATACGAACCATATTAAAATATCAACAGATAGATACTCTGAATATTTAATTAATTTTGTCAAGAATCTATTAATCGAAACACCTGATGATCGTCTTTCATTGGATGATTTGGTTGGAGAAATAGTCAACGAACACACACAAAGAATCACATCATTTTTAATCGATCGACGACAAATTCTAACAAACACAACAACATTAATATTGGATGGTGAATTCAACAGTCCCCTCGAAGGATTACTTCCACCAACACTGTTAAAATTAAAGTTGTTGGGAAACTTTAATCAACCAATCACATGGGGTGATATTCCAGATAGTGTTGAAACATTGATATTCGGATCATCATTTAATAGTGACATTGTATCATTTCCAAGGTCATTAAAACATTTAGTTTTAGGAAAATCATTCAATCAATCGTTGGGATCATTTTCTATGCCTACAATACATATAACCACCTCTAATTGGAACCATACTCTGTCCAATGTATTTGTCAATTGGAGTGATCAAGCATTGAAAAGTATAAATGTCTACCACTGCCAAGATTCCGAACAGACTACCATCAACTCATTTATAAAAAACAAACCTAATTTCATCTTAACAATCGGTGAGCAATCTTATGGAATTGGTGATATCAAGAGGTATGTTATCTGGTCATACAAAATCAACAATGATGCTAACCGGAAGAATTATAATATTTTTTTCAAATATAGGAGCGATAATATACTAGAGTGGAAGAATAATAACATCAAATTATCAATCAATCTAGAAGATGTCAAAGTGATATCATATGTTCAAGCATCAATCTATCCACATTTATTTTGTCAAATCGGTAGAACAGAATTTGAATCAATCAACCAACACTTTGTCGAATGCCAACCCGACTCTGAATACCCCCTAAAGAAAATGGAGAAACTATTTGAATTGGATGAAGATGATATTCATCAAGTGTTTGAACATAATCAATATCTAAATATTAGATTGATTTACAACAAAACATCTGTTGATTGAATTCAAAGATGAAAAAGGTTTTCTCTCATCTTTCAAAAAGCAATAACAATAAAACAAAGAAATAAATGGCTGATATATTAAACAGGTTAACACATGTTTGGTAGACACCCGGTTTACCAAATAGTTTTTGTCAAGAATCGTATTGATTCATTCTTACTTTTCTCAAGAGGATCCAAATATCAGATTGGTGTGTCCTATAACTTATACATTTAATAATTAATTTCAATAAATTGATTAATTACACGATTTGTTGTTTAAACAATGACCGAGTCGTCACCAGTCTTGTTTTATTATTAAACAATTTAGTAGACACCAGAAGTTGGTGAATGAATATCTACTTGTCCTTGAACTTGAGACTGGGAGACAATTTGGTTGGAGTTGAGATCGATGGTGGTCAAGTAGTATTGGTTGTCCGACGATGACAATGAAAGATAGACAAAGTAATTGTCAACAAACCAGAGATTGAGAGAGAATGGGAGACCGGTATCAGCGTCACTGTAGGTGAGGGTGGCAGTAGCTTGGACGGTATCGATTAGGTACAATGACAATGCATTGGGAGAGTTACGGGTAACGGCATAGATTTGTTTGTTGGCAGAGAAAAGATAAGTGTCAAGGTTGGGAGCAATACCAGTCACATTGACAATACTCGATTGTTGGTAGGTGGCCAATGAATAGTATGACAATACAAATATACTATTGTCATTGTCAGAGACATCCATGAAATAGTAATTGTTTTGACCGTCGAAACAACCAGATGGAATACTGTACCCTTCTGGCATGGCGAGTGTGATGACCTTGGTGGCTGAATGACCAAAGTCATAGACAAACAATTGGGGACCTGTTTCTGGACCACCTTCAATAAGATAGACCGAATTACGATTACTATCATATTGGTATGAAGTCAAGTACCATGTAAAGTCTGGTTTAACAGAACCAACATATGGAGTTGAACTAATCAAATTACCAGATGGTGAAACAGTCATAATACTATAAGCAAAACTAGTATTCTCTACTAAAATCAAAAACTAAAAAAAATATAAAACAAACAATAATATTATTAGTTATAATGATCACAGATACGTAAAAATATATATATTATATAGTTGTTGTTGAATACATACATTTCCATTGGTATCAACACCCAAGAATCTTTGAAACCATGAACCATTTTGTAAGGTATTGACAGATAGTGTAGTATTCTTGACAGTTCCACTAGCAATGTTGATCGTACTCAAATCAATAGAGTGATCAGAGTAGTTGTTTGTATAGATGTATAGGTTGCTTGGTGGTGTTGCTGCTACATAGTAGATACTCTAATAATAATTAAATTAAATATAAAAGATAAATATGTATGTTAATTCATCTTTTATCTCTTTTAATGATTTCTGCGCGATCTTTGTTGTTTGAACGAATGAATACTCACACATAAAATTAGTGAAAATAAAAAAGAATATTTTAAATACATTTTTAATTGTGGTGTGTTTGTGGTTGCTTTGAAAGAAAGACGAATAAAAAGAATGATCAACCGAGGAACCAAGAGTCGTCACAATCAGTGGTGCCTCTCGTTTTTAACATTAAAATTAAAATTTAATATTATATTATATAATATAATATAAAAGTTTGAAACCCAGTGGTTTACAGGATATTTAAATTTATCTTTGAAAAAATCGGAAAACTTTTCTTTCACCTTCGAGACAAAAGGAAAAGATGGTATCCGCGCTCATCATACTCTCAGCTCTCTAAAAACAATCAAATAAATCTTTTAAATACGATTAACCAACATCAATCATCTTTCATTCTAAAGATTGTTGTTGTTTGTTTGTTTGCGTATTTATTTATTAAAAGACACCAGAAGCTTGTGAATAGAGATCAAAAGTATTTGCTTGGACGAGTGTAGTGGAGACAACTTGTTTGATGTTGAGATCGACAGTGGTCAAATAGAATTCTTGGGTGTCTGACGACAAGGTAAGCAATACAAAGTAGTTGTCGATGAACCATAGATTGAGAGAGTTCATTAGACCGGTATCAACGTTACTGTAGATTGGAGTGGCGGTGGCTTGGGAGGTATCTAAAAGATATAATGTCAAGTTTGTAGGGTTGATAGTATTATAGGCAAGAACATAGACTTGTTTGTTGGCACAGTAAAGGTAGGTATCTGAATTGGGTGAAATACCAGTAACGTTGACATTGTTGGATTGTTGTTGACTGGCAAACGAGTAGGATGATAGTTGGAAGGCACTAAAGTTATCGTCAATGATATTCATGAAATAGTAGTTATCAACACCGTCAAAACAACCACTTGGAATATTGTATAGTTCAGACATGGAAAGTTGGACAATATTGGTCGATGAATCGGCCAAGTTATACTCCAACAAACGTGGCGCTCCAGCACCCGTGACAATAAGGTATACTGCATTACGACCACTATCATATTGATAGGAAGTGTCGTACCATTCATAAGTTGTAGATATCGGACCTGCATAGGAAGGTGTATTTAATAATTCCCCAGATTGTGGTGAAACCGTCAATACTCCAAATCCACCTGAATGATTCATTGCTAAAAGTTTAAACTACAAACCAAAAAAAAAAAAAAAAAAATCAATTAATTATTTATATATTTATATTTAGTTTGTTTGTTAGTTTGTTTGTTTGTTTGTTTGGATACATACATTATCATTGGCATCAACACCTAAAAATCTTTGTAACCAAATATCATCTTGGAACATGGGAAGTGTGGTAGAGTTGACGGCTCCAGTTTCAAGATTGATCTTTGTCAATCCAACAAGAATGAGTAATCGGTCAACTGAATACATGTAGAGATTGCTTGGTGGTGTTGCAGTCACAACCATAGAGCTATAAATCTATAGATAGTTGTTAATTGGAATAAAAATATGTAAATATATTAATCAGAAAAATAAATAAATATTATTCTTTTATACTTACACTACATACTGCTGCAACTAGAAATAAAAGATAAGGAGAGAGTTTAAAATTCATTTTCATTCTAATTACAAATGAAAGTGATGCTCCTCTAGATGACGTATAGTATTACAATTCTGGATCATTAATTATAATTAAAATTTATACAGTCGACAAAAAATATCTTTGTCGTTGTAAATTTCAAGGTCCATCTTGGGTTTTCAAAAAACGGCACCGTAAAACCGAGCCCCACCTTGGTCCGATCTGCCTGTCGACGTCATTTCCGGCTCCGACCCTCTTGTTTGTTGCGAGTGATGATTTTTATTGTTTGTTAAAAAGAAATCTCTTTGAACTTGAATAAGTAATTGGCCAATTACTTATTAATTATTTATTTATTAATTTTATTTAATTTTTTAAAAGACACCTGATGCATTTGAACGAATATCTACTTGACCTTGGACATGGATCTTGGAGACAACATGGTTAAGGTTAAGATCGAATGTGGTTAAATAGAATTGACCGTCAGAATCGGTAGAGAGCAAGACAAAGTATTTGTCAATGAATCAAACATTGAGAGTTCATGAGACCGGTCGACATTGTAGGCGAGAGTGGCTCAATCTTGATTGGTATCGATTAGGTATAACGACATATTGGTAGGATTGATGGTATCATAGGCAAGAGCATAGACTTGTTTGTTGGAACAGTAAAGGTAGGTATCAGAGTTGGCTGAAATACCAGTAACGTTGACATTGTCGGATTGTTGTTCATCTGCAAACGAATAGGATGATAATGTGAATTGACTATAATCATCATCATTGATTTCCATGAAATAGTAGTTATTGTGACCATCAAAACAACCACTTGGGATATTGTATCGGCCGTTCATGGAAAGATCGAGATCATCAGTCTTGGAATTCTCGAAATCATAGACAAATATTTGTGGACCCGATACTACAAGATAGACAGAGTCACGACCACTTTCATATTGGTATGAAGTAGTGTACCATTCATAAGTTGTACCGATTGGACCAACATAGTAAGGATCCTTTACTAATTGACCAGTCTTTGAAACGGTTGCAATTCCTAATGAACCAGTACCTCCCATCGTTCTCTACTAAAATGAGAAACTATAATCAAACATTCTTGACTTTCTAGATTATCATCCACAGACCCTCAAGTGATCTATAGATCACTAAACTGAGCTGTCATGTGATTGAATGATGAGGAGAGGTGAATTAAACAACCTGTCTGTAGTGGGTGGGGTTTGAAAAATAATCAATACAAAAAAAAAAAAAAAAAAAAAAAGGTGATACTTCAAGTAGTTGTGTTCTGTAGTCCATAGATAGGTAGATATATAGATAGATATTTAGAAAGGCAAAATGTTAGGAAGGGGTTTTATTCAAACAATCGAGATCAGGTCACAAGATGAGATGATCGGCGACTTGTCGGTTTTGGACATCCATCCTATATTTTTCTCTTTTTTTCGTTTGTCGTCAAATGAGGTTTGCTGCCTTTTGATCATTTATTGTACTACTACAACGACAAACAAGCAATCATTCAAACATCCTTCCATCCCTCTTCTTTTCCTCTTCTACTTGAATCCATTCAAAAATGGCGTCGGTAGTGGACAAAGAAATAGATCGTCTTGGTCAGGTGATGCACAGTTGCCAAACTCGGATCAGAGACATTAGAGCTCAATACAACGATGCCATCAGAAAAGCACAGAAACAACAACCACAGACCTCTGCAACAACCAAGCTCGTTCAAGATCTAGAGATTAGAAAGAAAGCTTTGTTAGATGCTGAAACATTAAAGAACAGAGAATGCATTAGACAAAGAAATATATTGATCAACACTCCTGTTAAGAAAACAACTCCTCCTCCTCCTCCTCCTCCTCTTGTTAAGAAACCAACTCCTCCTGTTGTAAAAGCTGTTCCACTTCCACCGGTGGTTCAACCTCCACCACCACAACATAGTAACCTTCAAACACTATTATCAAGATCTCAGACGATTGAAGCAAAGATATTGCAATTAAAGTCGGAAAGAAAGAAAATTCCATCCAAGAGTCCAAGTGATACGGATGAAAAGAAGGCAATGCTCAAAAGCAAGAGAAAGGCTGTTTCAAAACAACTGAGAAACCATAGAGCTGATTTAAGGGATTTAACAGTTCAAATTGAAAAGTTAAAATCAACTACCATTGTCCAGTCACCTGTTGCTGCTGCTAAACCTGCACCGGCACCGGCAACAGCTCTCAAACACATGCCAACATTACCACCTGCCAAGCCAGCAGCAGCAGCAGTCGTCACAGTGGCCAAACCCATACCAACATTACCACCTTCCAAACCAGCAGCAGCAGCAGCAGCCGTCACAGTTGTTGCTCCTCTTCCACTCACAACTCAACTTCAAAAAGTAAACAATGAAATGAGAAATATCTATCAACAGATTAGAACGGCTCAACTGGCATCGGCCAATGCAATCGCTCAACTCAAAACAAATTTGGCCAATGTACCTCAATCCGATCCAAACCGAAACAAACTCAGAAGAGATTTGGAGGAAAGGATAAGGGTAATCCGTCGTGATACACAAGACCAACTTTCCAAATTATATGATGAAAAGAACTACCTCAAAAAAACAAAAGCAATTTTAAAAAGAGGTCCAAGTTCTGTTGGAGGATCAACCCCTACTAGTGTTCCACTTGCTCCTTATAGACCATCACAAAAACAAATAGATTATATTAATTGTATTGGTAAAAATGTATGTATATTTTTCAAAAAAAACAAACAAATATCTCTATCAATTATTTTTTTTTTTCTTAACTCTCTCTCTCTCTCTTTGTCTCTTGATTTATTTAATTATTTAGGCAGGACAAATTATAGATTTAATTTTATTATGCCAACCAAAGAGAATAGGATTTTTGTCACATTATCTTGTACCTTTTAGTTACAAGGATGAAAGAACACATGGAGAATATATACAAGATATGGTACCTTTGATGTTTGAAGAATTACGTACTCAAATCACACAGGAATGTGAAGAAAATGGTGTAGAGATTAGAGATAATGGTGAGATGGATTATATAAGAATTAAGACAATGCCAATCTCTATTGACATTTTGGCTGAAACACGTGACAATGTTGAAGGAGTTTGTTTAAAATTTTGTCAACGACTCAACGATCCCGATCAGGCATTGTTTCAATCGGATCTCATGTTACTTGTAATTAAAGAAGGTGTAAAGAGACCAGTTCATGTGTTTGGGTTGGTGGACAGTGCAGTCACTGATAGAAAGAACCCATCCTTAAAGAGATACTCTATACGTATCTTGGAGGATCAAACCAACTACCCTCATACAACCGAGTTTATCGATGCATTGTATGACATTAAAAAGAGTAAAGGAAAGGTACATATTGCTCGTATATCCAACCTTACAACCTTTCAAAGAGAATACAATGCCATTCAAAGGTTTATATCACATTCATTGGGTCCCCTTATCCTCACACCCGAACAATACCTTGAAAACAAAAAACCTTCACCTAGTTATGCAATCCCAAAACGATTACAAGATAAATTACCTTTAAATCCTTCTCAAATGATTGCAATCAAACAATGTATGATTCAAGATGAATTAACTTTAATTCAAGGTATGTCAAACAAAAAAAAAAAAGATAGTTATTAAATATTAATATTATTTTTTATTTATTTTAATAGGACCACCTGGAACAGGTAAAACAACAACTATTCTTAGTTTACTTGGTATATATCATAGTATATTGCCTCCACAATGCCAAATATTGGTTTGTGCGCCAAGTAATACTGCAGTTGATGAAATTGGTATTAGATTTTTGCGCGATGGATTAGTTTCTGAAGAAGAGGAAAATGAAAGACCTGGTGCAGTTCGTTTGGGAAGTAGATTGGAAGTGATCAATGAAAAGTTACATCCAATTTGTACAAGCAGGATTGATGATCTAAAGAGAAGAATCATGATGATTCGAAGTGCCAGAATCGTCCTTTCAACATTATCTGGATCTGCATCAACCATGCTAGCAAAGGCTGGGTGTAGACCATCGATCATTATTGTAGACGAGTCTACTCAATCGTGTGAACCATCAACTTTGATTCCACTGCTCAGAAATTTCAGATCAAAGGTTATTTTAATTGGTGATCCAAAACAACTTCCACCAACTGTATTCTCTGATATTTCTAGTAGATTCAATTATGATGTGTCGTTGTTTGAAAGATTATCAAATTATCTTCCCGTTCATATGCTCGATACACAATATCGTATGCATCCATCCATTTCAAAGTTCCCATCCGATCAATTCTATCAAGCAAAATTAAAGGATGGTGAAAATGTAGTCAAATACAGTAATTCATTTTACAATGATAAAAAGTATGGACCAATTAATTTTTATCATATTCCAGATTCTCAAGAAGATACAACTATTGGTAAATCTATCAAAAATAATTTGGAAATTAAATTGGTTTATGTTTTATTAAAAAAATTGGTATGCAAACAAAATCAAACAAACAAACAACAAAGTTAAATATTTAATTATTTATTTATTTATTTATTTATTTTTATTTTGATTTCTTAGGTACAAGAATATCCA
This sequence comes from Cavenderia fasciculata, assembly GCF_000203815.1. Classification (NCBI taxonomy): domain Eukaryota; phylum Evosea; class Eumycetozoa; order Acytosteliales; family Cavenderiaceae; genus Cavenderia; species Cavenderia fasciculata. The sequence continues at coordinate 329,562 of NW_004457723.1, forward strand.
GAAGTTAAAAAAATGAGTGTTGGTATTATTACACCATATAAATTACAAAAGAAAGAATTGTTGGAAGCAAAAGGAGCATTTAATGAAAAGATGGATGTTGTTGTAAATACCGTCGATGGCTTCCAAGGTGCTGAAAAGGATATTATTATATTCTCTTGTGTAAGAAACAAAAAGATTGGATTCCTTCGTGATACTCGTCGTATCAATGTCGGTATTACTCGTGCGAGAAGAGCTATCTATGTGGTTGGTTATTCTTCACTTTTGGAACAAGATCCAAATTGGGGTGCCTACCTTCGTTTTATCAAGGACAGGATTGGAAAATATGTTACAATCGATTCCAAAGGTATCGAGGTACTCCAAGAACAAGTTAGACAACATGATCTTAGACATCCAGAAGGTCTAATCGTTGCCACTAAAGAGGAATTTGAAGAAATTAAAGAATTTTATGATTCCAACGATGATAGAATATTCCATGATATTAGTGATGGTGAAGATGATCACGATGATGATGAAGATGATGAAGATGAAAAAGATGAAGAGGACCAACAACAAACCACCATTCAAGAATCTTCACTCTTTGCATCATTGTTAAGTTCATTCAAATCATTGACATTATTTGCAAGTAATAGTGATGATGACAACTCTATTTCGACACGTAATGCAGAGATGGTTAAAGTGGTTGAAGAAAATCTTATAAAGTATCATGGATTACAAGATATTAGATTGACACCAGAGACCAAACTTCAATTAAAGGAAACCAGAAGAAACATTTGGAAAAAGTTAAGAGAGTTGATCAAGAAGCAAAATCTAGACACTACCAAAACAAATTCAACATTTAATCCTTTCCTTGGTGTTGAAGATCATAGACATATGAATCATTACTTGGTAATGTTGTGTCACGAAAAGAGATGTAAAAATGTTTTTGTCAAGAATACCAGTTGGATGGCTCTCCAACTTTATTGTGCCGCCTCATTCCCAGAATGTAATGTCAAACCATACGGATCATTTGTCAATGGTATTCAATTGGAATCAAGTGATCTTGATGTTTGCTTCTCTACAAGAGAAGATATGAAAACAGCTCAAGGTATTAAATTAATGTTAAGAGTTGCTATTTGTATTAAAAGATGTAAGTAAAAGTAAAAGTCAAACAAATGAAATAATATATTAACTTTCCATTCTTTTTCTTTTTTTTTTTTTAAGTCAAAACATTTTAAATTGGAGAAAATTATACAATTTTCAAGAGTACCAATTTTAAAGTTTACAGATACATTACATAATATATCATATGATATGTGTTTTAATAATAGATTAGCTATTGGTAATTCATTATTAATTCAATCCTATGCGAATATGGATCCAAGAGCCAAACAACTCATGTTGCTTGTCAAGTATTGGTCATCGCAAAAGGATATCAATGATGCAAGTGTTGGTACACTTTCATCATACAGTTGGTTGAATATGGTTGTTTTCTATTTACAAACCATTCAACCACCTGTTCTCCCATCGTTGCAACAAATAGACTCATCTACTCCACCCAATAGGTTGGTTAGAAGTGTTGTTGATGGATGGAAATTTTTGGATCCAAAAATGACAGGATTCGACTCAAAGAATACAATGACAGTGTTTCAATTGTTGTATGGATTCTTTAGTTTTTATTCCAAGTTTAATTTCTCCAATTTGCTCATCTCTATTCGTTTGGGTAAACCAACCAACATTAGAATGGCATCAAAGGAATACTTGGATCATCATCATAAACGTCATATTTGCATCGAAGATCCATTTGAAACTAGTCATAATCCAGCAGCATCTGTTGGTCGGGTTGCATTTGATGTCATTGTCTATGAAATCATTGCAATGGAAACAAGATTAAAATCAATGTTGGGTCGTACTCCAATTAAAATTGAATATGATCATTTATTCTCCCAATCATCTTTGATGAAATTTTGTTCAAACAATAAGAAATAACCGTAATCTTAATAATTTATGGTCATTATTATTATTTCTTGGTTGACCGATTTTTTTTTTTTTTTTCAAAAAATAAATAAATAAATAAACAAATAATAATAATCTTTTAAAATCTAATATAATAATTTCTTTCGTTCGTTTTTTATTTATAATTTTAAATAATAGTATAAATTAAATTTTGGTTTGGGGAATTAATTTTTCTTTTTTAAATTAATTGTCTATAAACTTTTTGTTTTGGGCTAGATGAATAGCTTTTTGAAATGACCTTTGATGAATTACTACATTGGTGTGATACTTGTAATTGAATGTGATGTTGTTGTGGTTGTCTTTTTCTTTTGTGTTGCAAGGTGTTTACCAGATAGAGTTGGACCAATTTCTTGCAAGATGAACATGAATTTTTGTTTTGGATGGTATGCGAGGCTTTGTTTGAACAAACAGTTGATGGTTCAGATGAAATGACCGATGGTGCGGCAATACATGATGATGGAATATCGATAAAATCAAAATGTAAATCTCCAGAAATATCCAATGGTGGAGGGTAAAATACATTATTATTGTCGGTAGTAGTATTATTATTATTTTCGGACATGATTGATAATTTTGTAAAGATTTGTTGACAGACTTTAGACATTTTTTCTAATTTATATAAATATTATTATTTTGATTATTATTATATATAATTATTATTTTTACAATCCGAATATATAGATATATAAATATATATTGAGTAAAGGGAGGGAAATAGTTAAAAAAAAATTTTGTTTTGTTGGGGAAGGAGAAAATAGAAAGAAGAATGATTGATAGATTTATATAATATAGTAGTAGTAGTAGTAGTAGGTATATTATATATAAATATATTTAATTTCCTTTGTTTTAAATTGGAAAGCAGTAGGTTGCCTGATTGTGTATATATATATAAATATTATAATAAAAAAAAGAATATATATGTATGTATGAAGTGGCGGTGGTGGTAGGGGTACTTTCAAAGAGAGTATGTGTGTGGAAAAACCCTATTTAATGATAAGTATGGTTCGTAGGAGGGTGAGTGGGTATGGTTTGGTTTATTTTATGTTGAATTATTGATCAAGGTGGTGTATAGTGAGAGTAAGAGGAGGATGGGTTTAGAGTAGTGGTGCAACTGGGGGGTGATGGAGAAGAAAAAGATGGTACGGTAGGGAGTAGACCAAAAAAGTGTTATATAGAATGTTGACTTGATAAAAATAGAAACTAGTCAGGGTTTGGTTCCTTAATGAATGATGTGATACTTGATTGTTATATCGACAACTTGATGGTGGGTTGTATATATAAATGTGTATGTGGTTATTATTGATGATGAAATGATGATAGTAGTAGTTGTTGTTGTTGTTGTTGTTGTTGTTGTTGTTGTTGTTGTTGTTGTTGTTGTTGTTGTTGTTGTTGTTGTTGTTGTTGTGTTGTTGTTGTTGTTGTTGTAGTAGGTTCTCTTTAAAGACAGGAGGGGTGGTTGGAATGAAACAAATAAATATATTAAATATTTGGAATTTGTTAATAATATTATTTTGGTTGTTGCTGAGAGATGATTATTTTATATGATTGATGTTACAATTGTAGTAGTAGTAATAGTTGTAATAGTAGTAGTAGTTGTAATAAGTTGTAGAATGTATTCAAATGATTTGATTTACAATTAAAATCTAAAATGTTAATGCTCTATTTATATTCATGTGTTATGAATTGATGGATTTCGTATGTGTATATTAAATTACTCATCACCATTTCCAGTATGTGATATATGTCTTTGGATGAATGTGTGGTGGTGGTGGTGTTGGTGTGTGTGTTGTTTAAACGGTCAACCTTTATCCAACAATCCATCAAAAAAACAAAACATCCATCAAATAATTGATGTTGGTTGCTCGTCGTGCACACACACAGAGGTTCAATCCCAATATTATTTGGTCTGAGAAAACGAGTGTACAAGAGTGGATATGGAGGATGTATGATAGATTGACAAGAAGAAGATGAATGACAACCGACAACAGTGTCACGACTGTCCATCTACCATCTAGTATCGTCGATTATTATCATCTACCAAAGTTGTTGTTGTTGTTAAAAACAGTTGTTTTTGTGCTCATCAACAACAACATGTTGATTATGAGAATGTAGTGAGTAAAAGAAAGAAAGTAGATTTGAATAATAAAGATTTGTAAAACAACGGTTGAGTATAATAATACTAATTTGTAAAAAGCACATTCACTCCTCCTCTGTACAAACATATTATTGGATAATAGATGGTGGGAGATGACCTACTATTACATTGAGATGGGGGGTATGTAGCACAAGTTGAACAAAAACAATACAACAAGATGTTCCATTTTACAATTACTATCTATCCACTTTTTTTTTTTCTTTTCATCCCATCCCATCCTATCCTATCCATCCTATCCCATTCTTTTATCATTTTACCACAACGAATACCGCCATCTGTTTACCATTTGTCCTATCAATTTTGGTAGTACAAAGAGAGAGATGGGAATTAATTAGATACGAATTACCCAAAATTGATCCGAGCAAAAAAATTGCTGCTACCACCGTTGTTGAAGACTACCACGGATTCTCCCCTGTTTGTTAACTAATTTTTACTTGTAAAATCTACATTCCCATGTTTTATCGTTTCCCAACCGTTATTCCTGTTTATGTCAAGGTAGATAGAGATGAAAATTATAATTTGACTATGGAAAAAAAAAATGGTACTACCTTTTTTTTTTTGGATGAATAATTGATTGATCCATATAATATTATAATATTATTATTTTGCTTTATTTGTTGTTGATGTGTGTGGGTGGAGTGGTTGGTTAGTTTGTCTGCTATTGGTGATTGATGGGCTTACGAAACCCATCAACTTTTTATATTATTATTATTATTTTAATCCTTCAATATCTCATCTAATCCCATGCTGCCATGAATATTCATTTCATTGTGTGCGATGTGTGCATTGGCATTGATGATGATGATGATGATGATGAAGAAAACTTAAGATTTTTTGATTGTAAAAAATGAATCAAGAGTTGATTGCTTGGTGGCAGTTGTTGAAATGGTTGGTTTTGGTTTGGAGAGTTGAGATGATTTCCATTCATCGTATTGTTGATCTTTTTGTCTTTTAATTAATTTTTTCTCTTCTTCTATACTCATTTTACCATCTTTGTTTATGATTGGTAATTGTTGACTTTGGGATGTTGTTGTTGTTGTTTCTTTATCATTGTCAATATCAATTACAAATGAATCTTGGTTTGAATGAGTTGTTGTCGTTGTTTGGTCGATTGGTTGTTGTTGTTGTTGTTGTTGTTGTTCATTATTATTTGTCAATTCTGGTGAAATTTGATTAGAAATTGAAAATGGTGGTAGATTGATACTATTATTCTCATCATTATTATTATTATTATTATTATTAAATGTTATTGATTTGTTGGTAGGTGATCTAGGTGATACTTTTGTTGGTGATTGTGGTGATACTTTGGTTGGCGATTTAGACACACCTACACCTATTCCAACTCCAGCTCCAACTCCAACTCTTTTTGGTGATTTCTTTCCAGAGTTTAGAGACAATTTAACTGTTTTTGGCACTTTGATGGGAGCTTCACTGCCTTGATAACAAGTGCTTGTAATGCTATTGACAATGTTTTGGAATTGTTGTTGCGATATCTTGCTAAAAGATGCCAACTTTGGTACATCTATTGTAATGTCGTTTTGTTGGGTCATGACGTAAAAGGCGGCCGATGTATACTCTGCGTTCTCAAAATCAACGTATTGTCTTTGTAACTCTTCAATGCCTGCCAACAACTTTTGCCTGTACAGACCTAATAGATTCTCTGTCTGTTCAATCAATTCTGGTAATTTAAATTCATTTGCAATATCTGTCACAGATAAATGTCTCCTATAATATTAAATAAATACACATTAGTACAAGTGCACTCGGACAATGAATATTAATAATCACTTCTATGTCGACATACTTTATATCTAATGCATTTTGAACAGATCTAACAGCACCAAAAAAGAATGTTTCATTCGATCCTGTTGAATCTATCAATGCCTTGACAAGATCATCATTTACTAATTGTGTTTTTCTAATAATAATAATAATAATAGTGATGGTTCATTCAACCATTATTGTTGTGTTAATCAACCCAATCATCATTCTCTCTCATCTCTCTCTCTCTCTCTCTCTCTCTTTCTATCTATCTATCTAATATATCTCTCTTACGATTGAAGGGATAATAATAAACATGCAGCAGGCCTACAAACCTCACCTTGTCCAAGATTTCTAATCTTTAATACACTCTTTCTGTACAACTCCTTTGCATAGCTGATTACTTTGTTTTGATGACCTAAATGGAGGTTATCTGCTATTGTATCTATTTGATTTTGCATATACTTATACTACTAGTAGTGTTGGGGGTGGATATATAGTGTATTGGGATTGATGAAGATTCACCAATCAATCAATGTTTCATCAATCCATCAGACAGATTGGGTGAATGCTTGCAAAATTGAATCGTCCTCCAACTGCAAACTCATAAGAAACAGATTTATCATCACACGACTGTGAACTAACCCATAAAGCAAAAGAGTATAGTCACACGCAAGGGTGAGCTCTTTTAATTGGTTTCGGGCAGCAGTTAGTGATTCTTCACTCAATTTGCTCGATACGGAGGGATATGCAGTCGCAAGTTCTTATCGCCTTTTACTATGAGAACCCGTGTTTATCCCTCATTAACGTGTCTATCTCATTTTTGTGAGGAGTTGATACTCCTAACCCCCCAAAACCCCCTAATATTAATTTAAATGACAAAATACAAACTATCTGATTTAATCATAAGACTTCATTTCATGTCTTGATGTTCACTTGCACAGACATTTCTTTACATTCTTGTTCTTGAAATAATGCGGATATGGTTGATATAGATAATAGAAATCAACAATTACAAAAGTTATTATTACAAGATGAAAGAAGTGAAGATAGCATCAATAACGATGATTCGTCGTCAAATAGAATGATCACATGGTCGTGGGTTGCCAAACAACTAGTCAAAGTGTTATTGAATCATTCAGAAGGGATCATGGTCATGTATCTGAATTGAAAAGATAGTATGTTGTACATTAAATTTTTATAATTTATAATTTATATAAAGATTTAGTACTAAAGTTTTATGGTTTTATTATTATAGATAAACAACTTATTATAATATTTTCAAGTCTTAATTATTAATATTTATTGGTAGGTACAGTCATTTCATTTCATTTCATTCCATTCTTTGACAAAGAATATTATAAATATACATTTATAAAAAAATGATAGACAAAACTATATTAAAAACTACAAATATTTTAACAGAGTTGGAAGAATTGAAACAAACTTTTCAAAATGATTTAAAAGAATTAAAGGAAGAGATTGATGAATTGGAGAAAAGAAAAAGGGAAATGGTCGATTTCCAATCGGTTCTTGATACGAGTTTAATTGCTGATCCAATCACACTCAATATCGGTGGTGCATCATTTCAAACCTCAAAGGCTACTTTAACCAAAGTTAAAGGATCCTATTTTGATGCAATGTTCTCCGGTTTCAATAATATTAAATCTTTGGAACCAAATTCTTTTTTCATCGATAGGTATGTAATTATACTTTTCTTCTTTTTTTTTTTTTTTTTTTGATTTATTAAAAATAATTAATTAATTATCTTTCTTTTTAAATCACTTGTTTAAAGAGATGGAACCAATTTTAGACACATTTTAAATTTTCTAAGAGATGAAGACTATGGTAGAATCCCAGTAAAGGTTAGAAGTGATGTCGATATTGAAATGAAATTCTATGGATTGACAAAGACATCGGAATGCTCTTTTTTAGATTCAGTTCAATTTAAGATCATCAGGGAATGGCTACCAAAGAAGAAATTTAAATTATTATATTCTGTAAGTATTTAAATTCCCTTTTGAACTACCTTTTTATCCTATTAATATCGATCTATTAACATGTTAACAATTAGGGTTCTAGAGATGGTTTTGAAAGCAAAACCTTTCACAACAAGTGTGATGGTAAAGGTCCAACATTGTCAATTATAATGAACGATGATGGAGATGTTTTTGGTGGATTTAAAAAGGAGAATTGGACAGGTAATTCCATTAAAACGGGTCCATCATCTTTTCTTTTTAGTATTGTCAGCCAAAACCAAACAAAACCATCTATGTTTAGTCCAAAAGATATGAAAGAAACCTCTGAGTTTACTATTCTCCCATTAGATAATGTTGGTATCATTTTTGGTGATGATGGTTGGGGTATCGATCTTTACATTGCCGACAAGTCCAACACCAACAAAGATAGTTTTATTGACCTTGGAAAGACATTCAATTCTAGTCCCCTCTTCAATTCAAAAAAGATTAACTTTAAAGTTTCAGATATCCAAGTATTTAGTGCTACAAAGAATTAGAGGCCCTAGGGATTTTACATTTTATTATATATATTTATAAATAAATTGTAAAAAAGTTAATATTTATATATTTATTTTTTGTTGTATTAGATTAAATTGTATGAATCTTTTTACATAAACTAGTATGACAATCAAATACAACATTGTAACCATAGTTGAGATGTAGTTTTACAAAAGTCTTTCCAAACTTTGAAAAAGTGATACAACAAGATAAAATCAAACATCTGACAATCACATGAACCAATAGTTATGACGAGACAGCAAAGATCAAATCAAGTAAATCACTGATCAGTCTCAAAATTGATGGTAAGTAGTGGCAATATTCAATTCGGGAATCCAATATTCAATATTTATTATCCAACTTTCATTTTTTATTCAATTTATAGCTAACAATAAGGATCTTTTAAAGCAATCTATACAGCATTGATAGAATGTCACAGTTATACAAAACTTAAATATCTTTATTCAAATATTGGAGACAATGGATGTTTACAACCATCCTCAAACAGTTACGTATATATTTTAGACAAGCAACGACAAAAAGGTTGAGAGGAATTTTTTATCTTTTGGGTATCATAGATTGATGCTGGTAGTATCATCATATATCAAGACTATCAAATTGGAAGAATGCAACAAAATTATTTAGATGCCGAGTCTCTTGACAGCTCTGTTTAAAGGTTAATGTATTAGATTGGTAAACTGTTATTTTGAAGAATTATTCCCTCTATTTATTATTGATTTTTAATAACCAGGTTTAGCAGTTTCTCTAATGACAGCGCCCAATTCATTGTGGAGTACCAAGATTGACATTTTAGAAACATCATTAATGTTTGGACCAGTAGAGACTGTGCTATAGTCAAAGTAACCAGCGATATCAGTGTAACCATCCTTGAAGAATTCATCCTTGCCTCCTGATGTGGTCTTGGCATACACCTTGACGTAGGCCTTGCTTACAGGTCTCTTGTTTGATTTCTGTACGACTTGGAGTTGACCAGCCTTTGAACTGATAATGACAGAGAGGTTGTTGGAATAGACAGAGAGATTGTGGTGGACACCTCCAGATTCAATGTCAACGACAATGTTAGAGTTGGAAAACTCGGCTGGTATCTTGATGCCAAAGGTACCCGATTTCTCCTTTAATGGGAACGACTCTTTTTTGTTTGGTTGAATGTAGAGGAACTGACCCAACGATTGTTGAACAAATGGATTGGTAGAGAACAACAATTCAATGTCCATGATAAAGTAGGATACTGTGATATCACCAAGATTACTATAGTTTACCAGAATGGTACGATCACTCTCCAAACTAATATCAAATGATGGTTGAGTTGATGCGAGTTTGGAGTGATGTCTGTCACGATCCATTGGATCACTTTGGTCTGTGCTGTCGGCTGCTTGCTCTGCTTGAACTTGTTCTGGTTGATCGTGACTGTCGATTTGCTTCAACTTGTTGTACAGATCCTTGAATAGACCAGCCCAACGTTGAACTGGATAAGACTTGTACTTTTCAGCCAACTCTCTAGCCTTGACAGGCGTACCATTGAAAAAGTCCAAATAAGAAATCAAATAATCATATTGGATTTGTAATTCTGGTAAACATGATGGTGGATTAAATGCGAGTACATCAATACATTCATCTTCTTCGTGCAAGTGAATAGAGACTGGTGCAGTCGAAGAAGAAGTTGGTTGAATGTTGGCAGATAAAGATTGAGTAGTTGGATTTGAAAGAATTGCTCCAACTGTTGTTGTGGTACTGGTACTGGTGTTGGGATCAGTCTTTTTCAATTTCTTTAGACGTTTCTCTTCATCCTTTTTCTTTCTAAGTTCTTCTTTTTCCTCCTTTTCTTTTTTCTTTCGGTCTTCTTTTTCCTTTTTCTTGATTTCCTTTTCTTCAGCCTTCTTTCTCTTTTTATCTTCCTTGTCAGAGACAGCTGGGACGGTACTAGACTGACCTTGGAGAACCATTGGAGAAGAGTCGAGTGAAGGAAGGTTGATGTGGATGTTGGGAATGTTGGCATCGTGACCGATACGCTTCATGATCTTGACAGCTTCGTCGAAACGATCCTGTGCCAAGAGGTAGTAGACCAACGACAACAACTCCTTGTCAGAGGGATATGCCTTGTAGAGCAAGAGATTGATAAACTTTTTGTACTTTTCGTTGAGCTTGTCGTTGAGGATCTTGCGCTCGACACCGAGTTGGTGAGTACGGCTGTTTACGAGTGGGTAGTACTCGAGGTACTGGAAGGAACCCTTGTCGAGTGGATCGCTACTCAACAACTGGCAGTTGATCGATGGTCCATAGTCGAGCTTGACTTCGGACAAGTAGTCGTTGCAGTGGGATGCATCCTTGTGGTAGATGGCAAATGACCAGACTGTCAAGTCGTATGCACCCTTTGAACGGAGCACATTGATGACATTCTTCCAAAATTCGTGGTCGACCAGCTTGGCATAGATATAGGACAACTTTAATCGCTTCAAATTCTCCTTGCCCAAATACTCAATGATTGACTTGTTGGTGCCGTTCGATGCAACATACTCCCACGACAATTGGTTGACAATGGTGGGACGTTTGACTACATTAAATGTGTGTGGTGCAATCGATGCAATGATACGATCCTTTTCAGAGACGTGGGCTGGGAAGTGAGTGTACGATCCAATCTCTGGGAAATAGAAATAGAATTCATTGCGAGAGGTAGAGTAGGGAGAGATTTCAATTGACTTTCCTCTAGTGTAGAATGGGTAGGGTCCAACTGGTACTGCTCCCTTTGGAATTTGGAGCAACACATCAATCTTGCGTTGCTTGCTTGAAAAGTTGGCCAAGACGACCAATGCACCGTACACCTTGTTGACAATAAACTCGTCCGACACGTAAATCTCGTTACCTTCACCACTCTCGTACGAGTAACGGTTGTCGGGATCGAAAAAGTGTTGGCTCACCAACACGTTGTGGTCCACTTCGAGGGCAGCTTCGACCAACTCTTCGTGGAAGACAATGATGGGTGATGTTGGAGTGTGTGCAACACGTCCATTGACATTACGTGGTTCCTTGTCCTTGGAAGAGAATGGTAGATCCAATACAGCCAATCCAAACAAAACCGATGTAAAACTACCTGCCAACAGACCAATATAACGCGAAACAAATTGAAGGTTCTTGGATTGTTCATTGGCAATGACAAACTTGATATAATCTCTCCAAAATTCATTGGGACGGATCAATTCAGACGATGTGTACTGTTGTTGATAATAGTTGGTTTCAGCATACTCTTCAGTCTTTTCAATGGGTTGGTAGAATTGAGCTGGTGCATCACGTTCCTTGCGTGCCATACTCTTTTTCTTGGACATCATGTCGATACCATAGGATTGTGATGCTGATGCTGGTGGTGGTGGGGGTGCAGCCCCAAATGCCATCATCATGGGTGCTGGTGCAGCCATTGCCATGCTCATCATGGGGGCTGCTCTGCCCAATAGTTGCATACCACCGGGTCCACCTCCGCCAGCCGACATGGTAGGCATGGCAACCGATTCACATGCATAGTCTTGTGAAGCGTTTGTGTTGAAATCCATTTCACACTCGTCTTCAGCCATCTTTTCGTCCATTTCAAGCTCGACACCGTCTTCGTCTGGTGCACCGCCATCACCCGATGGTTTGGGGTCGTCCATGTCGAGTGACAATGCCGACTTGAACAACTTGTCGTAACGAATGGCGGATAAGGGACGGTGACTGACCTCCTCGCTAATGAGCGTGTCGACAACACTAGCATACTGTGGTAACACTTCAACCAAGAGAATCTTTTCAACCGTGTTGAGTGACTTTAACTTGGCACTGCTGGTTGCATAGTTTGTGAGTTGCTCGGTATCACGTACGAGGTAATAGTCGATAAACGTCTTGTACATCTTGCACTGTACAAATGGCAGGACAACTGTGTCAAAGAATTCCTTATCCTTTTTAAAGATAAACAAGGCAAGTTCGTGACAATAGTACTTTGAAAACTTTTCCCTCTTTTGTTCAATTGATAGCTTGTGCCAGTCTCCCACAAACCCAAAGTCATTCAATGTGTCCAACGGAGCGATTGTCTTTGACAGCGACAATACCTTGTCGATGGTATCGTAGATCTTGTACACCGAACTATCGGCATTTTGGATGGTAAAGGCTTGACCGGGTTGCACGTCAGTGATCAACTTCTTTTCGGTAAAGTGTTTGGATGGTTCCAACGATCTGACAAGACGAGTGTCTTTGAATGGGAGTGTCTTGGGTTCTTCGAGCAACACGTGTGTGCTGACGACACTGTCAATGTCGACTGCTGCAATTTGCACGTATGGTCCCGACTCGCTCAACTGCGACAATGGAACCACAACGGTACCATCGTCCTTGTTTGGCACCAAATTCAACAATAGTGTCGAAGGATTCTTGAGGAATTCAAAGTAACTGCTATAGTCTGACGAGTAGGTTTGAGCTCTTGTGATGGGAGCAGCCATGTTTCTTGCTCTTCTGCTCATTTCCGATGCTCCATAGTCACTACCACTACTCAATACCTCGTCCTTGGTGGTTGTCTTGCCAACACTCCATGGTTGCAACAAGTTGCTTGGTTTCTTTAATGAATTGCCTGGCAACAAGTTCTTGGCATGCTTTCTATTGAGAATGTAGGCAATCTCATCACCCAACTCTCTACCACTAAAGTATTCAGTCTTGTCCTTTGAGAATCCTTGAGTCATTGTTGGTGTATTACCAATTGCCAATTTATCCAATTGAATTCCATAAAAATAACTTGATAATAAATGTACTCTACAATTATTTGTTGGATTCTAGAAGAAAATAAAAATTAAATTAATAAATGATTATAAATTTATATTTTTTTCTTTTTCTTTTATACCTTTAATTTAATGATTAAATTTTGTTTATCAATTTTAGCATTAATATTTAAACCATTTACAAGATTATGATGATAACTAAGAGCTCTTGAATCACCAATAATAAATCCTTCACGAACATTACCATTACAAACATTGATTGTAATTACGACTGAAATATCAGTATTGATAACAAATTTAAATTGTCCTGGTGGTAATTTAAATGAAATCTCATTATTTGTTTTCTATAATTTTAAAAAAAAAGAAGAAAAAGTTAATAAAATATTCATAATATTTAATATTTAATTTTGATTTACTACATACATCAAATTGAATTGATTTAAAATAATCTGAAGAAAATGAATTATTTGGTAAAACTTCAAATAAACCAAAGAATGATTTTGATAGTGTTTGTTCTCTACCATGATATGGAATAGTAACAAGTTGATCACTTTGTGCATTAATAATTAATGGATAATTATAATGATTATTTTCAATTAAAAATGTATAATGATGATCATCATAAATTTCAAATGATAATATCTAAAATAAATTAAATTAATAAAATAAATAAATCGATTAATAAATAAATATTATTATTATTATTATTATTCTTTTTTCAATTTCTTACATTTGATAAATTTCCTAAATGAATAATACCATTATTGTCAGTTGAAAGATTAGTAGTAATGGTATCATTTAACATCCAATGTTTAAAATTAAATGTAATTTGTTTGTTTGTGAGTGGTTCACCACCTTTTCCAAGGACATGGAATGTATAACCCTTGGCAGTGAGACGAAGGTAGCAATTGGAGATTTGACCAGATTGATTGATCGAGTTGATGGGGAGGGATTGGTTAAACGAGAGGTCTTGGGTGATATTGTTTTTAGAGAGCACTTTGATCTTGGCGCGGAGGGTGACATCGATCGAGGCAATATTGTCGGGTGTGTTGAACAAGTAGACCGAGTCTTGACTGTCAGACAATGTAAACGACTTGATCTCCTTGTTGGTGGTGATGGCATGCTCACTATTGTCGGTGGTTGTAATGGACAAGACAATGTCTTCAAGGTTGGCAAGTGGAATCTGTGTGTTGCCAAGATAGAGACGTGCACGTACTACAATGGGTGCCTTTTCTCCTTGGAGCAGAGTTGAATTGTCCATAAACACAGTACCAACCAACAAATAGTCTTCAGAGGCATGTGAGAATGACAACTTGTACGATGCAAAACCATCGTCACCGGCTACCAAAACAATGGGTTTGTCCTTGGGACTAGTAGTGAATGGAATGATCACATCACCATGCTCGTCACTTGTGAAACGGTTGCCGTCAAGATAGACCGATGATTTGAGCAATTTGACATTGTCTTCGTCGAGTACTTTGATGACTTGACCTACTTGGTTGATACCAACGGTGTAGTTGAGCTCACCCTTGCGAACAAGTGCACGACTTGATTTACCACCACCAATCAATTCAATTACAAACACTCCTCTCTTGCCCTTGAGTTGTGGGAATGCAAAGTGACGAACTACACTTTGGATGGATGGTTCAGTGTAGGTATGAGATTCCTCCCAATTTGCAACCAAACCATCCAAATTAATCTTTGAATCGATCAACTTTTTCTCTTCACGGTAATAGTTTAATGTAGAGATTTCAAACACCTTTACCAAAAGATGTTGTACATTTTTAACTGCACATTCAATGACTACATCATCGTCTGGATTGTAATAGGTTGGATTACCAACACTAAAATCAATATCGACACGATCCTTTAGTGCTTGAACCTTGGCATGATCATCAACCATTTGATACCATTTATCCATATCTCCACTATTACTTAATAATTTAACTTCTGAAAATATTGACTTTAAAAAGGTCTGAGTAAAATATGATGTAAACTTATCATAATTTGTTTCCTTTTCAAATAGTTTCTTTAATATTTTCTTAATCTAAAAACAAAACAAAAAAAGATTTAATTTAGTAAATGATATTCATAATTATTATTATCCTTTTTCCTTTTTTTTTTTTTTTTTTACTATACTAAATGTTCATCATCAGATTGAGAAACTTGAGTAAATTTAATTGAAAGATATTCATTAAAACGAATGATAGAGGTTGGTTCTGATTTGGATTGTGGGGTGACATAATGATTTCCATGTAGGTCACGTGGCAATTGAATGTAATCATTGAATTTATCCTTGTCATAGACATTGTATTGGATTTGGTGAGAGAGGTAGTGATATAATACAACCATCTTGTACGAGTTGAAAGATGATGGGAGTGTTTTTACAAAGTTGTAGGCACTCGAGTAGTAGTGTTCGGCAACGTCATGCTCGGCCTCCCAATTGGTATGATCGGCCGATGGCAACAACTTTTCGAGGTATACTTGGATAAAACGAGTGTCAATGGTGGTTGGCTTCTTGTCGGCCAATTCTTGCATCTGACCGATTGTGAGCATGTTGTAGAGACGGGCGCCACTACTAAAGTTGGTTTGTGACTGGATCAACAAATCGACTGGTTTCTCTACGAGTGGATACTCTACGGTTTGAATGAGTGATTTGATTTGGTTGGCATTCAATGTGAAACCCTTGTTGACGAGATAGGGAAGTGCGCGACTCTTAAATGCACTAATATCATATTGACGATCTGATAATGCCTTTTTAATAATTGCATCAGTATCCAATGTACTATCCTCTAATACTGATGGAACAGAGGAAGAAGATGGAGCAGAACTATCATCTTGATTGCTCGATGAAACCGATGTAAAAGATGGATAGTAAAATGAAAGATTCAACTTTGATTTTAAAGCATCAAATGATTTTTGTCCATCACTTCCGGCAACACCATCATGATAAGCAAGTAGATTGTAACGAGTGTCAATACGTTCAAACAATGTAGAGTCGTATGCAATTATATCATCAGCCCATTCTTTCTTTAGCTTTGTAAACTTGGTACGATTGCCAGCGTCAGCCAACTGTGGATCGATGTTTAAGAGATGCAATAAATTGAAAAAGTAGTAGTCTGGACTACCAGCAATCAATGCAACCAACAACTTTTCCTTTTCATCTACATCTGATGCTAAACTATACAATTCTTCAAATTTAAAATTATTACTCATCCTAGTATACTAATATAATATAAATATAATATAATATAATATATAAATAATTAATTTAAAATCTTAAAAGATATTTATTCTTATTTTGTGTATATGTGTATGTATCTATCTATTTATATGTATAAATAAAAATGAATGAATGAATGAAGGAATGAGTTTGAAAGGGGTATTTATAAATATTATTAATAAAAAGAAATTTGATAATGAAAGTAGGAGCCTTCTACTCTGGGATCTTCACTGTGGGGGTCACAACATCAGACACTGAAACCCCTTCTCCAATGAAGAGGTGGGTCAGATTTTTTTTAATTTATTTTTTACATTATTATTTTTTAGCTTGTCCAAATGCGGGTTGTCTTCAGCGAACTTGAATCAGATAATTTGGACAAACCTTACCTCAAAAGTAATATATTTAAAGAGGGTAGAGGGACAAGAGACATAGTTTGTAGTCAATTTATGCGTTGAGAAGAATACGAGATTATCATTCAAACAATCATTCATTCGCTTCATTTCATTCGGTTTATTATAACTTTAGTTTTCAAGTTAAGGTATGTACATATAAAGATAAGAAGATCTCTATCTCTCATTCTCTCTTGTCATTTTAGGACAGAGAAGAATATTAGAAGGAATAGAATAGAAGGTATCTATAGATCTGTTGGTGGATAGAAGGATGTACTGTTGTCGGGTTGTACAACCAACTGATTGTCAACAAGATATGAGATTACATCAGTGTGTTTGTTAAACTCTGCTTCTCGATATGCTAGTAGTGACCATGATTTGGCGTGCTGGTGTATACCACTATTTAGATGTATATACTTGACTATACTTAAACAACCATTTGATACTGCATGGTATGACATTAAACTCCATGGTATTGTGTCATCATCGTAGTGCTTTGTAGTTGTAGTTGTAGTTGTTGTAAGTGTTATAGTTGAACGACGACACAGATAATCGACCATTTCAACATCACTATTGAGACATGCATGTTTAAAGATGGCATCTTCAATACCATGTTCGGGATAGGTTTCTAGGAGATAGTATACGATGTCTCGGTGACCGAATTGAATGGCTTGTTTGACTGCTTCCCTCGTCACGGCGTATCCAAGTGACAACAAATACTTTGTCATACCAAATCGACCGTATCTAGATGCCAGTTGAACCAAGTCACCTGCTCGACCATACTCTTCTTTGTAGTTTGATTGATCAATCAACAATTTCAATATAGGGTAGTCTGGATGATCGTCACAACGTATTGCCTCGTGTAAATAGTTTACAGTCAATCTCAATGGAAATGTGTCGACTATAAACCGAACCAATTGAACGTTGACCTTTGAATTATCGTTTGACTGCAGTCCACATACACCCAACAAACAATACAACGACTCGTATATAAATTGTATATTTGGTGGTGTCATTTTGTTTGTGGCGATGCAAGACAAGTGTTCCAACTTGGTGACCATTCTATCTTTAAAGTTGTACTGCAGTAATAGAGTAGGTGACTGTTCCAAATCACAGTATCTATACAATCGAACAATACAATATTGTTGTTTATCTTTACTACTCTGTTTCTTGTATGCCTTTTGTATGCGTCGATTGATTGCATACACATCATTTATCACTCGACAATACAAGTATCTATTTCTAATTATACTATAAAATAATTGATCGTTCATCTTGTATATCTCTATCTATATCTATAATACATCATTATTATTGTTATTAACAATTACATCATTAATATTATAAAGATCACACTGCACAACAAGCAATTGTGTGTGTCTTGAATCTTAAACAACAATCCGGAAAACGATCAGAAAGTTTAATTAATTTTTAAAGATAAACTGATAATTCAGAAGATACATACTTATACATATAATATACATATATAATACAAGTGATGAGTCAACCACAACAACAACAATCACAAACACAAACAGGACCTGTTGATATTAGTAAATTGACAGCTGAGGAAAGAACCAAATATTCATTGCTTAGAGCACCTGACTACCAAGGTACAGAGTCTAGTGTATTAAATACATCACGTAAAGCTTGTTGGTTGTCTAGAGACCAATACTTTGAATGCTTGGACAAGAATAATGAAAATAAGGACAAGTGTAAAGAAGAGTTTGAAAAGTTTAATAATTCTTGTTTAGATAGTTGGGTATGCACATCATGTCACATCTTGTATTTGACTATTAATACTAACACCATCTGTTTATTCATCAAGACACATTACTTTATAAAGAAAAGATTCATTGATAATCAAAAGAATAAGTTAATGGCTGGATCAACATCATCTAATTTATAATAATAATAATAACAATAATAATATAGGCAAACAATACAATACTCGATTATTTATATGTACAAACATTTTGGTATAGAGTGATTATTCTATTCTTTTACTTCTTGTTGATATCACTCTTGCCACCCAATTTATTGATTAGTTTAGTTTCTTTTATGATGATATCATGTGATAATGCTTTACACATGTCATAGATGGTTAGACTTGCAACCGATGCACCTGTCAATGCTTCCATCTCCACTCCAGTCTTTCCACTACAAGACACTGTACAATCGACTTGAACGTGAGTCTTGTCGACAATGTTAATGTCAAATGTACACGATTCAATGGCGATGGGATGACAGAATGGTATAAGATCCCAACACTTTTTAGCTGCCATTGTTCCTGCAACTATACTAGTTGCAAATACTGGTCCTTTCTTTGATACTATATCTTTAACTTTACCGCCATCTGAAGTAATATTGCCTTGTAACTGCTCTAAAACATGTGATGGAAACTCTATAGTTGATCTTGCAATAGCAGTTCTTTTAGTCACTGATTTATCGGATACATCTACCATTGTAGGTTGTTGTTTATCAGCATCGATATGTGTAAATGTTGAATAAGAATAACCATAGTAGTTACCAAATCTACATAATATACTACTACTATTCAATGTACTAGTCAATGATCTACCAACCAAAAGATTCTTTATCATCTTTAACAATTATAAATAATTTAAGAAGTGAGAAGTAATTTGAATCGAGATAAAGATGGGAATGGGGTGGTTTCTCCAAAAAATAGGATGTTCAAAATGGCGCAAAGAAATGTCTTTAAAATCAAAGCGTAATAAATGTCAATAAATAGAGTGAGTACTCAATCATTATTCATTCATATTACAAACAATAATAGTATAACAAATAATTTAATTATAATTCAACAACAACAACAATGAGAATTCAACAACAAGAAGAAAACAACAATAACAACCAACAAGACAATTCAATTCTATTAAATAGAATTAAAGAACTTGAAGGTCAATTGGGTGCCATTCAAAACTTATTAACTACAATGGTCGTAGCACAAAAGGGTGGTGAGCAACAAGCTGTTCCAAATGTAAACAACGATGGAGAAGTCTTTTCAACTGATGTGCAGTCATCCACTACTGTAGGTGCACCATCACAGCTCTATCCAGTAGTCGGTCATGAAGATGAAGAAGAAAGATGAAGTAGAATCCAATGATGAATTGGAGGAAGAACAACCAAATCAAGATGGAAAGAAGAAAGGATTGACCAAAGAAGAAAGAATCAGTATGAGAAACCAAAGAAAACAACATAAATTGGCATCCAAGCAAACTAGACATTTGGAACGTCTCCAAAAAAAGGAGGAAAAGGTATTGGTCAAGTATGAAAGAAAGAGTCATCGTATTGCTCCAAAACCAGTCGCAGTTGCAGTTGCACCTGTCGTCGAACCAGTCCAAGTAGTCGTAGCAAAACCAGCAGAGCCAGCTGTCATTGTCAATGTCAAAGTTGACCCAATTCAAGAAAAGAAGATGGCCAAGTTAAATCAAATCTACTCTAGATACGTTGCCAAAGTAAACAAGAAAAACTCAAAGCAAAGAGATGGATTTGTCTCTGTTAGAACCCCAATCTTATCATTTGACGATTGGATGAATACCAGAAAGATTCATTGTCAAAAGGTACCAAGAACCGAAAGACAAAGATCTTCCTGTAGATCAACCAAAATCAATCCATCTGCTTAACTTTATCAACCATCCATCTTTTTTTTAAAAAAGTGATAACTTTTTTTTTAATTTTGTATTAATACCCTATAGATATATATATATAATAATTATTATTAGTATAACTATCTATAACAATTTAATACTTTTCTTTTTTTTTAAACTAAACACTTTTACTTTTTTTTTTTTTTTTTTTCTAAAACAAACCAAAAATACAAATAATCAAATAACAACAATTAATCATTTAAATCAATCAATACAAATAAAATATTAAAAAATCTTTTTTTTTTTTTTAATAATATATTAAATACTAGTTGTTTATCCACCAATCAAAATCATTGGTCTATTTTTATTTTGAGATATTTCATGCATATTATTATTACCTCCAAGGGAAGCTTTCTTTTTTAGGACTGCTTGATTGATGATTAAGAGTAGATCGTCATCTGAAACACCATGTCTCATTAAATCTCTTAGACTAACTTCATCGTTGCCAAATAGACAAACCTTTAGATTACCGTCGGCTGTTAGGCGCAAACGATTACAACTACCACAAAAATGTTCACTCATCGATGTGATGAATCCAACTTTGCCTCTAAACCCTGGTACTTGATAGGTTTTACTTGTATTGTTTGGATGATCCTCTGGTATTTTCTCGATCGTTTCATACTTGGTTTTAATGATGTCCAACATCTCCTTGTACGATACAAATTTCTGATCACTCCATCTATTACCATCAAATGGCATATATTCTATAAATCTAACTTCAATTGGTTTATCTCTTGTCATTTCAACAAAATCATTAATCTAAAACAAATAAATAAAAAGATTAAATAAATTAATTAAACATAATATTAATATTTATCTTTCTTTCTTTCTTTCTACATACTTCATAATGATTAATATTTTTCATAACAACACAATTAATTTTAACAGGATTAAAACCAAGTGATAATGCTTTGTCTATTGATTCTTTGACCTTGTCCCATCCAAGTCGACGTGTGATGATTGTGAATTTGTTGGCGTCTAGTGTATCGAGACTAATGTTGAGTAGGTTGAGACCAGCCTTTTGTAATCGTTCCAATTTACGACCAAGAGCAATTGCATTGGTCGTCATTGCAATGGTTTCTAGTCCTTTGATCTTACCAATCTCTTCAATCATTGACTCTATGTTTTTTCGTACCAATGGTTCACCGCCTGTGAATCTTATCTTGGTGACACCAGCCGACACAAACAATCGTGACAGTTTGATAATCTCTTGATCGGTCATTATATTCTCTGAAGGTTGTAACTGTACACCTTCCTCTGGCATACAATATTGACATCTAAGATTACATCTTTCAGTCAATGATATACGTAAATATGTATGTTTTCTTCCAAATGTATCTGTCAATAATTCATCTTTCTTATTTAATATCATCGTCGACGATGATGATTGTTTCTCTTTTAATTGTTTTAATAATTGTAATGATGATTCTAATAATCTATTCCTTTCTTCATTAACCGTACTACTACTACCATTACTAGCAGTTGATGATGAACATGTTGATGATGTTGATGTTTTTGAATAATATCTATAACTACTACTACAAGTAGGTAATATTGTACTTGCACCACTTTTAAATATCTGTAAAGTTGAAGATGACAATGAAGATAATAGATATCTATCCATCCAATGTTTGGTGGTTATACATTTCATTATTATTGTTTGTCCGATATACGTATTTCATTTAAACTAACTACACTAACTACAACTAAACTAACTAAACAAAGTGAGTCAGATGCAACTATTCTACAATTAATTAATTTATCTTTAGAATCTTCTTCTTTTGTTTGGCTGGTTGTGAAGAAGTTCCCAGAGTTGTCTTTGCATTTTTCAAAACCCATAAAGCAAAAGAGTATAGTCACACGCAAGGGTGAGCTCTTTTCATTGGTTTCGAGCAGCTGTTAGTGATTCTTCACTCAATTTGCTCGATACGGAGGGATATGCAGTCGCAAGTTCTTATCGCCTTTTACTATGAGAACCCGTGTTTATCCCTCATTAACGTGTCTATCTCATTTTTGTGAGGAGTTGATACTCCTAACCCCCCCAAAACCCCCTAATATTAATTTAAATGACAAAATACAAACTATCTGATTAAATCATAAGACTTCATTTCATGTCTTGATGTTCACTTGCAAAGACATTTCATTTCTTATTGTTCTTGAAATAATGCAATATGGTTGATATAGATAATAGAATTCAACAATTACAAAAGTTATTATTACAAGATGAAAGAAGTGAAGATAGCATCAATAACGATGATTCGTCGTCAAATAGAATGATCACATGGTCGTGGGTTGCCAAACAACTCGTCAAAGTGTTATTGAATCATTCAGAAGGAATCACATTCTCAATCATTGTATCTGAATTGAAAAGAATAGTATGTTTGTTGTACATAGAAGGTTAAATACCTATTTCTTATCATTCATATCTATCAATAATTAGAAAGAAACTGAAAGTAAAGATTTAATATCAAAACAATTAAAAGAACAATTTGTATCACGTGATAATCTACCTAGTACTGGTTCATACTTTCAAAGGAATGATATTCCTTTTGATATTATCATTGATAGTATTGTTATATCTACCTCTGAATTGTCACTAAAACCACAACAACAAAAGAACAATAGTAATGACACTGATAATAGTCAAAGTCAATATATTTTAATATTATCAAATCACAAAGACACCAAGAAAACCATACCTGTATATCTTCATCCAAAATATAATTATTATTATCAAACCTTAATTAAAGATGTATGTAAATGATTTAAACTATCAATAATGATTAATTTATTAATTATTAATTATTTAGGGAACTAGAATTAAACTTACAGGGATAAAAGTACATTTCCCAACAAATCCACAAGACAAGTTATTTGGTAAATTGGTTATATTGTCACCAGAGAATATGTGTATAGTTTATGATGATCAGGAACAAGATTTACCAATCAAGGTGATGTGTTCAGACAATTATTATAATGTTGATAGATATAGGGATCCAGATCCTTTAAAATCAAAACATTTAGAAGAAGATACAAATATGATGTTGGATAATAATCATAGTCATCAAAATGATCATACAAGTACAACCACAACAACTACTACAACTACTACTATGACTACTACCAATCCATCATATTCATCATTATTTATTTTAAAAGTTGATTCAATTGATGAAAATGCAGTTAAAGTTACAACAGAATCAAAATGGAATAATCTGGTACCATATGATAGACAATCAATTGATCCATTTTTATTAAAACAATCAGTATATCTATCGGATCCAAATAGTGTTCAATTCTCTCAACTCGGTTCAAATCAATCAAGACAACCATTATGTATTCAACTTGTATTTTGGGATAGTTTATGTCAAACTACAAAGTTGATCAACCCCAAGGACATATTAATCCTCCAAAACCTATTTTTTAATCAACAAAAAAGTGATTTAAATAGAATGGTTTTTGAATTTACTTTGGAATCTACAATTATTATTATTCCAAATTTATCAAAAGAAAATTTAAATGTAAAGTAGAAAAAAAAAAAGAAAAGAAAACTTATTATTTATTTTTATATTTTTATTTTAGAATAATAGATATTTTAGTAAAATTGAACAATCAAATTTAGATATGATTTATTATAGTAAACAATTAAAATTATTTGATTTGGTGATTGGAATGGTGAATATAACATTGGTGGCAAGGATTGTACATGTTGGTAAAAATACAAATATGAGAATACCAATTATATTAATGGATGATACAGAGGTACCAGTATTATTATTACTCATCGATGAAATGGTTGGATTAATTCAAAATCTTCGTATTGGACAATTATGTTATTTTGAAAATCTCTATCTTTTAGAGATTGATGGTAAAAAGAGATTATGTACACATCCAAATAGTTTTATTCAACCACTTTCTAGTATGCAAGGTGTCATCAATTCCTATTTCCTTCATGGTCCACCTCTCCAATCATCAGAGCAACTTGAAACACGTACCAATACCATTGTCAAGGCATCTATTACAGAGTGTATACTCTATGATGAACTGCCTCTCTATGCATATCACAAACCTTGCAAGAGACTATTGGCCAATAGTAAAGTGGCACCTGGACAATTGGAATGTGCTCATTGTCAAAGTATAGTTCAACCAATTGAAACCGAAAAATTATTTCATCTTAGTTTTCAACTTGAATTGGTACTTGACAAAGATAGGGATAGAGATAGGGATGGAAAGAAAGAAGTTTGTTCAATCGTAGCATCTGCATCACATCCAATATTAAATAGACAAATTTTACAAATTGATGAAGAATCATTTTCAAAATTATCTCCAACCTCCAAATCACAATGTTTAAACAAAATTTTAAATACTTTTTATTTATTTTCAATTTCAACTGTAAAGTAAAAAAAAAAAAAAAAAGATAGATAAATTTAAAGAAAGGATTTATATATATTAAATATTAATATATTTATATTTTTTTTTATACATAAAAGATAAAAGAAAAAAATAATAATATTTATTTTAGAATCGATGGAATTTCACAATCAATATAAATTTGACATTTGTCTTGTTTGTTTTAGACAATATATAACTGCTGTTCTGCTTGTTTTAATTCTTTTTTTGTTTCTTTTTAGTTTTCTTTTCTTCTTCAGATGAGGATTCCGAGGATGATTCAGCAGCATCATCATCATCTGATGATTCTTCATCTTCATCTGGTTCATAATCATCATCATCAGAGTCATCTTCATCAACAAGCATACGCATAGGTGCTGCTTGTTCTTGTTTGGCAACCTTGATTCCTTTTGATTGAATAAAGTTGTGTAAATTTTCATATTCCTCCCTAAAAAATAATTAATAAGTTAGTTTCTTTTTCATTTCTCCTATTCTCCTATTTCTTTATATTTTTTTCCATCATACTTTAAGATATTTGTAAATTGAATATTTGTTTGATTTTTAAGAGTGATACCAAGATCAAAGTTACGACTACTTGGAGCATTTCTACCAGTGACCGAAGTTGGAGCACGAGAGAATTCAATAAAGTCAATATCGGTAAACTTGATATAGGTTGGTGGTTTGTAGATGAAAAAGAATGATCTTTCCAATGGATATAAATCACCTTCATTTGCCTTGAGTGAACATTTAATACTGTTGAATTGATTGGCAGATTGGAAGTTTCCAGGCACAATAATGTTCTTTCCTGTCAAAGATGTCAAGATTCTACGAACAATTACATAAAATGTACCATCCATAGTTGGTGATAATTTATCTTTATATTTTTCTTGTGCTTCACTATAAAAATGAAATAGATTGTTAGTTTGTAAATTAATATTTATCATTTTTTTCTTCAAATTTACTCTGTTAAATTTAATTCAACTGATGCTTCTTGATTCTTTGGTAATTGAATAACCAAATGATCATATTTAGTTTTACCTTGTCTAACAGGTGGATCTAAACTTATCTATAAATTAAAAAGATATTAATATCCATTTCTATATATATCTTTTTTTTGTTCTATTCTTTTTTACATACAACAAAATACATATTAGCTTGATCTTGTTTTGGTAATTGGAATAATTTTGAAATGGTATTATAGATGACTTTGTAATCATGAGTTTTACCATGAAGACGAAGAAAGGTTGGGTACATTTCAACATCACATCTACCTCTTGGTGTGACGAGTTGAATATTTTCGAGAACAGCAATTCTCTTTCCAACTTGAGAAATGTCTGATTTTCTGAGGAGGGCATCTTGAAAGTCCTTGACTGGATCCTCAGTGTTGTCTTCATCCTCTTTGAGAGATTTTGAGAATGGATTATAAAGTCTAACCTCTACCAATGATTCATCCTCTTCGTCCAATGTAGAGTCGTGATGAAACTCCATAGTCAATTCATTTTTGTTGCTGAGGTTAATGATCGATTGTGAAATCTCTGAAATGGGGAATTCAAAGAGTGTCTTTTGATTGGATCCTGTAAATGATACAATACTACCATTCACTTTGACCATTGAAAAGTTTACTCCTCTTGTTGATAATTCAATATTATCCAATTCAATATCATAGTTTTCTTTAAAGAATTGTTTTAATGTTTCATTGTCCTAAAAAATAGTAAATAGTCAGAGATTAGATTATAAATGAATCTATCTATTGTTCATATGTTCTTCTTTTTGTTTGTGTTTTACATACAGGTTCTCTAAAACCATCAAACTTTACAGAAGCACCTCCTTTCATCTTAAGATTCAATTGATATATCTTTGGTGTCATTCTTGTCCAACCAGCTGCTTCAATTTCGCTACTTTGTATAGTTTCACTTCTACCTGCTTCAGACTTCCATGCTAAACCTACATTATTCATCTTTAATACTCCTCTCGTCTAAATAGTAATAATAATAAAAAGAAGAAGAAGAAAGTGAGAATAGAGGGAAGAGATAGAGTTATTAGTACTCATATATATAAGCTCTCAACAGATTGCTTTAATCTTTTTCTAACATACACCTCCTATTCTACCACCCAATGATATATTGTTAAAGGAGAATGCTCCTGTTGAACCATTATTTGCTGTAGACATTCTTTCTATCTCTCTCTCTTTCTTTTATTAGTAAAATGTCTACTTGTTGAAATCAAATTAATGATAGTCAATAACAAACGTTGCTCCTCCTCGTTGCAAAAATTGAAGTTCTTGAAAAAAAAAAAAAAAAAGAGAGGGAAAAACCAAGAATTCAAAAAAAATATCAAAGAAGTACAGTACTACTTTACTTTCTTTTATATATATATTATTATTACATTTTATTGGAACCATTCCAGAAACCAAAGAAATTTGAAATAAAAGATTTTGGTGATACTTGGGGTTTAGAATTTTGATCATTATTGTTTGATGAGCCACCTTGAAATAAATTCAAACTTTTTAAATAATATCTTAATTCTGGTGTAACATTTTTATCTAGTTTTTGAGGTACTGTTTTTAACAAAGCTGATGAGACAAGAGAATCCATAATACTTTGAGCTACTTCTCGATTGGTTGTATTATATAATGGTAAATATTCTGGTACTTGATCATTTAAATTATTATTATTAAATTCCCAATTCCAACAAGTAGTGGAGTCACCATCATCATCACTATCATTTGTATCTTCTTCTTTTTGTTGTTCATTTTTTGTTTCTTCTTCTTCTTCTTCTTCTTTTACCTTTACATTTTGTCTAATTACACAAGTATGATATTTTTTACATAAATATTGTAATGTTGATAAATTACAACCATTAAATATAGATACATTTGCAAGTGACCAAATAAATGCTTGTTTGGTCTCTCTAAACTCTATATAATAATCCAATAAATTTAAATGATTATATAAAATAATATTATTTTGTATATGAAATGATGTTTGACCATATACTTCATAATTGGTACTAAAAAAAAAAGTAAAAAGTATAAGTAAATATTAATATTAATATTTGTTTTTTTGATTTGTATTTTTTGTACACTTACCATAAATATTTAAATAAATCAAATCTACCATGTTTAGTAGCTAAACCCCATACCAAAGGTAATTGATGTAATTTTGGATCTGAGTGATTGTTTTTTACACATTTGTATAGATCCACATTACCAGTTTCGCCAGCCAACTTGTACCCTAATTCAGTCTTGAACTGGAGTTTTACTATTGAGGTGGTGTTATCATCTTCATTGTAATGATAAATCTCGTCTCTATTAATTACATGTTTAATCAGTCGAACAGATCCACTTTTGACAACATGATCCAAAAAACTTTCAATGTAATAGTTGTTTAAATAAAACTCTGCATATTTCCTAAAGAATACATCTTGAGCTGAAAGGTATGGGATTGTTTGTTGTTGATGAGTATCGCTATACAATACATTTAAAAGAGTTGGTCCAACACCACGTCTAACAGTTCCCAATTTATATTGGCTACGTATAGTTGTCCAATCGGTAATCATTTTCTTTATCTTTACCAATGTTTGGTAATAAGTATCTAAAAGGTTGGTATCACCAATTTGACAAAACAACATTATAATTCTTATCGGGTCGAATAATAAGAATGTATTTCTTTTAGACATGATTGGATATTTTTCAAAATGAAACTCTTCCTCTTTTGATGAGAATTGGGTAGTTGGATTGATATAAGGTGATAGCATTAAAAGTTGGTATAATGCATAATCAGTCAGATGACAATCAAATATTTTATAGAAATGTTTGGAGTCGTTGCGTGAATCCAAGTATTTAACAACTGAATCACTCATCCTTGTCGATTTATATGTTATATTGTCGGCCATCTGTGGTGACACTGTTAATATGAAATGCATCATACCAATCTTTTCACGTTCCACCAATACTCTCCAATCAACATATTCAATCATCCATTTCAAATTTGTAAATTCATGTAAATCCAATCTACTCGATTTCAAATATTCTAAATGTTCCAATTCTCCATATCTACATATCATTCCTAATAATTCCCCTTTTTTCTCTAGAACCAATAAAATAAATATAAATATAAATATTAATATATTAATTCTTTTTTCTTTTTTAGAAATATTAATTAATTTACCAATAGTTGAATTTAAAGATAATAATTGTTTAAATGTTAAAAAATAAATAAAAGAATTTAAACCAGATTCAATTGATTCTTTTAATAGACTACGTTCGATGAGTTGGATGGGAGTACCACCTGACATGACGATAATATTTTGAATGGAGTGCATTTTGATTTGTTCGGTCGAAAGGATGAGTCCTTTAAGAGCGGCAGCTTCAGTGACGGTTTGGGTAATGGCTGACAGATCAAAACTACCCAAACAAGAAGCATATCCTTGCATTTTGGTCAATACGTGTAGTTGTCGGTCATAGGTCGACTTGTGACGGTAGATGAGAAAATAAGATTGGAGTATTTGGTCTTGTAAATTGGGTGCTATTGGTATATTACGTATAAAGTCAATGTCACCATTCACCATACACCTTCCAGTTACTTTGACACTACCACCTACACCAGCTCCACCAGCTCCAAACAATCGACAATATTCATCGTACACTAAATGACTATCATGGTTGATAGCACAATCTAAAATATATTCATCATGTTGAATGGTAGAGGTTGTGGTAGTTGCCAACAATTGAAGAATATCTATACGACCATGACCAATAGCAGCTTCAAGTACACCAGTTCTTGGTAATTGAGTTGGTACAGTTTGTTCAAAAAGTGTTTTGAATATGTGTATTGATTCTTCTTTTCCTTCTTCTTTTCCTCCTCTATTTCCACCTTCAACAGCCCATAATAATAGATCCTCGTATGCAAATACCGATTGATAGTGTTGATAAAGTAAATCAAATATAGAGTTATCAGTACACTTTTTAATGAATACTGATAGACCTCTATTATCTATAAATAATTGTCTTTTACTCTTGATACGATCTTTGATGAGTCCCCAATGACCATGATAAACAATCATCTCCAAAGCATAATAGTCCCAATAGTTTTCTCTGATACCCAATTCAAATTGCAATATTGGACTACTATTACCTGTAAACTTCTTCCTTGTACCCTCACAATCATATTGTGTCATAGAGTCCGTAATCTTTCTAGATCTCTTGCATTTTGATAGAATTAATTTAAATAACCATTTGTTCTTTATAACCAATTCTATTAATCTTTGATCTTTTATATCAATACTATTATTATTATTATTATTACTATTCATTATATTACATATATATAAATAATTGTAAAGTATGTTGTGAATAAGTACATGATTGTTTCAAAAAAAAAAAAAAGTAAAGTGTCACTCGCCACGCTTGTTCAAAATAATATTATATTATATTATATTGTTATTTTGATATCCCTTTGGGGAGGGAGGGACAGATAGATCGGTGGATTTATTTATTATTATTTAATCATCACCTTTGGTATTGTTGTCATTAGGATTACTACTACCACGATTATCAATGATTCTATTATTGAAAAAGTATTGATCGATAAAGTCATAGGTGTATTGGGTGATGGGTTGTGGCTTTTGGTTGACAATGACAAAGTTGTTGATGAGTGTGGTGACTTGATCGTCTTGAATCTCAGAGTTGCAGTGGATGATGAGTTTGGCAAAATGTTCGTCGATGACTTGGGGTAGTTGAAGGAGCTTGATGAGTGATATGAGGTTGGCGTCGTATCGAGAGGGTGGGACGGTCGAGACGACAGAGTAGAAAGTGTTGAGATTCCAGTGACTCTTGATACACTCTAACAGGTGGTTTCGGATGAATAGACCGATGGGATGACCACACTCTCCCAACTCTTTGAGTAGTGCTAGGTAGAAGAGTTCCTTGTTCTTGGTGATCCCCGGTAGTTTGGATTCCCACCAATCCATATTACCAATTGGACGAGCTTCAGCACGTGTAAGACCATGTGTACAAATCTTTATACCCATATAATAGTAAAATAGTATGTTGTCGTTATCATTGTGATCTTGTTGATGTTGATGATGCTTGCCTGTCAATGATGCCGACACACTTTCTAAATTCTTTGTCCAGAGTTTAGATGCTTGTTTTAAATCACCCTTTTGTAAATGGTATCTAATAAGACTACATTCTAAAAGGATGGTTGGGTGTTTAATCTTTGTGACAAATTCGATCAACTCGGTGACTGTTGATAATGGGAAGTTTTCAACTTGAACATCTCTATCAAACAAAAGTTTAGAGAATTCTTGAACGGTTGATAAAAGCATGGTAAAGTTGTGGTCGAGCATGAGACGGAGTAGACGTAGCGTTAGATCCAACTCTCCCAATTTAATGAGTCCTTGAATAGTGCAGTTAAAGATGGGAACGGTAGAGACAAACACTTCTGGTTTAGTTGTCTCTAAAAAGCGTAGTGTCTCTTCCAACGACAGTATCAATTGATTTTGTAGTGTACGTGGGTTAAAGACAACTAATTTCCAGTCGTCTGGCAACCCCTTTAATACATGTAACGTCTGTGACTCTGACACACCAATCTTGCACATTGCATCGAGTAACAATGTATGTGCTGGCATTGTAACAGGACACCTAGACAGGTATTTTTCAATAACATTCTCTATTCTTTCAAAGTCACTCGACTGTGTAGCTTGTTGTAATTCAACGTCCAATTCACCAAACGGAGGTCGTTCCATTCTACTTTTCGTCTTTTGACCAACAACAGGCTTCTTTTCAGTGTTGGTGGTGGTGGTTGGTGTTATTGCCATCATATCATCCTCTCCAATGTACGTATCAATATCTTGAATATCTTGTACAATACTTTGATGAGAGTTCCATTCTCTCAGCGCACTCGCTTCGTATGCTTTGGGGATACCAAAATCTCCTCTTAACTTGTTCCAATGTTGAATGAGATTGGTTTGTTTGTTGGTCAAATGATAGTGCATAAAACCAAATACAATATTCGAGTTGGGTGCACATCCAGCTTTTAAACGCTTGATATAATATTCCAATGCAAGGTGATACATATCCATCTGTAGACAATACCTAATCACAACACTCGATATAAACGAGTATTGATGTAAATCATTTAATCCAACTCCCATTAACAATGATTCAAACTTGGTTGATATTATTGAATTTACATTATTTTGATTATTATTTTGATTATTATTATTTGTATTTGTTGAGTTTGCAGCTGCTAAAGCACGATTATAAAATATAATCTTTGCAAAATGTTTCTTTCTTTTGTCTTGGTCAACCAATGTATTGATTAGTCGCTCGATGGTTGGGTGTTGTTCGTTTTGGTGTTTGGGACTGCCGTAATAGAGTTCGAGTAAACTTTGCATTGCTGGAAAGTATAGTATTGGACTGTCTACTAAATTGGCGTCTGCCCATTCGAGAGCTTGTCCAACATCCTTGTTGATGATTGCGTATCTCAGGAACCGCTGTCTTGCAACCGGTCCATGCTCTGGTTCTTGACAGAGATGCTCCTTGTATATCTTTGTAGCATCGTCCATCTTGCCGGCATGTAAATACGCCAATACTATTCTTGCCCACATATGTGGACTGGGTCGATTAGGGTGGGTCGTACCACGACCACTACCCATAGCATCGACAATTAACTCAACTACATAAGTTAACTCGACATGTTGTTGATGTAGTGTACCGAGATAGAGTGCAAAATAATTATCCTCTAAAAACAATTGACAATGTTTGATACTGTCTATGAGGAATGTTGCCGAGTCAATAGATCTACCTTGTCGTACCAAGTATGTCAGATACGTATACAACGGTAGAGATTGATAGTTTTCACCTTGTTTACTAATCTCTGTAAACATTGACACTACTTTTTGTTCATTATCCAATTTCAAATAGACACTTGTCAATTGTTGTATACCACCACCTCCACCATCGCGACCCATGCCAGTCAACGTCTC
This sequence comes from Cavenderia fasciculata, assembly GCF_000203815.1. Lineage (NCBI taxonomy): Eukaryota > Evosea > Eumycetozoa > Acytosteliales > Cavenderiaceae > Cavenderia > Cavenderia fasciculata. The sequence goes on from NW_004457723.1 coordinate 362,395, forward strand.
TACAAATGTAATATATTTAGCAATTTGTTCTCTCTTTCCATAATCCACCATGTAGACACTGATCGATTCAACCAATGCAGCTCTTGTTTTCGTATCCTTTTCAGCTTTGATAAATGCAGTCAATCGGTCAAATTGATCAGACTTTACATAGTATCGTAACAATGCATAGAATATAGAATGTGGTAAATCTTTGCTGAGTTTCATATCAATAAACGAAATCAATGTCTTCATTTTACGATTTGTTCTACCAAAATCATCAACCGAATCAATGTATTGTGTTATCCTAATAAAGTAAAGTATAAGTATTTGTGTTATTCCATCTCACTACCACTACTACTATAATATAATATAATATAATATACTTACAAATTAATTGCAGATGTTCGATTTGATATGAAATGGTTATCTAGATTTTCAATAACAGAGCCTATTTCATCTGTATTATGTGAAGAAAGAGTACTAGGTTTTCTTTGTTGTTGTTGTTGTGATGATGGTTGTTGTAATGATGGTTGTTGTTTTTGTTCGACAACTATTGGTTTATATGTTGATGTTGATGTTGATGATGGTGATGGTGATGATGAAGATGAAGAAGATTTTGAATGCGTAGAGTTATTATTATTATTATTTGATTGATATGATTTGTGTTGATGATGATGATAGGTTGACTCTCTATTCTTTCTATATTGAGGTGGAGATGAAAACCCTTCTAAACCAGTACTTGTATTATTACTTGTATCATTGTTGTTGCTATTGTTGTTGCTGTCGTTGCTGCTATTTGTTGAATAATATTGAAAAGTACTACTAGCAGTACGTGATACGATCGGTGTTGAATATGATATCGATGAATTGATTACTCTCAAGAGACTGATCGTATTCTTTTTTGTAATATTAAACATATTGGTTGCTGGTGTTGGTGGCTATCTAGCAATCATGCATATAATATGATCTGAGATCCACAGTGATTACTACAACAACTACACAATCAATCAATGAATCAATCAATCAATAGGAACAACTATGAATAATTAACACTTTCGTTCGTTTTTTTTCAATTTTAATAACCTAATTTTTTTTTTTTGTATATAATATTAATTTAATTATTAATTATTTGTTGTTGTTGTTGTTGTTGTTATTAATAAATATATATATTTGTATTTAAATAGAGAGAGATTTGGTTTAGATTAGATTAGTTTTGTTTTGCTTTTCCTTGGTTGGCAACAGCTTGTTGAGCAGCCTTTAAGTGTGACTCGTCGGCGAGGTAACGGTGGCTGATTGGCTTTAGGTTTTCATCCAATTCGTAGACCAATGGAATACCGGTTGGAATCTCGACACCAACAATCTCATCATCTGAAACATTGTCTAAAAGTTTGACCAAAGCTCTAATACTATTACCATGTGCTGCAATAATAACCTTTTTGTTATTCCTTTAAATAAATAAATAATTAAATAAATAAATAAAAGAAAAGAATGTTAGAGATATATATATGTATATATATATATATATATATGAGGATGAATCATATGATTAATTGATTAGTGTCATACTTGATAGCAGGAGCAACAGTTTCATTCCAGAATGGAAGGAATCTTTCTACAGTGTCTTTGAGACATTCGGTGAGTGGGAGGAGTGATGGATCGACACCTTTGTAGAGTGGATCGTTGATTGGTGCACGAGGATCATCCTTTTCGAGGGCTGGTGGTGGGGTGTCGTATGAACGACGCCATACGAGTACTTGAGCATCACCATACTTTTGAGCAGTCTCTGACTTGTTGAGACCTTGGAGTGCACCGTACATACGCTCGTTGAGTCTCCACGACTTGACAGTCTCGACCTTGCCGACGAGATGCATCTCCTCCAAGATAAAGTCGAGGGTGTTGTTTGCACGCTTCAAGAATGAAGTGTAGGCAATATCAAAGTTAAACTTGTCAGCAAGCAACTTCTTGCCTGCTTCATGTGCTTCTGTTACACCTTGTTCAGAGAGTTCTACATCTGTCCATCCTGTAAACTTATTCTCCTTGTTCCATGTGCTTTCACCGTGTCTAACTAATACTAATGTGTATACCATTCTATTTTATTCTATCTTAAGATTGTAAAAAATGTACTTGTCACTAATAATGATAAGATCATCCTAACTTCTCAAAAAAATGAATTAATTAAATTTTAAAGAACTTCACCAAAGCTATCCAATTGTTCATATTTATCGAAGATATATTATATTATTTATAAATGTATCAAAGATTATGAGCTCTATAAAAAAAATCAGCAACTATGATAAACTTGGAGTATTACCATCATCATTACAATCATTAGAGTTTGGTGATTGGTATAATGAACCTCTACCAGTTGGAGTATTACCATCAACATTACAATCATTGGTGTTTGGTCATTTATTTGATCAACGTCTATCAGTTGGAGTATTACCATCATTATTACAATCATTGAAGTTTGGTGACAGATATAATGAACCGCTATCAATTGGAGTATTACCAACAACATTACTATCATTGGTGTTTGGTGATAGATATAATCAACCTCTATCAGTTGGAGTATTACCAACATCATTACAATCATTGGAGTTTGGTTATAGATATAATCAACCTCTATCAATTGGAGTATTACCAACATCATTACAATCATTGGTGTTTGGCGGTGGATATAATCAACCAATACCAGTTGGAGTATTACCAATAACACTAAAATCATTGATGTTTGGTAATGACTATAACCAACCAATACCAGTTGGAGTATTACCAACATCATTACAATCATTGGTGTTTGGTATAGTCTATAATCAACCTCTATCAGATGGAGTATTACCAACATCATTACAATCATTGGTGTTTAGTTATGAATATAATCAACCTCTATCAGTTGGAGTATTACCAACATCGTTACGATCATTGGTGTTTCGTAATAGGTATAATCAACCTCTATCAGTTGGAGTATTACCATCATCATTACAATCATTGGTGTTTGGTAATGAATATAATCAACCACTATCAGTTGGAGTATTACCAACATCATTACAATCATTGACATTTGGTAATGACTATAACCAGCCTCTATTGGTTGGAGTATTACCACCAACTTTACAATCATTGAAGTTTGGTGATAGATATAACCAACCTCCATCAGTTGGAGTATTACCATCATCATTACAATCATTGGTGTTTGGTCATTTATTTGATCAACCACTATCAGTTGGAGTATTACCAACATCATTACAATCATTGGTGTTTGGTGATGACTATAATCAGCCACTATCGGTTGGAGTATTACCAACAACACTACAATCATTGGTGTTTGGTGGTGGATATAATCAACCTCTGTCAGTTGGAGTATTACCATCATCATTACAATCATTGGTGTTTGGTGATGAGGATTTGGCACCCCCCATAAGATTATTAGTTGATTTCAAGCAATCAATCGGTGCAAGCAGAAAATTTATTAAATTAAGATCGCAAGGAGTCTTTAAACTTCCAAGTATCCAAGTTAAAATAGTTCTTTCGACTCCATCAGAACAACATGCTGGTCTCGATATCACGTCGATGTTGAACAACATTGAACACCAATCTACTATTTCCAACTCCAATCCCAACTCAATCAATTACGACCCTAACTATTTAATTGCATATCCTATCAAGAATACAGAGTTCATTTCTGTCAACAACAACAAATATTTCAAATTGCACAGTTTTCCATACTCTAAAAACAAAGTAATTTTAGTAATATGTGAATCCTCTGGTGAGTTGGTATGTAAACCAATCACATTTTGTCATTCATCAATTATTGCTAATACATATCTTTTAGTTTGTTTACAAAGAAATAGACTACTCCCACGATCCAAAGATCAAGGACAAAGTGCAATTTGAAATCACAACGATGCAACTATTCATCGGCGACTCAATGTTTGTGCAATACAAAGACCACCAAGATGACTCTGATTTAAAAAAAATATATATTTTGACGCATTTCTGTGAAGGTGGCGATTTGGAACAATTATTTCAATCAATCTATAAATGGTATGTTATTCATAATATATTCAACCTATTAACACTAACAAATATATTATCTATTAGGAATCTCTCTCGAAATCAAGGGACTTATTATTTTAAATATAAATATATTCCAGAATCAGAAATATGGATCTATATTCGTCGATTATTCCAAATACTTGAAAAACTATCCAACCACAATCTTGCACACCTTGATATCAAACCACTCAATCTATTTATTGGATATGACGGTAAAATAGTCCTTGGTGATTTTGGTTGTTGCCACTTTGTCCTAGATCAAAATCATTCCAGTCTGATCAAATTGATAAAGCAACTAGTAATAATCAAGAAAATGACCGAACAGAAGAATATGCAAATATGATAACTACAACACTTGCCTCTCGAGGAACATTTGGATATTACTCACCTGTATGTTTACATATATTTATCTTGTTTCTTTGACACTGATTTAAAAATATCGTTATAGGAATCAAAACAAAAAATATACTATCCATCAAGTGATGTATACTCAGTTGGCTCCACTCTTTTACATTTACTCTCATGGTAATTATATACTATAAGAGGACTGCAAACTTAAACTAATTATTTCTATACCAGTCATCCCGATGATATTGAAAATAGAAAAGAATTTATCTCCAATCACAAAAATAACAACTTTGATCCCAATCATATTAAAATATCAACAAATAGATACTCTGACCATTTGATTAATTTTGTCAAGAAACTATTAATCGCAACACCTCAGAATCGACTTTCATTGGATGATTTAATTGGAGAAACAGTCAATCAGCACACACAGAGAATCACATCATTTTTAATCGACCGACGACAAATTCTATCAAGCACCACAACATTAATATTGGATGGTGAATTTAACAGTCCTCTCAAAGGATTACTTCCACCAACACTTTTAAAATTAAAGCTGTTTGGAAAGTTTAATCAACCGATCAAACAAGGTGATATTCCGAATAGTGTTGAAACATTAATATTTGGGTCATCATTTAATCGTGAAATCTATTCGTCCCTCAGACAATTAAAAGTATTATATTTTAGCAAATCATTCGATAGACGCTTGCCAGAACTCGACCTATTCGGAAGCAGAACTTTTGTCAACATAACCAGCTATTATTCTTCTCCACAAAGAAATGCCAATGTTTATCACTTTAATGTACATGGCGAGATTGCCCACTTATTCAAAAATGGTAAGCCCAAAACCAACATAATCTTGGCAATTAACCAAAAATACTATGGTATTGGAGTCCTCACTAGGTATGTATCCGATTGATTGATTTCTCTAATTATGGAAACTAACAAATTGCTTTTATTCAGAGAAAAAAATATCATTAAGTGGCAGAACAATGATATCTCAATATCAATAGATCAAACGAATATTGGTGTGGTATCTAATGTTCAAGCATCAATTTATCCACATTTATTTTGCCAAACTGATAAATCAAAATTTGAAGAATTTAACAAACAGTATGGAAGTAATATCAATGATGTTGACTACCCTCTTGATAATATGGCAGACCTATTTGAATTGGATGAAGACAATCTTCATCAAGTGTTTAAAGATGGTCAATATTTGAATATAAGATTCATTCCAATGCCACAAATCGAACAAGAAAAAGAAGTGATCGACGATTCATAAAATTGAAATACTACTAGACTATTTATTTAATTTTTTGAAAGCCATCCATGTATTAATAAATAAACGAATTATTTTAATCTAATGATTTCAATTTTGAAAGAGCAGAAATCAAATTGGTAGTTTGACTCTTGATATTGTTTGCAAGTCCGACGAGTTTGTCACGACTGTCTAGAATTTCAATGCTGAGGGTGTATGGGTTGTAACGGAGAGAGAATGGCTTTTCCAAACTCTCTGCAAATTGTTTCATCTTGTCTTTGGCAGATTGGAAACTATCGGCAACATAATAGATTGGTTGGTATGTAGTGATTGGATAACTTTGTTTACAGGTTTCAAATGGATCAAATGGTCTTTTTTCATTCTTGTCACTTATACAATATTCCAATTCTCCAAATGATGAAAGTAATCCTGCTCCAAATGCTTTAATCTCTCCTCCTTCCTTACATAATCCAAATTCAACTGTAAACCAATAACACTAAAATAAAATAAATAAATAAATAAATAAATATAATTAGTATCGACTATTAAAATATATATATATTATATTTTTGACTTACAGTTGATAATCTTTCAATATCTTCATCACTAGCACCAAGAGAAGCCAACCCAATTTCTTGACTGAAATCAGCAAAGTCTGGATCGGCAAATAGAGGTACGTGACCCAAGAGTTCATGACAAATATCTGGTTCGGGAGTGTATAATGGTACGGTGTGATGTCTAATGTATTGAGTGGCATGGAATACTCTAAATGCCAAACCATTCAAAAAGTCTCTGGAAGAGAGGAGACCTTGGACAGGACGTAATCTAAAACCGGTGCATTCAGTCAAAAAGTCAGATATGTCTTGGAGTTGAGGAATGTTGGTCTCTGAGAATCCACAGTTTTGTTCCAACAATGGAAGAATGTATGCATGTTGTTTACATGCGTGAGTCTTTAACAAATCCTTTAAATTCTTGTAAATAATTCCCCAAGTTTCAACTTCCTCTTTTGAATAATCAACTCTTGGTATCTTTTCTCCACTAAAAATTAAAATTAAATTAAATTAAATTAAATAAATAAATATTATTATTGTTATTTGCTTACTATTTATAGACAGAAGCAATTCTAGCAATTTCTCTTCTTCTTTCCAAGTATTTTTGATCAGTGGCACCTGGATGATCTGAACTTAATTCAGAACCCATTTCCAAACATCTGTTGGCATATAAATCCAAGTCTGAAATCTTTCTTGGGAACCATGGAGCTTTTAATTTTAACAACGATGATTGTTCAGAGTATAATGGAAATTTTGGATAAGTAAAAATGTAAATGAAATAAATAATTATTTGAGAGAAAAAGAAAAAGAAAAAGAGAGATATTACTCGAATAAAAAAATAAAACATCATCGATCCCCAATGAGTTCATTGTTTCAAATCTATGTCTATTTTCCATTTTAGGTAAAGTCAAGCCGATCATCCTCTCTCTCCTCTCTCTGCATAAAGAGAGAGAGTGAAGAGTATACCCGTACAACTATTATATATCTCTTTTGTTGTTTATGACTTGATCTCTTTCTTTTCTCTTTTCTCTTTTCTCTTTTCTATTGAATTGAATACATACTAGTTGAACCTGTTTGCTTTTGTTCAGTGAGAACTGTAACATCTACACCTTTAGACTTTAACTCTTTGAGGATAGTGTCTACTTCTGTGGTTGAGGTTTCTTCCTTTGAATCGAGGTCCAAGAAGAAGTCGTAATCACTCTTCTCGGTCTTTGATGGTCTCGACTCGATTCTGCTAATGTTGACATTGTGCTTCTTGATGATACTCAAGTAATCATTCAACACTCCAACACCATCCTTGATGGAGAAGAGAATTGATGTCTTGAATGTCTCCTTTGGTGAGAATAATGAATCTTTTGGGTATGGTGATTGCATTGAACTGAATTATTAAAATAAAATATAATGAATAGAATATAGTAGTAGTAATTGATAATTATGTATATACAAAATAATAATAACTGTGTGTTGCTTTTGTTGTTAACTTCTGACAAAACAATTCAATTTGCTTAAGCCGATCGAAATGAAATTTAACGTTGATGCGGAAGTTGGGGACAAAGAAACAAAAAAATTAAAATGAAAATAATAAAACGGATTTTGTTGTTGTTGTAATGTAGTAATTAGATAGATATTTTGGTTGAATGAATATAACCTAAATATATGTACAATATACAATATAATTATAAAATGAAATTTTCTATTAGTTTTGGGGTGGTTGTTTGTTGAAAGTTTGGAGTGAATAAATAAATAAATAAATAAGGTTTGTTTTGTTTGTTTGTTTGTATGTATGTTTGTTTATGACTATTAAATAAATAAAATTAAAGAATGTAGAATGAGAAATTATTGTAGTATGAGAAAATTTATTCCTAACCTAAAAAACTGGTGATATCAATATTTAATATTCAAAAGAATTTAAATCAAAATAATCATCGATTGGTTAATTTTTTAATTTTGTTTTTTTTTTTCCCAACTTCACAACAAAAAACAAAAAAATAAACTTTAGTTTTTCCCAGACTCCAAAATAAATAATTAATTATTATTATTATTATACCTATTATTATTTTTATTAATAATTATTTTAATTTTTAATTCTTTTCACAACAATTTGAAATAGCTTTAATCCATTCTTCCAATTCGGAAGCACTGGTTGCACAGATGAGGAATTCACGTTCCTCACGGTCGACGAGTGATTTGATGGCCATACAATTTGGTTTATAGAATGATTTGACCGCTCCGACATTGACCAATTGGATGATACCCTTTGGCTTCTTGTCCCGTGATGTTTTGAAATAAAAGAGATAGTTTTGTTTGAGAACGAACCAACGCTTGGTCCAGTTTCTTCTCATAGCACCCTTTTTGGTGAGATATCCTTGTTTGACAATCTCACCGAGTTGGATAGTGATAGATGCCTGTTTGGAAATATTGGCACTAAATGGGAATCCTCCTTCGTCATCGTCGTCTTCTTCACCCTCGCTGTCGCTGGTAGGTTGGTGTTTGACGATGGGTTTGGCAGTTGAGATGGAACCGCCATAGCCACCAGTCGGACTATTATTCTTGATGTGGAGTGTAGCCATGTCTGGTGCTGATGGACCCTGACCAATACCAGGTGCTTGTGGAAGTGGTTTCATAACCATGACAGACTTGCGTTTAAGGTGTAATTGTTGTTCTTGATAATCGTTGAATTGCTTTTCAACATCGGAAAAGATATAGGTGAATCCAGTCATGAAACATTCGACAACACCAAAGATCGTGTTGAATGACGTGCAGTCGAGTGGAGAAGCATCCTTTTTCTTGAGGAGTAGTGTGGCAAAGACAATTGATATGTTGTTGGGGGTCATCTTGTTGGTGGCAGAGTTGTCGGCAACCTTGGTCAGTAGACGCATCAAATAGTACATACAGAAACGATTCTCGAGTGGTAATCTGTCAACCAGCTGCTTGATAGTTTGGAAACGTTGTTGTTTAGAGTCAAGGTCTGCGACGGCGACAAACGCATCAAACGCCTTCCAAGTGAGCAATGGTTCGGGTAAATTACGTACCCACAACTTGAGCAAACATGCTACGACATGTGTATCGAGTTCTGAATAATCGAGTTCAATACCAGTCTCTATCTCTTCTTTCGATGCATCGAGTACACGTTGGTTGGCTGATAGACGGAAAATACCTTCTTCATTATACCCACTCTCAAAGAGATGGTCAACAATACGCTGCAAGAATGATGGTACTGGACGACCAACTTCGGTTGGACGCTGGTACAAATGTTCGAGTGCGATGGCAAACAGTTTGTTTTGGTTGGCTTTGGAGATGTATTTGCTGAGCACACTCCACCACTCTTCCTTTTGCTGTTTCGATTCAAAGCAGTAGGTGACTGCGTTGTTTGGACCTGTGCTTGCAATGATACTCGTGTCGTCTCTATTTTTCACATCCATGCTCTTGAGCTCGAACTTGCCGACGTATTTGTATCGAGTTGTTGCCGATGAAGATGCTCCGCTGTTGGGGATGGGCACCAAACTCATCACATCACTCGTGATGGATGCTGGGAACAACGCATTGTGCTTTTTACAGTATATGAGTACATCGCTAAGCAAGATAAAGTAATAGTTGCTTGGCGGCATATTGCCAATCGTGATACCGACCGTTCCCTCCTTTACGAGGAACCGACCCTCTTCGATCAAAGTCGAGTCATATCCAATGAGCGATTGCTCAATCTTCATGAGTTGAATGATGTTTTGACTCTGTCCAACCAAATCGCACAACGATTGAATCTTTTCAATCGACACCATAATGTTATTGTGTTCGTTGGCGTCTTGACCGCTCTGTGTGGGGTTGTACGCGTCCTTTAACTCTTGGAGGAGGATGAGGTAGTTGGGGAGACGACTGAGGGGCAGTGAAATAAGACTGTTGAGGTCGGACCCATCAGCCTTTTCTTCGCACGTCTTTAGATAGGACTGGAAGTTTTTCGATTGTTTGCAGCGATTGATTGTGACGAGTGCACGACGGAAATTGTTGATATAGGTAGAATACAGTTGCACAAATTTAGGTGATGCCTTGGCAAACGCGGTGGCCAGGCTGATAGCGCCCGGCTCGCCAAATTGCTGCAAGCAGTTGCTGTCGAGTTCCTCGAGGAACTTGTTTTGGTGTGCCATGAGCGGCTCGATATTGGAAAAGATGGCAATCTCATCCTCTTTAAACACCTTGCTAAAGAGACGATCATCTGTACGCAATCCCACCAAATAGACACTCACTAAATGTGACAATCCATGTATATAATTACGCTCCGATGACACCAAACGTCTTATACGACTCTTTCTTGGGTCTTCTCCAGGTACATCTCTCTCTGCCTTTGGTACTCCAATCATCTTTGGTCCACTTCCCTTTGATGTTGATAAATTACCACTACTGTTATTATTATTATTACCACTACTATCATTTGAAAAGATATTAACTGATGTTTGTTGTTGTTGTTGTTGTTGGAGTTGTTGACTTTTTTGTACTTCAATTTTGTTTTCCAAATCTTGACGACGACGTTGTGACTCTTTTTTATAGACTTGATAAGATGGTTGAATCGCTTCGATTTGCTTGTTTAGCTCTTGTACTGCCAACTGGACGTTCTCCACATATTCTACAATTTGCTCCATCAACTCGACAGCATTACTCTCTGATGCCAAACGAATGGTGCTGTCAGACTCTGCGCCGACAGTAGCCACACGGTGACGTAAAAAGTCACGTTCTTGCTGCAATTCGGCTTGTTTGACCAAATTGACACCCTTTCCTTTAGATGCATTGGCTACGACCTTGGCTTCAACCGAGTCGTACATGGTACGAATCTTGTCATAATTTTTCTTGTTTGCACGAACCACCTTCATATCACGATTGACGTATTGATCAACCGTTCCTCTTACTCCACTCAATGCTTGATTGTCTACCTTGTTTCTAAATGATTCATAGTCTCTTTGGAAATCACCAATCTTAAACATACATTGTCCCAATGTATTATCCGATTGAGCTATCAACATGGTACCATAATTTTTAAATGCTTCTGCCAAACTATTACCTTCTCTAACACATGATACACTTGATTGTGATCTTTTTGTAATCTTGTTATAAATATCTTTTAAATAATTAAAATTTTCTTCTGCAATCTAAAAATATAAAAAGAAAAATAAAAAGAAAAAGAAAAGTATTATTAATAAGATAAAATCATTTAATCTTTTCTTTTTTTTACATACTCTTGCTTGAGAAGAAATTTCTGGAAAATTATCTGATGATAGTGGAGTGAGAGCATCGGTACTATTTCTAAATTGTGAAGATTCAGTACTATTTCTAAATTGTGTTGATGGATTAATAAATTCTGACAATGATTCTTTGGATTGGTGAGTTGGAAGTGGAGGTTTTGGTGTCTGATGAATGGGTGGTGGAGTAGATAGGGGTGGTGGAGGTGATGAAAGGGGAGGTGGAGTTGATAGGGATGGAGGTGGATTGGAAAGAGGAGGAGGTGGAGTAAACATGCTAGGTGGTGGAGGAAGGATGGTTGGTGGGAGTGAAGATAGATGTGGTGGAAGTGACTCTCTTGTAGTTGGTGGTGGAGGACGAGTCATCATTGGTGGAGGTGGTAATACCAAATCATCTGTAATGGGTGGAGGTGGAGGTGGCAAACTAACACCTACCATCATTGGTGGAGGTGGTAATGCCGTCGTTGGTATTGAGTTTCCAGATGAATTTGGTCTCTGCTGTTGTTGTTGTTGTAAAGGTGGTGGCCCCATACCAGTACTTCCAGATAGATTGGGTGGAGGTGGGAGAGCAGTATTTGGTATTGCGCCGCCAGACGAATTTGGTCGTTGTGGAGGTGGTTTATTTGGTATTGGTATATTGTTTGCACTGGTAGTTGTTTGTGTCCCCGAGTGTAGTTGTGATGGGGGTTGTGGAGGTCTCTTTACAATAGGTGGGAGAGGATGTTGGGGTGGTACAGACCCCGATGATGTGTTGACAGGTGGTGGTTGTTGTTGTCCAATACCAGTACTTCCAGACAAAGGTGGTGGAGGTGGCAAAGCCGTTGTCGGGATTGCATTTCCAGACGAGTTTGGACGTGGTGGTGCCGGTGATGTTGGTTGTTGTGGTGGTGGTGCACTTCCAGGTGGTTTGGCCACTTGAGGAGGCAACTTCATCAAATGAGGTGGTAATTTGGACGACAATGGTGGAGGTGGTTGTGCATTGATTGCAGGTAACGGTTGCACCTGTGGATTGGGTGGTGGACGTGCCGGTGGTGGTGAATTTGGTGCAAATGGTTTCCTTTGGTCCATTCTTCTTTAATAATACAACAAATAAATATATATATATATATATATATAACTAACTAACTAATATAAATAATAATAATGAATGTATGAATGAATGGATGATTATTATGAGATACTCTAAAGAGAGTGAAGAGGAAGTATGAGGAAAAGAAAGAAAGCAAGGTAGTGGGGGTGTCGAAATCCAATATCCAAAGAGAAGGGTGCGTTATTAATAAAATGGTTACAAAAGCCAATAAAATAGTATCGATTGATTGATTGATTGATTGGGATAGTAGTATGCAAGTAGGTAGAGTAGGTAGAGCAGGTAGGTAGGTAGGTAGGTAGTAATGAGTGAGTTAGTTTGTTATCATAAATGTATTGGGTTCAAAGAGTGTCAAGAATAAAAAACATACCTTGATATTAAACTGTAATGCTATAGGATGATAAATTGATGATTGATGAGTGAGTGAGTGAGTTGAGTGTGGTGTATCTATCAGCAGCGAATTGGTTGCCTTTGCCTTTGTGTACGACTAATGTGGGTGTGGTGGTATGTTGGTGGTGTCGTGTTAAAAAAGAGATTTAAACTTTTTCAAATCTACTATCTATACTATACTATGCTCTCTATACCCTTTTAAAAACAAACACAAGAACCTTTTTGGTTTGTGTACACAACAACTTGACTTGTATAAGTTAACTTGTTTTAACAATACAATGAATTCTTGTGATAGAGTACCTTCAAAAAAAATGAATTATTATTATTAAAAATATCCGTGGATGGATCTCGAGGATGGGCGATGCGGTTGTCACCCAAAATGAGAACTCTGGTGTGCCAAAAAACAAACTTTTTGACCTCTGACATCATCTTCATCGTGAGTCAAAGGACCGTGAATGTTCATGTCCTACTTGAGTAGCCGACCTTTAAATAAATATCTTTCTACGACCCGACCCATTATGCTCATCTTTTATTATCTAAGGATAGTATTTATAATTTAGTTATAAATTCTTTTAATAGATCCACAACAATGTAAGAAAAAAAAAAAGAAAAAATATTTTTTAGTTTTTTAGAAATTTTGGTAATTAATTAATATGTAATGTATATTTTAAAAAGTTTGTTTAGTTGTTATAAATTGTTTTGTGTTTTGTGTTTTGTTTTTTCCATTTATCGTTTTATGAAATTGATTGGATTGGGTGGGAACTACTAAGAATGAACAGGACAGACTCTGTTTATTGTCTTGAACTGAGAGCAGAACCGATTTGGTTGGAGAGGTTCTTTCTCTTTTCTTGTTCAGAGGCACCGGTTGCAGAACGGAGTTCGTTGACGACTTGCTTGGTCTTGCCAAAGTAGATGGTTTCGAGGGTTTGTCTGAGCTTGGATTCCATTTCTTCGACCATCTTACCAATGTTGGTGACGTGAGTGTCGACGTCGTTGACTGGAGATTCCTTTTCCTCTTGACGGGTCAATGAACCGGCCAAGTTGACCTTTCCAGTTTGGTCATTCTCAGTTTCGATCGAAAGCATAATGGTAGAGGTTAATTTATAACGAGCATTCTTCTTCATATCCTTTACTTCAACAACGTGAATAGAGTCCCAAGTACCTCTCATTGGTTGACCCTTCTTTGATTGATCTTGAGCTAAATAAAAAAAAGAAAAGAAAATAATAACAAATTAACAAACTGTTGAGTCACAATTGCCAACCAAATAACATCTTTGTCTAGACTGTTTAGCAAGTACTTACTCTTCTTGATTAAAACAACGGCAGCAAAACCACCATCGAGATCCCAACAATATACAGATGAAACACCACCTTCGAAATACAATTCACGGTAGATATCGAATACTTCGTTGGCTTGTACTTCAATCTCTCTCAATTTTGGTGATGGGAGAGCACAATCATCAAGTGGTGGGTCATATTTGTTGGACCATGGAGATCTAATTATAATTTAATTAAATTTGAACATGTTAATAACAATATTCTACTATCTATCTATCTACTAATCATCTATCTATTATCTATTCTATATCTATATTTCTCTCTCTCTCTCTCTCTCTCTTACCTGTAAGAATCACCATCTCTGTTGTAATCACACAAGAGATAATCTCTCTTGGCGTGTGAATCGTAGGCAACCTTGAGTGGTTGATCGATGGTTGATAACAAGTCTTCAGTGAGATCTGGAACCATATCGATCAAACCAGCAAGATTGTCTTCAATTTGAGAAGGTGGCAATCTTCTCATCAAATCCAAAGCAGCATCTAATTGTTTCTCTGACATTTTTCTTTCTTTAAAGATATTATATTATATATTACAAGTTGAGAGGAGGAGTTAAGGGGTATAATGAGATTGAAAGTGAATACAAATAAAAATACACAATATAGTAGAGATGATAGTTAAACTAAACTAATAATCGCAAAGAGACTCACAGAAAAACAGTAATTGGCTGAGCTGAGGGGAGGTGCATGAAGAACAGAAAATCTTCAGCCACCCATTTTTTTTGGATTTTTTTTATTTTTTTTTATTATTTTTTTCACCCCTAGCGCTGTGGGCTTGTCCTTTCTCGTAACAATCTTTGACTTTTAAGTATTTCCAGGTGTGTGGATCCTGGAAATGAACTCATTTAATTTGTATAATATTTAATAAGTATTGTATTGTATTTATTTAATTTGATTTCTTTTTCTTTTTCTTTTGGTCATCATCTTTATCAACTTTAGATTTCTTTAATTTTCTTTTCTTTTTGTCGTCTTCTGATTCTGACTCTGAACTGCTGTCTTGTTGCTTTTTCTTGTTTTTTCCATTATTATTATTATTATTATTATTATTATTATTATTCTTATTATTATTTGATTTCTTTTTCTTTTTATCATCTTCTGATTCTGATGATGACTCTGACTCTGATGATGATTCCGATGACGATGATTCAGATTCCGATGAAGATTCATCCTTCTTATTCTTTCCATTGGATTTCTTCTTCTTATCATCATCACTTGATTCAGATTCAGAAGATGAACTATCACTATCACTACTGCTACTGCTTTCACTATCAGATGAAGAAGAATCAGAGTTATCCTTTTTCTTTTCTTCTTCTTCTTGATTATCAATTTCCATCTTTCCATTCTCTTGTTTTCCATTTTCAGCCTTTTCAACGTTGGTGACACCATGGTTTCCATTCAACTCTTTCTTTTTGTTCTTTTGGTGTTTTGGATTATCACCCTCTTTAATCTCTTCATGACCACTGATATAACATCCCTCTTCAGTCATATCACCAGTTACATGTACATATGCACGTGATTTATCGATACTAAAAAACAAATAAATTGTAATAAACAATATTAGTCTCTATTTCCATTCATTTCAATCAAATGATTTAAATATATTGTCGACATACCCTTTAATCTTGAATACCAATTTAGTACCAGATGATATAGTTTCATTATTTTCATTTACAAATGTATTTGAACTATGATTGTAGACGAATCCAGTTGGAGCGTCAGCCTTGTGAATGATGCATGACAAAACACCAAATACAACTACTGATATATGTGTTGCTGATACTCTTTTAACTGTACCCTCTGTGAGATATTAGAAATATCATAATAATAATAATAAGAGTAAGAAATGAATTGGTTAATATATATATATATATATGATTAATATAGTTGTCGGTGTACACTTACGAACAAAATGACCCTTTGTAGGTACAAATACTAATAAATCTACATTGATTGGAATATGAATATGTGGAGCATCGTTAAAGAGTGGAACTTCTCTAGTCTTGAATGAAACGTTAAAGTAAGAGATGACGATGGCCTCCAACTCTCTGTTGTATCTGAATATAGATCTATCGAGATAACGCTTGATACCACTCTCTATAGATCCCATCTCTGTTGGTAATAGACTGACTGAAGTCGATACCTTATATACTTTGAATGATGATTGATTTGGATCATCCTTAATCGTTGCTAAATAATTGTTATTTTCTACCATCTTTTATCCCTCCTCTGTTATTATTATTATTATTATTACTAATATATAATAGTAAGTATTATCTATCTAATCTATATCTTTGATTAATATAAATGCAACCTCTCTAGCAATGAATGGTGGGTGATAAATATTTATTATTATTATTCAATGTTTGTTGCAAAAAGACGAACGACACACAGAGCATCGATTTTTTTTTTAATTTTCTTTTTTTCGAATTTTTGATTGCTGCAAGAGTACTTTACAAAAAAGACAATGGAAACACAAAGACAGAGAGATATATATTATATTTTTAGATTTTTATTTTATAATTTATAACAGAGTATTAGGGGTTTGTTGTATAGAGGGTAGGGTGGTAGGTATAGAGTTTGAGTATTTTGGGTATTATTATTAAATGATGTGATTATTATTATGATTTTGATTAAAAGAGATTCTTCTTTTTTCTTAATTCATATTATTATTATTGGATTCCAAGTTAAAAAATCAATATTATATATGAGATTATAGTTGGTTGGTTTAGAGAATCTTTTGCTTTGGAGCTTCATAACGATCTGGGACTTGGAGATCGCCAATGCAACAAATACCGGTGAATAAAATAGCAAGTAAAATCATGACAACGAGGTAGGTTTCGAGGACTGGACCGGTAAAGTAGTTAAAGTAGTCGTCACCACCACCAGTCTTGCCACCAGAGGATGATGAAGAGGATGAGGCGGAGGAGTTGCTGCCCGAGGACGAGTTGGCATTGACAACTGGGTCAAAGGCTCTTGAGCCAAATGAAGAGACAACTTCGTTTTCTTGGTCGAGGTTAAAAGACAATGGAGTGATGTTTTCAGCGGTAAAGAAGGTTACAGTGTCCTTTGATTCAACAATCTTTGATACTTGTTTGATATGTTCGTCTAAATAGATTTAAAATAGAATTAGATTAGTTGAATGAATGCTATGATATGTGGGATGAATGCATTGATTGACATACTGTGTTGAGCATATGATTCAGTCTTTGGTAAAACAACGACTAAAATGTCGGCGACTTGATTCGAGAAAATAGAGGATGGTAATGACTTTTTGATGTTGGTTAATTCAATGTGTGAGGCACCGGCAATCTTGAAAGATGATGCAGATTCAGAGGCAACATAGATTTGACCTTGGAAATCAGATGCCAAAGAGTTGAGGATCGATGAAACAAAGTTACCAGAGGTGGTGGCGTATGGGATAAAGACTGATGAACCAGCACTTTCCATGTTGCTCTTGATGGCTGACAAATCTCCTCCATCAGAGTTTTGCTTGTATGATCCTAAAATGGTTGATAATTCATCAGTACGTAACTAAAATAAGATAATAAGATAGATAATAGATAAGATATATATTGGTTAATAAAAAGGTGTCAAATATGGTAATGATACTATGATTCTATTCTATTGATTGGGAATGGTAGAGTAAATAGATTGAATATAATCTTTGTTATATTCTATTCTATTCTATTCAATATAAGTGATCTTTTTCCAACCAATAGTAATAGTATATATATATATAACTCATCATTATTCGCAACAAGTTAAATATATATATATATATCAATCAATGTAATAGTATTTGTATTTGATATGTTTTGATGACCTACAGTATCTTCAACAAAGATGGTAATCAATTCTGGCATATGCTTTTTGATGAGTGGTGTTGATTGACCCTTGATCATAGAGTTTAACATTGACTCGAATTGACTAGCTTCGAATGTATTTATGACTTCATTTTGTAAGAATATTCTAATAGGTAATAAAGATAGAGGAATAGAGTTGTTAGATTCCGGACGCGTTCATTATTCTAATTATAATTTGTTGTTGAGGGATATAGTTATATCTTTCGGTTTTCATCCTGCTCTCTACACTCTATCGTTTTTAACTCTTTCTTTCTTTCTTTCTTTCTTATGTATTCTCTCCTCTTTCATTCATTCATTGTTACCTACTTTTCATTAGACCAACCGATGATTGGAATATTGAGTGAAGCAGCAAAAGCTACGCTGCAGCAGATGGCAGATAAAATGATTAATGATAATGCAAACTTCATTCTTCTTTTTAGAGTCTCTCTATCTATCTTCTATCTTTTTATATATTATATCGTCGACTGTCTCTGTCTGTCTCTCTTTTCTCTCTCTCTTAATAAGATAGGTAGGTAGGTTACTATCTTTCACGCGCAAAAAAAAGGGTATAAAAATAAAAGAAATTTTTTTGGTGATATGTTAATTTTTTTTGTTTTTTCATTTTTCAAGGGGATTTTGCAATCGAAGCTTCAACCAGGGGATGCCTAGATACGAGACGCGTCTCACTGTTTAACCAGTTGAAACGAATGATGAAAATAAACAACCCCCTGTAGAGATGATCAATTAATTTAATTTAACTCTATTTTTTTGAAATCAGGATTAAAGATATCTTTCTTTATTCCAGTTATATTTATAATATTTTATTCCCAAGAGGGAGAGGATAGGATGGGTGTATGTCTAGATAATTATTTAAATATTATTATTATTATTATTATCCCATATGAGAGAAATGGATTGGTTGATTGTTTAATAATGATTAATTTAATAATATTATTATTTGTTTGGTTGTTTGGTTGTTTGGTTGTTTGGTTGTTTGGCGGGGGATAATCGGTTGGGTTTGGTTTATACATGATTGATTATTATTATAGTTTTGATTATTTGTTGTTTGTTATATTTGTTTGTTTGTTTGTTTGTTTGTTGTGTTTGAGAGTTAAAAGAAAATTGAATGATATGGTTTCTTTGCAGTTAATTTAGTTGAACATACAGGACATACTTTACGTCTAGTCAAAGCCGCTTGAATACAATCGGTACAAAATACATGTCCACAAGTTGTAGATGACATCTTTTCCATCTTTTCAAAACAGATTGGACATGATATCTTTTTCTTTTTTTCTTTTGGTCCAGTTGTGGAAGTGGTAGATCCACCATTCGCTGCCGATTCCTTTGTTTTGTCACTCTCTTCCTCTTCATCATCATCATCCTCTTCATCATCACTCTTTTCATTGAGGATTGATTTATATTCTGAACTATTTACAAAGCTAAAAGGATTACTTGATTTTAAATTGGGTTGTTGTAATGGAACAAATGGAGTAAATGGTTTCTGTGCAACGGCCACAACCGACGGCCCATCCACACTCTGTGGAGCATAGTGATGGTAGTGGTGGTGGTTATGCACCCGAGTCACTGACGGTGACGCCGGTGTACGACCAGGAGAAGGTCGAACATTTGCCAAATGTATCACATCGTCTTGCGACGAATTATTATCATCTTCTGCCTTTCTCTTTATAATCATTCTAACTAAATCTCCAACTGCCGCATACGTTATCATCGGCCTTGAACCATTATTATTATTATTATTTGTAGTTGTAGTAGGTGGATGAAATACTACAGAGTCGTCTGTCAAATCTACAACACTAAAAATAAATAGAACAAAGTCAATATATATTATAATAATTGTTAGAGAATGTATACATACTCATTATTTCTCATTGGGATAGTTGAAGTAGTCGAAGAAATGATTGATAAATCATCGTCAATATCAACAGCACCTCCTGTAATCATAGTTGATGTTGTACTGGTCGTTGAAGTTGGTTGTTGAGGTTGAGATGAACTTTCATCTATATCAATTAATACAATTGGATTGTTGCTATTACTATTACTATTTGCAGGGAGAGGTATCCTGCTGTTTAATGCTCCAATGGATCTTAAATTTCTTTGTATTGTTACCCTTTCTTCATCTTCATCATCGTCGTCGTCGTCTTCGTCTTCCGTATTATCATCGTCTTCATCTATTCCTCGTTGTTGTTGAAAGAAGAACCCTGAATCAGAGTTGTCACTATCATCCTCATCATCGTATTCATCTTCACTACTCCACATATCTCTCTCTCTCTCTCTCTCTCTCTGTCCCGCTTTTTAATATATATATATATAGTATATTGAGTTTATGAATAAAGGTGACTTAGTGTTTGATGAATATGTATGTATGTATGTATGTATGTATATATATATAAAATAGAAAGGTATATATATAATATGTATAACTATATCTATATTATTCTAAATTATTATTTGTTGAATATATAGTTAAAGTTTTAGTATAAATAATAAATGAAATGAATAATAAATACAAAAATCAAATGAGGGTGGATAGACTTGAAAATTTCATAACTTTTTTCTAGGTTGCATTTTGTGTCGTCTATCTGTTTGCTTTATTTATTTGTTTGTTTGTTTGTTGTATCTGTAGAGTAGATAGATAGATGAATTTTTATAAACTACATGTCGATCAAGTATTGTCATCTGTCAAGTATGACAATCAATTCAAATACCAGTCTCTAGAGTATCAAGGTGTATGGATTCAAGGTATCATAAGTGATGTCAAAGGTAGTGGAAATGGAACAAACAGCAGCAACTCTATGTCTGTTGACGATGATGACATTGTAGATAACAAAAGTAATGTTTCTGGTACACTATCAACAGGATCATTGTCTAGTGATCTAACAATGTCAAACTTTCAATTGGATGATGGTACTGCCGATGGTGTCTTTATCCTCATTCCCGATGATATCATGAACCAAATTCCTTTTAATCTTTCAAATGGTCAATATGTTATAGTCTTGGGTAAATATATAAAAGATAAAAAGAAAAAGTATAGTCGTACTTGAGAGTAAACTAACAATTCAAATTATATATATATATATGTATGTATGTATAGGTTCATTGGAAGAAGAATCAGGTCAAGAAAAGTTTGTAGTTGCAAATAATATTATCAATCTATCACATAATACTCGGACAAGAAAGAAAATATGGGATCTTCAATTAAAACATATACATCAAACTGTTTATGGATTCACCACCAATGACACTGATAATAATAATAATAATGATAATCTAAAACAACAACAACAACAAAATGGAGATGACATTGATGAGATTAATTTCGATTACAATGATGATCCATTAAATGGTTCAAGTATAATGGTTGGTGGTAATGACATTGATAGTGACCAACAAGATGAAGAAGAAGATGTTGAATCAATTCAAGAACGTTATTTTAGTCAAAATAATGATGAAAAAGATAATGATCAAAAAGAACAAGAAGATGAACAACAAGATGAAGACGAAGAAGAGGAGGAGGAGGAGGAGGAAGTTACAGTATCAAAGAAAAGAGTTGATAAAACTAAAAAGAAAACTATTAATTTGGATGATGAAGAAGAAGAAGAAAAAGTTAACAAATCCGAATCAATAACAACACCATCAAAAGATGATAACCAAACAAGTTTTTCATTTACATTTGGAGATACTAGTGTCATTGAGAATAATGAACCAGAAGAACAAATGGAGGAAGAAGATATTTGGGAATAACAAAAAAATAGTATGTTGTTTAATATATATCAATCATCATCCAATATTGAATAATATATTTTTTTAATAGGAATAATTTAATTTAATTTAATTTAGTTTAATTTATTTTTGTTTAATTTGAAATTGGTTGAGCTACCAATTTTCTAATTTTAACATGATGAACTTGGTTTCCGTTTCCAGCAGCCAACTTTTCCTTTGCAGCCAACTTTTCTTTTGCCTTTTGGTTTATAGCTGATGGCATATTTGTATGTTCTTGTGTAATATTTTTAGCTTTTGAATATTGTCCCAACTATAAAGATAGAATAATAATATTTTTGTAAGTACCATAATTATAATTTATAAAATGATTGATTAATATATATTTATATTGATATAATTTACCTTTACCATCATATAGCCCATTGATGGTTTCAAAAGATTAAAATAGGCGAAATTTAATAATGGAATATTTTCAATAATACTTTCATTATCAATCAATTCTTCAAACTATAAAAAGAAAAAAAGAAAAAGAGATTAATATTTAGAAATATATATATATATGGTCTATATTCTTATCTTACCCGAATAATTTTATCTTCATGATTTTTAACAATAGTAAGAATAAAACGGAGTTTGACAGTTCTCCAAGGGAAAATATTAAATACAACGGAAAGATTGGTATCGATGGAAATGGTACGTTGGGAATTATTGGCCATATACTTGTCGACGGTAAGAGAACGGGCATAAACTGGAATTGCCTTGAATACATTGACAATCTCTTCTTTGCCAACCACTCCAAATCCTGGACCTGTAAACTCTGCATTTTCATCAAAGTTTTCTCTAATCCATTCCAATGATGGATTTACATTATATAAACTTAAAATATCATGATGATCCATTTTCTTTCTTTTTAAACTTTTTAAAACTATAAAAGTATAATTATAAATAATTAATAATTAATATTTGAACTATTTTGAAAATTCATATTCTATAAATAGGTATCAAAAAACTATGCGATTGGTTTGTTGGTTTGTTGGGTTGGTTGTCAATGACCATTGAACTTGGTTGACATTGCGCTATTAGATTAAGATTGACCAACAAACACAAAATAATAATATTATTTATAGTTGTGTTGTTGATGGTCAAAATCTAAAAGATTAAAAAAGCACACTGTCCTTTTAGATATTATTAATTATTATTATTATTTTACACAAAATAATTTACCTTTTAGTAAGTATGACTATTGACAATATTGTAGTTGTGAAAAATATAAAGATATTTATGAAATCTTCTGTTGAAGAAAAGATAAGAGACTTTTGTCAATTCAATTGTCTGTTGGGTTTGGTTGGTGAGGGAATATATAATCTGGTTATCTTGATTAACATTAACCATTCCCCACCACCACCACCAACAACAAAACAACCACACTATCATATATATCGCATGTACAAGCAATGAATTTATTAGTTTTTTTTATTTGTTTGATAAGGTCATACATGAATGACATCACACATATGCATGGTATTAACAAATTTTAAAAGAGTTTGCAATGTAAAAATACAACAATAGCAACAACCAGGTGTATTTATATTTATCTCACACTCCTTTTTCCTACCACACCCACTCTACCAAATTTAATATCTCTCGATTCTACAATGACCAAGAATTGGGTGGTGAGTTGGAATCAATTAAAAAAAAAAACAAATAATAATTATAATTATTTATTTCCACCCTTTAACATATTTTATCATTTTAATATAGATATAATGATTCCTTTCTTCTTGTTTTTTAAAAACAATTGGAATTCTATTTTTAAATTTTTTTGAATATATTTATTTATTTCCAAAATTGATGAATTTTATAATAATAAATGGAGGAGATCGTCCCTCCAATTTTAAGTAATGCATACAATACAATCGATTGATCTTCTCACACTTTTGTATTTTATACAATCTTTTGGCATTTATGATGATGATGATGATGATGATTGATAGTTCATCATCTCATCTTTTTTCCCCCTCTATATCAAAATTAAGGGGGGTGGTATTCAATTCGAAATGGAGGGTATAAATGTGTGGTTTATGATGATGAAGAAGATGACGATTGATTGCTGTTTGCATGGGTATATATCAATTGAATTGTGTGTGAGTGTGAGATTTGGTTGATGATGGTGATGGGGTATGTATTAATATAATTAGAAAGAAAATAAATATCGGTATTGCCAGCCCATACCGCCCTCCCTATTTTCATACAAGATATACCAACCACCAACCACTATATATTTAATAATCACTATTTGATGATGATCATCCTCTCCTCCAACCAATTTGGTAAAGTTAAGCACTAGAGTAGAGTTGTTCAACAACCATTTTCTAGCTATCAAACAGTTGTAACAGGTAGGTATAGTTCACTCTACGAATGGTTGTAATAGAAACCATCACCCACCTCTTCCCTTTTCACAATAATAACAATATTAACAATAACAATAATAACAATTAACATTATCAAACCAAAATAGATTTGTTGACTTGTTTATTCAATCATATAAATATTATTGTTTTAAAACATCATATAAATAATATTAATTAATTGATTAATTATTTCAACAGCCAGTAATAACAATAACAATAACAACAACAACAACAACAAATTTAATTCTTCTGTCTTTTGGTTCCAATAATATTAAGAAAAATAAAAAGAGAAGAGATAGTTTATAAAATTTAAATTTAATAATAAAAAAAAACTGATGATGAGTGAAGATGACTTATTCATCAATGATGATGATTCACCTGTTTTGGTAAGAGATTTAAAGATTAAATGTCTAAAAAGACTGATGAATTTAAAAAATATTTTACTTAATTTTTTATTTTTTAATTTTTCTAGGGAGATTCAACAAACAGACCACAACCATCAGTTGTAGAGAATACACATTTTATTTTATTGCCAGGTGAGATACTATTACTATCTTCACCAAATGTAGTTTTATTATGTGTTGGTAGTAATGAAGATCATCGTATTGGTACATTGTACCAAACAAACTTTCAATTATTCTTTGTTGAAGATTCTAAAAAGGTAACTATTCACATTATTAAACACTTTAACCAATGATCATTTGTACTAATCTTTCTTTTCTGATTTCTTAAAGGAAATATCAATGTCATTACCAAATGGATTAGTAATGGAGATTAAGAAATTAAAAGGTCAAGTTACTGTAAAGTATAAAGATCCAAATGCTGCTGCTTCTGCAGCTGATAAACTTCAATCAAATGATGGTGCTACTACTAGTACTAGTAATACTATTCTTTCTTCTTCTACTTCTACTTCTACTTCTACCTCTACTACAACAACAAATAATCAAATTGAAACAATACCAAAATCAACATCAAATTCAATATCATTATCAGATGTAAATGGAATATCTGAAAAGGCATTGATTTTGGAGATTAGATCAAAAGATTTTAATATCATTCGAATTTGTTTACCAACCAATGAAAAGGGTCTGGAAGCATACAATATCCTTTGTAGAATGTCATTTATTGATAATCCTTGTTCCTTTTTTGCTCAAAGTTTTTCACCATTTAAACCAACTTTACCAATTAATGGTTGGACTATATATGATCCAATTGAAGAGTATGGAAAATAGAAAAAAAAGAATATTTATAACATTTAATCTAATCTATATTTTCTATCTTTTTTTATTTTTTAGATATATAAGACAAGGATTATTAAATTCAGATGGACAACCAGGAGAATGGAGATTAACAAAGATTAATAGTAAATATGAATTATGTTCAACCTATCCTCAACATGTGGTGATTCCATTTTCCATTTCAGATTATATCATTCAAAAATCTGCAGAATTTAGAGGTAAATCTAGATTCCCAGTTTGTACTTGGAGACACAAGTATACTCGTGCATCACTTTCAAGATCAAGTCAACCTATTAGTTTGTCTGGAAAGAATACAAGATGTGAAGAAGATGAATTATTAATTCAAGGTATTAGAAAATCTACACCTCTTTCTAATGTTTCAACCAATCCAGTACAAACAACACCTACTACTCCAACTTCTACATCTACAACACAACCAATTTCAGGATCAACATCTACATCTTCTTCATCATTGAATCCAAATTCCTCCTCTCAAGGAGTACCACTTGTTATTTTTGATGTAAGACCAAAATCTACAGTTGCATCAACATTTAAAAATAGTGCAGTTGAAGATATGAACAACTATTCAAATTGTATTTTGGATTATGGTGGATTACCAAATATCCATGAATTACGAGAATCTTCAAACAAACTATTCAAAACTATTCGTAATTGGGATGATAAAAAGAGTTGGCACGATGTAAATACTAGTTCATGGTTGAATCAAGTTGGAAAATTATTATCTGCCTCTAAAAAAATATTGACCTATCTTCATAATGATGGTAGTTCAGTTTTAATTCATTGTACTGATGGTTGGGATAGAACTTGTCAATTAATGAGGTAAAAAAATAGAAATCAAAACAAATAGATAATAATGAATCAATATTAATTTTTTATTTTAATTTTATAGTCTTGTACAATTATTGGCAGATCCATATTATAGAACAATAAAAGGATTTATAGTATTAATTTGTAAAGAATGGTTATCATTTGGTCATAAATTTATGACACGTACAGGATCACTGTCATCATTGTCTGCCAAACAAACATCACCAGTATTTTTACAATTTATAGATTGTGTTTGGCAATTACTTAGACAATTCCCTACTAGTTTTGAATTTACTGATCAATTTTTACATTTATTACTTCATCATGTAAATTCAAATTTATTTGGTACTTTTTTATATGATTCAGATAGAGGTAAAAAAAAAAAAAAGAAAAAAAAAGAAAAAAGAAAAAAAAAGAAAAAAGAAAAAAAAAGACTAATCTTTTTTTATTTTCCTCTTTAGATCGAACAATTCAAAAGATTCAACAAGAAACTATATCATTATGGTCATTTTTATTAAATTGTGTAAAGGAAGGAAATATGTTTTTAAATAATCTTTATGTTTCAACAACTGAAGAGATTGTTCAACAAAATACTAGTTTATTAATGAATGAAGAAACAAATTTGGAAATGGATGGTGAAGTCAATACTACTACTACAACAACAACAACTCCAACAACCATACCATTTATTGTTAGAAAAGGATATGATAGTGCAAATGTATTATTTCCAAATATTCTTGGTGTTCAATTGTGGACCGATTATTATCTAAAATGGAGAATCCCACAAAAACTAACAAGAAAACCATATGCTCTTATCGATAGAGCTCTAGGTATCCATGGATTCAATGGTGACTTGTTACACATTTCCAAAAAGAAAAAACAATCTCGTCGTCTATCAAAATATCATTCATCATCGGTCTCTGCTGCTACTTCATCCGCCTCTGCAGCCAAAAGTCTCTCTTCTGATAATTTATTACGTTCTCAATCAACACTATCTGAAAAGAGAAAAAAGAAAAAGAAAAGAGAAAATCAAACCGATGGTGGTTCAAATATTGATATTAATCATTCAACTCCAAGATTAACTATTATTCAACCTATAGTTGAAACAAATCCAACTATTACAACAACAGATGTAAATGAAGAATTAACAATTGTTGATCTTGATAATAATAATAATAACGTTAATAACGGTAATATTGAAATATTAGAAGAATCAACATTATTATCATCAATGATTAAACCAATAGTATTGGAAGAACAAAGAGTTGGTCAATTAAGAAGACATAGTACATCCAATTCTTCTCCTATATTTGCGGCTGTTGTATTCAAGGAAAGTGATTCTCCAAATCTAAAAGCTATTGAACAACAAAAAAATGTTCAGGTACCTCCACCAGAACAATTGGAACCATCAATTGAACAAGTTCAAGATCCATTATTAGTACAACAAGAAAGTAATAATACTTCTACTACTACAACTACTACAACTACAACAGTTTCAAATGAAAAACAAAGAAGAAAAGAAAAAAAAGCACGCAAGGAAAGAGAAAGACAAGAAAGAAGAGAGAGAAAGGAAAGAAAGAGATTGGAAAAGAAAGAAAAGGAAGTGGAAAAGGAGAAAAAGGCACCTATTATTACTGTGGTATTGTCAAACAATAAGAAATCAAAACCAATCAATGGAGCATCGACCATGCCAATCAGAGGTAGCAAGAGTAGAATTTCAATCTTTTCCATTTCCTCATCTCCTCCTCCTCCACTCCAACAAGGAGCTCAACCACTCTCACCAACCATGCTTTCTCCCATCCAATCCCCTTCTACAGATGCAATGGCAAACAATGACTCGGCTGCTGCTCCAGCAGTTCAACACCAACCCATTTCAGAACCACCTCCTAAAAATTCATTCTCTAGAATGTTTAAAACTTTGGCTATTAGAGGTCAAAAATCTTCTTCTTAAGAAAATAAATAATAAAATTTTAAATCAATCAATTAATTAAATAATATAATAATCATAATAATAAATATGAGGGTATTTAAATTCCTGTTTGGGATGGAGTGAGGGTCAAAAAAAAAAAAAAAACATGAAAAATGACAAAAACTCGGTTTTGATTGTATGGTTTTGTCCAAAATCAATGAAACCTTGACCAAACGATAGATAAAAGAGAGTAGAATACGTAGAGTCCAAAAATTTTGTAATGAGAATGGACCATTTTTACAAAATCCCAATTCTCACGCACCTACAAACGAGCAACAGCTCTCATCATTCATTATTATTACATTTTATATAACACTATACAATCTATAAGACTAACCATAGTTTATATAAGGTAACTAAATAATAAAGATTATTACATTTTATATAATACTATACAATCTATAAGACTAACCATAGTTTATAAAAGATCTTGATTATTACTATCTATATCGTAGGGCCCTCGACAAGATAGAGCATAGTTTAGTAAAATTTTCTGCTCCCCCAAGAAACAAAAAAGTACTCCCTTGCCGGGAATCGAACCCGGGGTGTCAGTGTGAAAGACTAAAGTGTTACCGACTACACCACAAAGGAATTGAGTTGTTGTGTTGCCAGAGGGCCTTTGGGCCTATTTATAGGCCTTGTTTGGCACCCAATCTTTGTTGTCCAACCGCTAGAGATACCCTCTTCCGATTCTTTGCTAGGATCATGAAGCGCACTCCAGCAGACAATAGGCCGTTTTATTAAATTTATTTTTAGAACAAGCAACAATCCAAAACAATCCAACATTCTTGTTATTTCAAACAAAAAGATATATGATCAACGTCCATATAACATGTATCATAGACATGGACAAACCCCCCAGAACAAATTAACTTTAATTCTTCTTGAGATAAATAATCTTTCAAGTTTTAATAATTGTTTTTTTTTTGTGCCACACTTCATTTTATTGAGTTGAATTTTCATCATTCTTATTATTCCCTCTCTCTCTCTCTCTCTCTTTGAAACAAAATGAATGGAAGTAGAAGAAATCAACTATGTACCCAATGGATTTATAGAATTAGTTGTCACTTTAGAAAAAGCAGATGAGAAACAAAACAACAAACAAGCAAAACATCAATTCAAAGAATATTCTTTATTGGTAGCACAGTTGGTAGAGCGATAGAAGAGTAATAGAATCAGAAAAAGACAACGGTGAATAGATTCGGATATGTAGGGAAAGAGATATTATGAGTATTTATCGTAAGCACAGTATAACAATAAGAGTGTTTTAGGATCTTAAATAGCCAATTCGAGACAGAGTATAAGACCAGATTTATTATATGATGATAGTATCATGGTTACTCTTTTTGATGATAAAGTAAACCTATCCAACTGTATAAACATGAAATAATGCAAAAACAAAGATGGTTAATTGACTGATAAATTGACTGATAAATTTACCTATACTTTTTTTTAAGAAATCAATACAATTGCTTTATGTACTATTTATCAAAGAAGGACAACCGTTTATTATTAAATATTATTCAAATCATTGTCTCATAGGTTTGTTATAATTATATTGTTTTTGTAGCCACCCATTAAACTACAAACCTCAATATCTTAAAGTTTGAATGTAGTACTGTTAGTAAATGCTCGATATCCCCATCTTTGTAAAAGGGAAACCAATCATAATGGATAGGATTGACAGAGATTAAAATATCACTCATATTACAAAAATGTAATCGGTTCCTTCTCGAACAATGTTTGTTCCCTTCTACTTGGCCAGTGATAATGAATAAACAACTCAATAATAATAAATAATGGATATTGTATATTATCCAAGAATAGATAACCAGAGTAATATTCAAATCTTTGAATAAAAATAGTGCCTGATCAAAACATTCGTTAAATCCATCGGATGATAAGAATGCGCATATTTGTTCGGAGGGTCTGACACCGATCATTTTATTTTATCTTCACAATGGGTGACCTCATCTTTCAAAGAGATATTTTTTTTATAAAAAATTTGACCAGGCAATATCCCCCTAAGAATGATATCATAGAAGACCTGGTGTTTTGATATTGATTCTAAACCCAACCCGCATGCTATTTAAGATGCTCATATTCAATCGTTTTATTTATATTTAGATTATACAAAAATATAAAACTAATATAAATATATATATATAAAAATGTTTATTTCAAGAATTGCTATTTTACTCTCTGTTGCATTTGCAATGATGATTGGTGTACAAGCCCAAAACTGTTTAAAGAGTAATGGTTACACTGCAGGCTTCACAGTAACATCATTCAACACTTATTACCCAGCTGGTGGTGCAATTGAACCACTTTCTTTCTTTGAAGGTATGTTTAACAAACATTAATATAATACTTACTTTTTTATACTAATTTATTTTTATTATTATCAGTTGGTGATACATCTGTTGATTATGATGGACTAAGAATGCGTGTAAACTATGAGTTTACAATGGCTGGACAACCAGTCGCCAATGGTAGTCTCTGGGGATTCGGTACCATCAACAAGATGTACATTCTTTCACAAGGAGTCTGTACCATTGCCCCACTCTCATTCCCAATCCAAACATTGTTAAATGGGTCTGTCGTTGGAATGACCAAGCTTGGTCAACTCGATGTCCAAGTATGGAAGATTGCAGCTGGTGGACTTCCAACCAACCAAGAACTCTTCTACGATAATGTCAATTGTGCTGGAGTTTCGAGTTTGATTTCCAACGCCGATCCATCAACTCCAGGTTACAGCACCATGTTATTCTTTGATTTTGTTGACCAATACACTGAATCCTACTTTGACCTCCCATCACAATGCACTCAACCAGATCAAATTGCTACATTCACCAATGGGTACCAAGAAAAAGAAACATTCCCACATATTCCAAAGTCTCTACACCATTTACTTCGTAGTGGTAACTAAATAATTATAATATTACATTATAATTATCAACTCCTTCCTCATTTCTACACACACATGTTAAACTATAATACAAACTTGATAAGTTATAAAAGGTTTAATAGTTATTTTAAATAAATAAATAAATAAAATCTAATCACAGATTAATAATTATTTATTTTAGTTTAGTTTAGACTTTAAAAACTTCGATATCTTCAACTATGAATGTAGTGCTGCTGGTAAATGTTTGACTACCCAATCCAGTGGTATCAGTGTAGCTACGTGGGAAGCCAATAGTATTGGTTGGCGTTGTAGGGTTGCCAGAGACTACTATATCACTAACTCCAAATATGGGTCCTGCGTGAGCTGATCCTCGAACATATTGGTATACTCCAAATCCCATCTGTCTTCCTAAATATCTTGTAGGAGCCAATCCTTGCTTGTTGACGATTGTGAAAATAAAACATGATGAGTCTCCATAATAGCTTCCATTTAAATTCCAATCCTGACTATTGTAACCACCAAATACATTACCATCATGTGCTTTGATCAATGTAATGGTCTTACCTTTTCCATTACAACATCTGTGGAAAGCTGGCGAATCAAATCCATCTCTTGAACCCTAATGAATCAAATTATTTTATATTAATATTAATAGTATTTATCTTCACTTTTTGGATCCGCATACCTTGTACAATAAAGTATAGTTTTGTTTTGATCCAATCCAATCATTGATCAATTCAAAATGTGACAGTTCAATCAATGTAGATGGTGAGGGTGGCAGAGGTAAATCGATTTTATAGAATTTCATTTCTCTTTCAACCTCTGATTTGACCTCCTTTGGAATGACATTAATATCACCATCACGAAGATAATTTAAAATGTACTTGAAATTTGATCCATCTCTAAAAAAAAAGAATAAATAATAAAAATAATAAAATAGAATGATTTAAATAATCTATATTTACAATCAATCTTTCTTTTAAATACTATACAAACATACCTATCAATAAAGAATGTATTTGTGGTATCAGTCATTGGTTTAATATCAGCTTCACCAGACAACATTACATCAAAATAAGTTCCTTTGATACGTGTTAGAGTTGCTTTGGTCGTTTGGAATTTCTTTCCTCCAATATTGAGTGTGATTGGATCTGAAATCATGGTAGCATCAATAATCTTTTTAATTTCATTGATTTTTGTTCTTGTTGCCTCTAAATTACCAATCTCCTCATTTAATTGATTTTGTTCATCTTTGAAATATCCTTCTAAATCCTTTAATAAGGATACAATCTGTTTTGCTGTTGTTTGTGTTTTATCTAACATTTTACTTTATCTCTATCTATCTCTAGTCAGTGAGTAAATATTAATATTATGAAAAATTTGAAAAAGAATAATTTTGAGTTCAAACAACCATCACACTCTCTCTCTCTCCAACCCCCACATTTAATCTCTCAGATTAGTAATAATTAATTTTGTTATAATATTATACATTTTGGTTATTTTATTTATTAATATGGGTGGCTACAAAAACTTCAATCTCTTCAACTTTGAATGTAGTAGTGCTGGTAAATGCTCGGTATCCCAATCCAGTTGTATCTGAATAGTTACGAGGGAAGCCAATCATATTGCTTAGTGTTGTAGGGTTGCCAGATATAATAATATCATTAGTTCCAAATATTGGCCCTGCTTGTGCTGATCCTTGAATATTTTGGAATCCAAAGTGAGCTGGAAA
This sequence comes from Cavenderia fasciculata, assembly GCF_000203815.1. Taxonomy (NCBI): domain Eukaryota; phylum Evosea; class Eumycetozoa; order Acytosteliales; family Cavenderiaceae; genus Cavenderia; species Cavenderia fasciculata. The sequence goes on from NW_004457723.1 coordinate 395,295, forward strand.
CTTTGTAGAAGCCAAACCTTCTTGTTTGTTGATTATTGTGAATAGAAAACATGATCCGTCACCATAATATTGTCCATTGGAATTCCAAGACTGACTATTGTAACCACCAAATATATTGCCATCACCTGATTTAATCAATGTAATGGTTTTACCCTTTCCATCACACTTTTGATGGAAATTTGATGCTTCAAATCCATCTCTTGAACCCTTAATTGTGAATGAAATCATATTAGAATAATAGTGTTTAGTTATCAATATTATTATGCTCTCTTGATTAATTGTTTCATACCTTGTATAATAAAGCAAAACTATGTTTAATTCCAATCCAATTATTGATCAGTTCAAAATGTGATTCTTCAATCAAAGTAGATGGTGAAGGTGGTATAGGTGGCAGAGGTAAATCGATTTTATAGAATTTCATTTCTCTTTCAACCTCTGATTTGACCTCCTTTGGAATGACATTGATATCACCATCACGAAGATAATTTAATATGTATTTGAAATTTGATCCATCTCTAAATAAGAAAGAATATGAATAAAATGATCGTTTAATATTAATGATGATCATTAAAACGACTATACAACAAACATACCTATCAATAAAGAATGTATTTGTGGTATCGGCTATTGGTTTGATATTAACTTCACCAGACAACATTACATCAAAGTAGGTTCCTTTGATACGTGTTAGAGTTGCTTTGGAGGTTTGAAATTTCTTTCCTCCAATGTTTAGTGTGATTGGATCTGCAATCATTGTATCATCTATAATCTTTTTAATTTCATTGACCTTGGTTCTTCTTACTTCTAAACCATCAATCTCTTCTTTTAATTGATTTTGTTCATCATTGAAATATCCTTCTAAATCCTTTAATAAGGATACAATCTGTTTTGCTGTTGTTTGTGTTTTATCTAACATTTTACTCTATCTATCTATCTATCTGTCTATTAAAGTATTGTTAGCTCTCTCTCTGGTCACAATGAAATGAATAAATTTGTTGATGGAAAAATCTCAGATCCAAAAAAAAATGGGTATATTAGTATTTATTAATAATTATTATAATTATTATTATTAATATTTATTTGTTTGTAATCATATATATAAAAGTAAAAAAAAAATCAAGTTTTGATACATGTTTATTATCAGTTTTGGTATCAATGTACAAATAAATTGGCAGCATAAACTTCAATATCTACAACTTTGAATGGAGTAGAGCTGGTAAATGTTCGATTACCCAATCTAGTGGTATCTGAATAGCTATAAGGGAAACTAATAATATTGGATAGGGTGGTAGGGGCGCCGGAGATGATAATGTCACCGTCCCCAAATATGGGACCCTGTGCTGCTCGAGTATGATTGGCTACTCTTGGAAACTTTTTCTTGTGGAGATAGGTAGCTGGATACTTTGTAGGCGTCAATCCTTGTTTGTTGATGATTGTGAAAAGGAAACCTGAGCCAACAAAGTTATTTTTTGAGTATGGATTTACAGACAGATCATTATCGTAACCACCAAATACATTACCATCATCTGATTTGATCAATGTAACGGTTGGACCCTTTCCATCACACTTTTGATGGAAATGTAATGGCTCAAATCCATCTATTGAACCCTTTGAGTTAACTCGGTATTAATAGTCAATAATAATAATAATAATAATATTTTTTGAATAATAAATAATATTTACCTTGTACAATAAAGTATAGTTTTGTTTTGATCCAATCCAATTATCGATCAATTCAAAATGAGATGATTCAATCAATGTTGATGACGAAGGTGGTAGAGGTAAATCAATATTATAGAATTTCATTTCTCTTTCAACCTCTAATTTGACCTCTTTTGGTATGACATTGATATCACCGTCACGAAGATAATTTAAAATGTATTTGAAATTTGATCCATCTCTAAATTTAAATAATGATGATAATCATTCATTAATTAAAAGATATAGATATAGAGGGATAACAATTATGTAACATACCTATCAATAAAGAATGTGTTTGGTTCACCTGTCATTGGTTTGATATTAACTTCACCAGACAACATTATATCAAAGTAGGTTCCTTTGATACGTGTTAGAGTTGCTTTGGAGGTTTGAAATTTCTTTCCTCCAATATTGAGTGTGATTGGATCTGTAATCATAGACACATCAAAGACCTTTTTAATTTCATTGATCTTAGATCTTGCTTCTTCTAAATCACCAATCTCTTCTTTTAATTGATTTTGTTCATCATTGAAATATCCTTCTAAATCTTTTAATAAAGATACAATCTGTCTTGTTGTTGTTTGTGTTTTATCTAACATTTCAACTATCTATCTATTTATCTATCTATCTATCTATCACTATAGTCAATGAATAAATAATAGGTACTACCTCTAGATGATTAAGAAGTACAACAAAAATGAATGAATCAACAAACAACCTCTGCTTCTCCAATCCCAATAATTAAAGTGGCAAAAATAAATCTTAGGTATTGAAAACAATTAATTAATTGACGACTATTTATTTATTTTACAGTTTAGTTTGTAGTGACTTCAAAAACCTCTATATCTTCAACTATGAATGTATCATCGCCCGTAAATGTACGACTACCCAATCCAGTGGTATCTGTGTAGGTAGAAGGGAAACTAATACTATTGTCTTGAAGGGTAGGGTTGTTTGCGATTATAATATCACTAATTCCAAATATGGGTCCAAAAGTTGATGATCCCTGGACATAGTGGTACGGTCCATACCTATCATCATGGTTGCTAGGGAGGTCGATAGCTGGATACTTTGTAGGTTTCAATCCTTGTTTGTTGATGATTGTGAAAAGGAAACATTTAGGGTCACCACAAGTTTGTCCATTTGAATCCCAATCTTGACTATTGTAACCACCAAATACATTACCATCACTAGATTTAATCAGTGTAATAGATTTACCCTTTTCATCACAATGTTTATGGAAACTTGTTGCATCAAGTCCATCTCTTGAACCCTTGTACAATAAAGTATAATTTTGTTTTGATCCAATCCAATTATCGACCAATTCAAAATGTGATAGTTCAATCAATGTTGATGGTGAAGATGGTGGTATATGTAAATCTATTTTATAGAACTTCATTTCTCTTTCAACCTCTGATTTGACCTCCTCACATTTTGGAATGACATTAATATCACCATCACGAAGATAATTTAAAATGTATTTGAAATTTGATCCATCTCTAAAAATTAATAATAATGATAATCATTCATTAATTAAAAGATATAGAGGTATAACAATTATATAACATACCTATCAATAAAGAATGTATTTGGGGCACCAGTCATTGGTTTAATATTAGCTTCACCAGACAACATTATATCAAAGTAAGTTCCTTTGATACGTGTTAGAGTTGCTTTGGAGGTTTGAAATATTGTTCCTCCAATATTGAGTGTGATTGGATCTGTAATCATAGAGACATCTATAATCTTTTTAATATCATTGATTTTAGATCTTGTTACTTCAAAACCATCAATCTCTTCTTTTAATTGATTTTGCTCATCAATATAACAACCCTCCAATTCTTTAATTAAAGATAATATCTGTCTTGTTATTGTTTGTGTTTTATCTAACATTTTTATCAACTATGTACTGTAACTTGTTGTACAATGAAACTAGATAAACATAAAAGTAATTGAAGATCAAAGAGATATTTGTTTTTTTGTTTTAAAAAGGAATCTATTTTATTTTATTTTATTTTATAGACCAGGCGATGATATTATTAGCAAAAAAAATGGTATGTTGCATTGTATGTTATTAATTATTATTATTATTTATTACTATTATTATTATTATTATTATTATTATTATTCGAGTTTTTAGAATGGAGATTGTTTCTTGGTCGCTTGGAAGCTATGGATTCTTGCCTCTACTTCTGGACGGAAATGACGAAGTAAACCTTGGATTGGCCAAGCAGCTAAAATTAAATAAAAAAAAACAATAAATTATAAATATTTATCTCTTTTTCAAAAAGTCTATGTATACTATTATTATTATTTTATATGTTACATACCAGCATCACCAAGAGCACAAATAGTATGACCTTCAACTTGACGAGTAATTTCTTCCAACATATCAATTTCATCGAGTTTGGCATCACCAGTGACGAGTCTTTCCATGACATCCCACATCCAACCAGTACCTTCACGACATGGAGTGCATTGTCCACAACTCTCATGCTTATAGAACTTTGATAAACGTGCAATAGCACCAACAATATCTGTTGATTTGTCCATAACTGTAACAGCTGCTGTTCCAAGACCTGATCTAACTCTTCTCAAATCATCAAAGTCCATTCTAAAAAATAAATAATAATTAATATTTGTTTGTCTTTTTTTATCTTTTTCTTTTGTCTTTTTGTTTTTCTTTGTCTTACAAAACTTCATTACAAATATCCTTTGGAAGGACAGGGACAGAAGAACCACCTGGAATGATACCAAGTAAATTATCCCAACCACCAATGACACCACCGCAATGCTTATCGATTAATTCACGAAGTGGAATACTCATCTCCTCTTCAACTGTGCAAGGATTATTAACATGACCAGAAATACAGAATAATTTAGTACCAGAATTCTTTGGTCTACCAAAACCAGCAAACCATGCTCCTCCACTAAAACAAATTAAAATAATAATATAAATTGATTAATACAATACTCTGTTTGTTTTTGTTTGTTTTTGATTTAATTTTACCGTCTAAGAATAGTTGGAGCAACAGCAACAGTTTCAACATTGGTAACAGTGGTAGGACAACCATAGAGACCAGCCATAGCTGGGAAGGGTGGTTTAAGACGTGGCTTTCCTTGCTTGCCTTCTAAACTTTCAATGAGGGCAGTTTCTTCACCACAAATGTAGGCACCGGCACCACGGTGAACGTAGCAATCAAACTTGTAACCGGTTCCACAGGCATTCTCACCGAGATAGCCAGCCTTGTAAGCCTCTGCGATGGCCTGTTCCATGACCTTGGCTTCGAGATGGAATTCACCTCTAATATAAATGTAAGCTGCGCATGCACGCATGGCAAAACCAGCAACCAAACAACCTTCGATCAACTTGTGTGGGTCGTGACGCATAATCTCTCTGTCCTTGCAAGTGCCTGGTTCACCCTCATCGGCATTGATCACCAAATATTGTGGACGTCCAGTCGATTGCTTTGGCATAAACGACCATTTCAAACCTGATGGGAAACCTGCTCCTCCTCTACCTCTTAATCCAGATGCCATCATCTCTTTAATAATCCAATCTTTTCCTTTACCAATAAGATCTTTTGTTCTATACCAATCTCCCTAAATAATAGTAATAGTAAAAAGTAAAAGTAAAAGTAGATACATATATATGTTAGATTGTGTGTTTAACGTGTACAACATGTGATATATAATATATCGTATTCTTTCTTTCTTTCTTTCATACTCTTGCAATAGCACCTTTCAAGTAAACATCATGTTCACCATAGAGATTAGTAAAGATACGATCTTTATCTTTGAGACCACCGTATGAACGAACGGTAGCATCTGAAACTTGTTGTTGAACGGTCGAGTAGTTGGCTACACCAATCAATGAACTGATGCCACTGACCGTTGATTGTTTTGGTACTAATTTACAAAGTTGATTGACTAACATAGTTCTTCTCTATCTCTATATGATGCTCTATATCTAATCTAATCTATGAAAAGAAACAGATGATGATGAAGCAAACAATGAACAGAGTACTCTTAATTCAGTCGAGAACTATCTATGAAAAATGTTGGTAGAAAGTGAATGATCACAGCTCACTCAACAAAAAAAAAAAAAATGAAAAAAAAAAGGTGGGGGTCTATACGTTCAAAGTACCGCCATGTCTGTTTTCATTCTACCAGAATACTATAATCCCCTTTTTCATTAATAACCTTATTTATATCTTCAAGAAGATTATGAATATTGTTATTGTTTGTTTTTATTATTTATTATTTCCTTTCTTTTTCAAAAAAATAAACATATGTATTATTATCCCTTGTCCTGGGTGATGGTTGGTCTCTCTCTCTCTCCCATGATCCCCCATCATTCTATCCTTCCTTCTTTTCATTCTAAACTATTATCTTTTGAGTGAGGGATGGTTAAATGTGACGAATGTTTACTACTTTAACTTTCGTGTTTGTGTTTTAAAAAAATATCAAAAAAGAGGGTGGTGGAAGCCTAAAGGTGGCTTTCGTAGATGATTGGTAGCCAACCACCGATCAACGTTGGTGGCGTTGTTTGTGGTTGGCACGAAAAAAGGATTTTTTGACGTTTTTTCTTTTTTTTTTTTTTTGGTCTCCGAATCGAAGAATATAAAATATCATCCACTCTCATTTCATAATCTCATCATTATTTATTTTATTACTTTTAGTTTAAAAGACAGATACACAATTATATCATCATGTACATGAAATCAATCATTGTTTTCCTTTTCGCCGCTTTTGCTCTTGCAACTGCCGCCAATTGTAAGTAACAACAATCACAAAAAACAAAAAAGAGAATCACAACACACAAATTATTGTTATTGTTTTGTGATATATGTGATATATGATATTATTTCGATCGATTGTATTTAGATAGGGATATTTATTCTAATATTAATTAATTATCCTCTTTTATTTTTATTTTTATTAGCATACACCAACTTTGCAGGAACATTTGAAGTTGCATCACTTCCAACTGACGCACAAGCATCAGCTCAAGCTTTGAGTGGAGGAGCTACTGCCACTTTTGAAGATGATGGATCATCTTATACAATCTCTTACAAGATCTCTTTCAACACTACCACTGCCGACTTTACCGCTGCCAATATTACTGGCATCTCTGTATTCAATCCATCTGCCCCAGGTACCGTTCCATCCGGTGTAACTGGCACTGCCATCCCACTCGCCATGAACGGTACTGGTATCACAGTCAACGGTCTTAACTTCCAAGCTGTCGGTAGTTTCGTTGTTGGTAACCCAACCTACTCTGTCGTCAAGCAACAAGTCCAAAAAGTTGCCAACGCCGACTCTACTGCTCAATTCTTTGTTGTCGTCTACTATGGTGGTAATGCTACCTCTGATCCAGTCCCAGCCTCCCGTTCCCAACTCAAATGGGAAAACAATGATGCTCCAGCTGGTTCCGACTCTGGTGACTCTTCCAAGGTTGCCATCTCTTTCGGTCTTGTATTATTATCATCAGTCTTTGCTTTATTATTCTAAATCAACAAATCAATAAATCAAACAAACAAAACAAATATCTATAAATATCCACCTTTTTTTTTATATTTAATATATAAATATATCCCCTTAATTTTATTCGATGCATTGCATTGGATATGGATATCCCAAAGTTTAAATTAAAAATTAATTAATGTTCCCAAAGAAGACAAACATGGTATATTTTTTTTAAAAGAGAGTGTTGGGAATTTTGAAGTCTGACCTTCTTTTTTTTTTTTTTTTTTGTATCTCTCTCACTCAATCATTTTGTAGAAGCAAAGAGAGATGGATGTATAATATTAATATTTTTTATTCAATGTTGGATAAAAAAGGAAGGTAGTGACGTTTGAGATCACAAACAAAAAAAAACGTAAACTCTAGTCCTTTTAGATATTTTTGTGAATGCTTGAATTCCCGTCAATGGTGAGAGATCTGTCCTGACTTGAAACCTCCTTGACTTTTTGTTTTTTTAATTTCGCTTTTTTTTTTTTTACTAGCTCCCCCAATTCAGCCCTCTCTGTCGATGGCTGTTGCCGAGAGCCCCACTCTACTGTCTGCTGAAATTCAATGCTTGAACTAGTATTTTAGTTATTATTGTTTTCGATAAAGAATATTATATAAATATTTATATATTATACAAGGTTTTTTATTGTTTGTTTAAATCTTTTTTTTGTTTTTTCACACTAGTTCACTCTTTTTAATACAAATACTACTATAACTTATTTTTAGTTGTACCATTACATTAATAACGAGAAAAAACATCAAAACCTCTATTTAAACATCTATATATTACCATTGTTTATTCCTTTTCACCTAGTACACTCTTCTTTTTAAACATATATATAAAAACAATATTTCACAACCATGTCTACTCAGAAAACAAAGCAATATTCATGGTCTGAATTGGCCAAGCACAACACTGCTGAAGATTGTTGGGTTGCCGTAGATGGCAAAGTATATGATGTTACCAAGTAAGTAAATATATATATATCACATTCATTGCACAATTACACAGAGATACAGAGATACAGATATATAGTGTGCTAATGGGGCCACACACTAGATATTAAAAAAAACGAAAAAGTATCTTTGCACATCCCCCTTTCATCTTTCATTTTTTTTTTTTAAAATAGAGTACTCAAACATTAATTTCTCTCTTTTTAATTTTCTATTTCTATTTTTTTAGATGGGTAAATCAACATCCAGGAGGATCAGATATTATTTTATATTCATCAGGTAGAGATGTAACCAATTTGTTTGAATCATATCATCCAATGTCTGACAAGCCAGCAGCCATTCTTGAAAAGTATCACATTGGTACCGTGTCATCGCTCGAGTTCCCCAAGTATGTCGTCAAGAGCAAGTTTTATGACACTCTCAAGGCACGTGTACGCAAGCACTTTATCGACACTGCCCAAGACCCACAACAATCGGTCGGTGTCGTCAACCGTATCATTTTGGCCTATGTCATTGTCATTTCCGGTTACGTCTTGTCTCACTATGTTTTCCAAAATTTCTACCTCAACTTTTTATTGGCCATTGTATTTGGTGTCTGTGAAGCCTTGTTTGCCATGCATTTGTTGCATGACGCCTCTCATTGTGCCGTCGGTCACAACCCAAAGGTCTGGAAGTGGTTGGGTGCCAGCTTTGACTTTGTCATTGGTGGTTCCTTCTTTGCCTGGATCCATCAACACGTCCTCGGTCATCACCTCTACACCAACGTCCGTGGTGCCGATCCAGACGTTGGAGACGGTGAAATCGACTTCCGTGTCATCACTCCATACCAACAACGTCTCTGGTATCACAAGTATCAACATATCTATGCCCCTTTACTTTATGGTTTATATCCATTCAAAACTAGAATTCAAGTAAATAGAAAAAAAACAAAAAAAAACAAAAAAATCTAAAGTACTCATTATTTTTTTTTCTTTTATTTATTTCTTTATTTTCTTTTTTAGGATTCAGAATCATTTATTAAAAAGATTAATGGTAGAATTAGAGTTTCAGCACCATCAACATTTGATCTTGTAGCTTATATTGTTGGAAAGATTTCATTTATCTTTTTCCGTTTCATTTTGCCACTCCAATACATTCCATACGCCAACTTGATTCCATGTTTTATTATTGCCGAGCTTACCTTTGGTTGGTACTTGACCATCAACTTCCAAGTCAGTCATGTTGCCGAGGACCTCAAGTTCTTTGCCACTGAAAGCCGTCCCAACGAGCCAACCAACGTCGACGAAGACTGGGCCATCTCTCAAGTAAAGACCACCCAAGACTATGCCAACGGAAGCCTTTTGGCCAACTATTTCTCTGGTGCTTTGAACCACCAAGTTGTCCACCATCTCTTCCCATCCATCCAACAAGAGTTCCTTCCACAAATCGTCCCAATCCTCAAGCAAGTCTGCTCAGAGTACAACCTCAAATACAACCATTACGATACTTTTACCGAAGCCATTGGCTCGCACATTAAATACCTTTACAAGATGGGTAATGATCCAGATTATGTTCAAATCCCAGTTGGAAATGGTAAAAAGTCAAATTAAACAGAGTAATAGATAATAGTTGGTTACAGTCGTCATACCCCCAATAATAATAATAATAATAAGAATATTAAAATTAATTTTAAAATTGTTCTCAAAACTCTTTTAAAAAAAAGAAAAAGAAAAGGAATAAAAGAAAAAAAAACATTTTTAAAAAAAATATATATATATATATAATTCATTCAATTACTCTTTCGAGTTTAATAATCTAATCTGATCATTATATTGATGGATATGATATGGGGTTTCTTTTATTATAGTATAAATCAATTCCATCTTTTCTTGGTCAACGACAATATATATTCATTACATTGCCGACGTTTTCACATCCCCCACCCTATCCAATATCTAAATTTAGTTAAGTTAATATTATGATCACAATGTTTTTTCGTTTCGTTTCACCACACATTCTTTGGAGAAGTGATTTTAATTTAACCCTTTTGGATCAAAGTGTTTGGTGATTGGTGGGGTATTTATATATCAAATACACGAGTGGGAATTAAATTGATATTAGTGAGTGTTCCAAAAAAAAAAAATAGAAAATGGTGAAGATGAAGATATTAATCAGTTGAATACCCCCACTTGATTTTGGTGGATGATCCAGTCGACTTGGTTGTTTATGTGTATGTACTGTACCACTGAGGAAATGGGGGTACGGTAATATATACAATAATTTTAAAACTACTATTACTGGTACCAATATCAATCACCGACTGACTGACAGACTGACCGAATGCTGGTTCCAACAACAACATCAGAAGATGCTGGCTGTTGTTTGGATAGATACATATTGTTGAGAAGAATATTTAAATGTGTATTTATATATTTATTAATCAAGGTGATGGATAGTGAACAGCCATCTCCATTCAACCCCCTTTCATTTCCCACCATCCCATCATTCCATCCTTGTGTTATTGTGGTTGCTGCAGCTGCTGTAGTTGGTTTTTCCTTCCTTTTAATCATCATCATAAAAAAATAAATTTAATTAATTTATTGTCTTTTTTTATTCATTCATTTAATTTAAACTACAATTACTAATTACTTTTTAGTAATATTACAATAACAACAACAACAACAATCATCCATCATCATCACCAAAATAATCAATCATCAACAAAATTTAAAATAGCATTAAAAAATAGAAAGAAAGAGAAAGCAGGAAAAAGAAAAAGAAAAAATAGTTTCTAAATCAAGATAATTTGAATTTCAATCATTCAAATTAAATGATTGATATCAATTTTATACTCATTGTATAATAACTTTGGTACGGATGATGAAAAGAAAGAAAGAAAGAGTGTTTACATTGTCATCAGTCGACTTTTAGTTATATTTATACAATTTATTAATTAATTAGAGAATTATAATCAATCATCATTTGGTTTAAATAATAATATTTATAATGGATCAAGATTTAGACCCAAGATTAGTTACAGCACAAAATGTAGTACTGTTGTTTGCTGATTTTACAAGTATTATAGGATGTTTTTGTGTGTTGATGGGATTTTGGCGACTAAAACTCCTCAGAAATCACATCACTAGAATTATTAGTTGTTTTTGTATCACTTCGTTTTTCAAGGACCTCATATCATGTATCTTGACTCTAACACAATCGCATCGATATAACGATTTCTCATGTTACTTGTTCGCTATTGCCATCAATTATGGTAGTTTAAGTTGTTGGCTATGGACTTTATGTTTAGGTAAAATAAAAAAACAAACAAATACAAATAATCAAAATTAACAAACTATTTTTTTTTAGCAATTTCAATTTATTTATTAATTGTAAAAAGATTCCAAGATCCAGAAAGATTGGAGAAATATTATTATGGAATATGTTGGGGATTGCCAATGATAAGTACTATTATCATGTTGGCAAAGAATTTGGTGGAACCGGTGGTTGGTTGGTGCTGGATTGGCGGGGATTATACGGCGTATAGATTTGGTATATTCTACGTACCATTCTTTATCATATTTGCAACGTCGGCTGTGTTGGTCGGTCTGACATGTCAGTACACTTACAAGGTCATACATAATGGTGTATCGGATAACAAGGAGCGTCATATTAAATATCAGTTTAAACTGGTTAATTATATCATTGTGTTTTTGGTGTGCTGGATATTCGCTGTTATTAATCGTATCATAAACTCACTAGATATCTTTGATTACACATGTAATATGTTACACACGTATTTGTCAATATCACATGGGTTTTATGCATCGATTGTATTCATCTACAATAATCCACTCATGTGGCGATACTTTGGTGCAAAGATATTGGGATTATTTACTCCGTTTGGGTTCTGTGTGGAACGTGCCAAGCAGTTGGACCGCAACAAAAACAATAATAATCCGTCGCCGTATTCGTCGAGTCGAGGTGTGTTGGCGTCCAACAAGTCGGGTGGAGCAGGAGGTGTCACCTCGACAGCACGTGGCACATCGACCGGCGCCGGCATCGACTTTGACACCGAGGAACCAATCGAAATGATCCAAATCACAGGTGCAGATATCATCCCATCCAATTCTCCAACCATCATTGTTCCACCCGACCTCCAACTAGAACAACAGTCCGATCAACCAGATGTCATTTCACAATTACCTCCAATTGGACAACCGCCTCACCACCACAATCATGGACGATCACAACATCATCAACAACAAATAAGAGGAGGCGGTAGAGGTATTATTGGTGAAAATGAAAATAATAATAATGATTATTATTACGATGATAATAACTATGACGATAATACTAATAATAATAATAATAATGAAAATAATAATAATGATTATGACTATGAATATTCACCTCCACCTCCTCCATCAACATTTAATGTATAATGAACATCACCAAAATATAATAAATAAATCTCAATTGTATAGTACTATTCACCCCAATATGTATCATTTTGATCTGATAATACATACTTGAATATAGATGCATGGTTCAGGTGGTGTGGTTTCAATAGTTGTAGATGATGATGATGATGATGATAAGTGAGTACAGTGTCGTTGTTGAAAGCAATTTTGTATGAGAGATAGAATAAAGTATAAACATAAATTCAAGGAATATATATATATACACTACTTGTAGGTATGATGAATATTTTTGGTAGAATAATATTTTTTTATAATATTTTATTTTTACTCTACTCACAGGAAAAGTTTCGTCTTGTACTATTCATACTTGGAGATTTTTAAAAGTTTTTCAGCTCAGAAAGTCACCTCAAATAATGAATGAATAAAGACTATAGTTTGTTTAATAATATTAATTCTTTTTAATTTATTTCATTATATTTAACAAGTGTTGCTATTGAATAGATAGATAAGATATAAGTGTTAGATACATTAGGGAAGGAGGCATCGAAACGATTAGCTCAAGGTGTACCAGTCTTTAAACTCAACAACGAATCATTGTCAATTAAAGATTGGTGTAACATCATCGAAAACACCACCAATCTCGAAGAGTATCGTCACGCTCTTGCCATCACTCAACTCGACAGTCGCATCCTCCAAACCATCAAAGATCGTATGGGCAAGAATGAATTGAAGTCTGAAGGGTCATCTCATCACTTTTTATCACTCTGAACTCGGGCCGGGTCACTACTATGGCAAATTCAAGGCTCTTGAATATCGATTGTCAAGCACCAACAACGTCATGAAATACATTACTCATTTCTACAACACTGCGTCTAAAGCTGGAGTGTCATCGGACAAGATCTCGATACACTTCTATCTCTCTACAATAGGTAGAAATAGACATGCCGAGGCTTGGTGATCCAATAGGTTTCTCGATCAGATTGGTAATACGAGCGTAGAGTAATAGCCAAAGTACAATCAAATCAAGAGATATCTATTAATGGATAGTGCCATCTTTTGATTGCGATATTTTTGTTTGTGAACACATCTATATATATATATATATATATATATATATATCGACAACCAAAAGATGGCACTATCCCATAAAAATATGAAATCAAATGTAAGTATATCATCACAACAAAGACAATATTGTCTATCTATCTATCTTTCTTTCTTTCTTTAGTTAAAACTATATTGTAGGGAAATTATAAATAAATAAAAAATCATCGTGTTGTTTGTTTTCCCTCCTTTTTTTCATTTTTGTTTACGATGATCATTCAGCACTCACCCTTTTGAGTCATTAATTCTCTTCTCTCATCTCATCTCATCTCATTTGTGTCTATATCTATATCTATTTCTATTATTAATATCTCAGAGGATATGGATCAATACAACAACCACCACCACAACCAACAACAACAACAACAAAGTGACCAATATTTAAAGTTATTCTCATCGATTCTACCAGTGTCACCTTTGAATACAGATGCGTTCCTCGGGCAATACAACCAAGCGTTGGCACAAGACTTGGATCTAGACGGATACGGATTGGTCAATGACACTACAATCGATCATGGTAATATCACAAATGCTGATTTGGATATGCGTGATGTATTCATTCCTCCTAATCAACAAAATCAACAACAACAACAACAACGTCATCAACAACAATATTATAATAATCATCAATCAGATAATAGTATGATTCAAAGTGAAAGAGGAGGAGGAGTAGGAGCAAGTACAACTTCTAGAATTGATGATTCAGTACTCTATAGAGGAGGGGGAGGAGGGGGAGGAGGGGTAGGACAATCATCAAGAATGAATCCTATCAATCATTCATCAACCACTGTCATTCCCCAATCATCGGTCATTTACCAACCTACTCAAAGACCAACTACTAGTACTACCTCTAACAATGATAATGATACAAGTCATTACATCCCTTCGTATCCAGAGGCAAGTAGACCTAGTGTGAGTGAATATCGAGGTTACCAAGACCAAGTTTCAAGAGTTCAAAATCATCAACATCAAATTCAACAACAACAACAACAACAACAACAGCATCAATACAATCAACATCAACTTAGTAGATCAATGGGATCTGATTTTAATAATACTGTTATTTATAATCAACCACCACATGCCGCCACTACTACTACTGGTGTTGCAATGGTTCCAAACACCAATTCGACTGTATTCTCTGCCACTGCTTCAACCAAACATGATCATCGACTTCAAGGGGAATTTGATAATCCTCTTGATTTTGATCCTTCCATTTCTGTAAACTCTTTAGATACTGGTAAAACTAGTAAGTTATATTTATTATATATTATATATATTACATATTGATTAATCTATCTATTATATTTAGATTTCAACATTGATAATAATGCATTTTATGGAAATTACCAACAACAACCTCAAAATCATCATCAACAACTTCCAAAATTTGTTTATGGAAATATACCAACAAATAGTATTGTTAGTAATTATCCAGATGATTCATTAATTTATACACCAGATACTTTTGATCCAAACGCAAGTACAACTCCACCTTTACCACATCCAACATCGTCATCATCATCACAAGGTCAATATTATCAAAGACCGACAACACAACAACAACAACAACAACAACAACCAATTCAATATATTGATCAATTGACACCATCTACATTGTTTGGAGAAAAGTCAGAGGCATTGGGAACATTGAGTGGTAATGGTGCACCACCCAAATTTGAAGATTCTTTGGTGAATCCTTCACCAGGTGCATCGATGATTAATGGTAATAATGTTAGTGCAACCAGTAACATGAACTCACCTTTTGTAACTGGTTACCAAATCGATCAACATCATCAAAATCAACAACATCAACAACAACAACAACAGTCGAATGAAAGTTTTGGAGTTGGACCAAATTATTCAAGAAATACAGTACTACAATATACACCAAAGTCTACTGATCTTGAACGTTCCAACTATCAACATTTAATGGAAAAATATCGTGGACTTGTTTTAATGGATGATACAACCATGAGTAGAGATATTAGTTCTTTAAATATTACAAATACAAATCAACCAATTAATCATAATAATAATGGTGGTAGTAATCAAAGTAGAACTGCTTCATTTAATGTTTCAAATCTTTCACAACAACAACAACCAACTATAGTTAATACTGCTAGTATTCATCATTATCAACAACCTCAACCTCAACCACACCAATCATTACAACAATCACAACAATCAAGATCACAAAATAATAATAATAATTTTAATAATAGTAATAATGGATATACAATGATACAACCACATCCATCATCATCATCATCCTCGTCACCTTTAAGAAATAATAATCAAAATAATAATGAACAAGATTATTCTTATCCAGGTGAATTAAGAATAGAAAAAGTATTAGATTTTGGACCATGTGATAAAGATTGGATGATAACAAGGGATTTAGTGATTAATAATCCAAATGATTATCCTATTTCCATTTTATCATTTTCCATTCATGGACCATCAAGAGATTGTTTCAAGGTGCTCAATACCAATATGATCGATGTTCCAACGCTACTCGAGATTAAGCCATACTCTAGATTGACACTTGGACTTGAATACGCACCCACTCTGCCAACCAGACAAGAAAAAGATATTAGTAGTGCTACACTTCAAATCTTTTGTTCTTCTACTCAACAACAACAACAAGTGTCTACCAATTACTCTGTTTCACTTTATGGTGCCTGTATACATAGCCGTCCAACACAAAAACCACCTACCAATCTACACAACTACAATATCTATGATTTGGGTATTTGTTCACCCGGTCAAACACTCGAGTCTCGATTGTTGAACAATCACAATGGCCATCCACTGCAAATCCAATCGATTGGAGAGGGATTCTCTTGTCAGGAGCTACCCAACCATCAAGTATTGCTTCGTTATACTCCACCTAAAAGTTTAAAAGCCGAAGGTCAAGTCATCATTGTCGATACGGTCACTAGACAAAAGAAAATTGTAAAATTAACTGCAACTATAAATCAACCGTCGTTGAATGATCAACAATATCAATATACTCAATCTCAGCCAACTCATCCAAATCAACAATCTCAACCACAACCACAACCAATTATTCATTTTGATAGAAAAGATGTTCAAGGACAAGATTTGAAAATTGGATTACCAAAAGAGGTTTACAAGAATGGTGGTATTGAATTCCAGCCAAATGAAACAATTTATCAATTGCCACTTAAATATTTTGGTGAATCACGTATTAGAATTGATATCATTTCAATCAATACTCAATTATATCATATATCACCAACTCAATTCACTTTGGATAGTAATAATGATTCAATTACCCTTGTCATTCGTTATATTGGAAAGATTACATCTCCACCTCCATTTTCAACATTTATAATATCTTCTCCAAATTCAAATGATGCAATTAAAATTAATATTAATCATGATAAAGATGGAGATGAAGATGAACAAGAAGATCAAGAGGAACAGGAGGAAGAAAAAGGTATTGGAAAAAGTCAAAGAAGAAATGGTGGTCTATTTAATGGTCAAGGGCAAGATGATTTTGAACCATCAGATGCATCAACACCATCACCAAATTCTTCACCAAATATAAATTCTACAAATCAACAACCACTATCAGTAATATTTCAAGATGAAAATAACAAGAAACAAGATCTTCAACAACAATCAGAGAAATTAATGTTATATTGTAGTAAAAGAATTGTATCATTTGGAGGAGTTAGATTGGGTGAAAACAAATATCAATTGATCAAATTATCAAGTAACAGTAAAAAGGCATTACATATAAATGTTGGATTAGTAAAACATGACAATCAAATTCATTTGAATGCCGATTCTATGATTATTGCTCCGGGATCGTCGAGTGATTTGATGGTTCAATACTCGCCACTACAAGCAACCACGCATTCCAATATTCTCCATGTCCAAATGCATGATGGGTCGTGGTTTAATATCCCCATCCGTTCGTATGGTGGTAGAGCCATGATGCGTGTCCTCTCACCATGCTCGATTGATCATATGGGCAGATCGGTTGTCCACGTCACCACCAAGCTCCCCTACACTGACCAAGGTGTAGGATACCACACTGTCTTGTCGGTAAAGAACGAGGGTCAACGTCCAGGTTTTATCCGTGCCATCTCTTCATTTACCAATGGAAACATCAAGATTCAACCAGATAGTGCTGTCATTGGTATTGGCAAGACGCTAGAGTTCAAGGTCACCATCACACCCGACCTCTCTAGTTCCATCGTTGCTTTGGACCCTTTGATGAGTCAAAAGGGAACCATCAAATTCTACTATGGTGATGAAATAGCCAGAAAGAGAAGACGTGCCGCCAAACATTTGGTTGGGCTTCCCGACACCACCCCTCTCAAAGGTCAATCAAATTATCAATCATTTCAAATTTTTGATCAAGATTTTCTTTATGAACATTTATTTAATGAATCAGAAAATGAACAAAATGATGATGAAGAGGATGAGAATAATAATAATAGTATTATAAATGATCAATCATTTAATCAAATGGAAATGGAATTATTTGATGAAAATATTTCAAGTATTATTTTAATACCATATGTTGGAGCTATGGAACAATTAAAAACACCTGCTCCAGCTCCTCAACCTCAATTCTCTGCTCCATCTACTAGTGCAACCCCATCAACAATTGGTAGAAAGTTGGATACAACTCTGCAACAACCACCACCTAGCACAAATACAAATACTCCATCTACCATTTCAACCATGAACAATTCAACAATGAATACAAGTGCCGTTACAAATAATACACCATATCAAATTCCTTCTCGTTCAACTATGAATAGACAACATCAACAGTCCCAATCTCAACCATTACAACAATCTCAACATCAACATTTACAACAACATTTACAACAAACTCAACCATTACAACAATCTACACAATATACTATACCACAAACACCTTTACCTACTGAATTGAATACAAAGGATCTTCAAAAAGGTGATTCTACTGTTGTTAGAATGAATCATATTTCAACTTCAACACCACCAGTAACAGTCATCAAACAGAATCAACAACAACAACAACAAGTTCCTCCATCAATATTAAAGGAAACTCAACCAACCAATTTCAATCATTTTAATCCTTCTATTTTTGGATCAGCTGCCAAAAAGTATGATTTTGGTCTTTCTTCTGTCCATCCTCCACAATCAATTCTTAAGCAATCACAACAACAACAAGGAGGAGCAAGTCAATATCAAGATGAACCAAGTCAATTATTTGCAAATTCATTCTTTAATACATCAAGACCAATAGATGATGATGAACAAGTAAATCAACAAGAAGAAGAAGAGATTAGAGGAGGACAAGAGGATATTCATGAATATTCAAATGTTCAAGAGGATGATAGTAGATTATTTGAAACTCAAATTAGAGATCATGAATATGATGATTTATTTATTGATGAAGCAAATCAATCATTACAACAACATCAACATCAACAATCTGTATATACTGATGATGAACAAGAAGAAGAAGAAGAAGATTTTAATAATGGTATGGGTGATGGTTCATTGGGTTTGTCACCTTCATCATCACTTATATCGACTCCAACCACCTCACCAAAATCCATTCAACAACAACAACATTTATTCTCAACAACCACCAGAACTCCTGGTTTGGCAAGTATGATGCATACATCTGCCATTAAACATCGTCCACCACAACAACACCACCAACAACAACATTCTTCGACTTCTACAAGACCAACACCATTTAATCAAGCATTATTTAGATCTACCAATCCAATAACATCAACTACATCCACATCTTCTACTGCAACACCACCATCAACAACAACTGGAAATAGATTATTTAGATCAGAATATCAATTACCACAACCAATGATACCAGAAGAACCACAGCAAGAGGAACAAGAAGAGGAAACCATTTTATTCCCACAAGAACCAAGTGTAGCCTTTGGTAATGTCGCATTGAATGAAAGATCAGCCACTAAAATTGGAGTATCCAATGCATCCAATGAACCACTTGAAGTGATGTTATCACCTTTGGTAGCTCCATTTGACACCAACTATCAACATGTAACACTCAAACCACAATGCACCACGAGAATCCCAGTTTACTTTTCACCAACCTCCCAAGGTGAACATATTCAATATATTACCATCTCTACCATTCCTTCTAGTCAAAATGATCAAATTCTAAATTGTACAATTCAATTAAAAGGTCAATGTCAATAAACAAACATTAGGTTGAATCAATTTTTCAAGTCTTAAAAAAGTAAATTTTTTCCCAATCTTTTGTTCAACTTTTCTGAGCAACTTTTAAGTTCACTTTACTATTATTTATTTATTTATTTTGTACAATGGATAAACAGATAGATGAATATTTAGAATCAGTAGAACCTCCTCTGTCGATTGGGGAATTACCACCATCATCACTATCATTAAAGTATAGTGATTACTATAATCAATTAAAAATATCTCATAATGATGCGGTTGATGGGGATGAGGAACTGCCATCATCATTAGAAGAAGAAGAATCATTAAAGTTTGGTGGTTGGAGTTATATTCAACAAATATCGGAAGGAGTATCATTACCATCATCATTAAAATCATCATTTGAATCATTGGAATTTGATGATGATGAATATAATTATGAATATAGTTATAATCAACCACTACCAGCTGGAGAATTACCAACATCATTACTATCATTGATGTTTGGTGGTGGATATAATCAACCACTATCAGCTGGAGTTTTACCATCATTACTATCATTGGAGTTTGGTAGTGGATATAATCACCCAATATATCAAATATCTAATGGAGTATTACCAACATCATTACAATCATTGGTGTTTGGTGAATATGGTCACTATCATCTACCTAGATCAGTTGGATTAAAAAGATCATCAATATCTTTAAAACAAACTAAATAAAAGAAAATTAATTTTTTTGAAAACTTGTGTTTTAATTTAACTCATTCTGAATTTTAATCTTACATGTTGTAGAGAGATATAGATATAGATGGATACTAAAGCAGAAAAAGAGATTGAAAAGTATATATTAAATCAACAAACATGGGAACAGTTACCTAGTCATGCAAAGTCGATACTAGACAATTCACCTGCAAAGTGGAAGCAATACATTATAAAGTATAGTGTCAAACATCAGTTACGTTGGAAGACAACTTTGATTAGAGAATATGTTTCAGATGAAAGATTATATTATCAAGAGATTGTTAGATCTTCTATATCAAATTTAGTTGTATTGTATCAAATCAAAGAGAAAGAATGAAAGATTCAACTTTTACTCATTCACTTGATTCATTCTACTCTTATATAGTTATATCCTTATCATATTATTGATAAATTAATAGGAATGTTAAATATTACACCTTTTAAATACTATTTAGTTATGATGATTGAAACAATGGTTAATTGTATGTAATAATTGTACTATTATTATTAAAACTATTATTTACTCTTTCTCTTTTTTTGTAGCAAAATCATATGATGAATTACCAAACTTTACAGCAGTAGATTGTCTAAGATTATTGAATATTGGTAGAAATCAATACATTGATATTATGAATCGATGTAGATCAACTGGTAAAGGATTCCTATTTAAAAAGAAAAAGGATATTATCAAGAGTTTGTTACCAAGTAAAAGTTTGGAGGGTAAAGCAATCGATTATTGGTGGCAATTAAATATTGGACATCCAATACCAGAAGAGGAAAAATCATGTACACAAGAAGAATTGGAGGTTTTAGAGGAATTGAGACGTGGTCCCAAACAAGCTGGTGTGTTTAATCGAGAGTCTGTCCTCTCTCTTATCTCCAAAGGTCTTATTTTTGTTGATATCCCTATTGCCAATTCAGACTATTTATCAATGCCTCCTCTAGAGGGATTTGTCATGAATAGAGTGTCTGGCGATTATTTTGAAAACCTACTCTACAAGATTTTCGTCACTATCGATGAAAGAACCAATATTCAACAACTATCTGAATTACTTCAAATCGATGTTGAACCAGTCAAACAAGCTGCTTCACTTTATTGTAGATTAGGTTTTGCTAAAAAGAAAAATGTTGAACCTCTAATTGTAAGAAAGAAACAAAAGAAACAAAAGAAAGAATAATAATTAACTTTCTTTTATTTATTTTTCTTTAGAATGAAGAACAACAAAATGATAATTTATTAATTAAAACAAAATGGCATCAAAGTTGGATAGATTATCAACAAACACCAAATGTTCAATCAAATCAAAATACTTCTTCTTCTTCTTCTTTAGCTGCTGCTGAACCAAATATATTAGATGATATTGAAAAGACAAGAGTTGGATTAGTATTTGATAGTTCGATAACAGCCTTTTTAATGATGGGTAATTTGGGATATGGATTAAAGAGTCATGCGGTTACAATGTTTGAAGTTGGTAAATTGCCCAATGAAGCGTTGGATGATTTTATACAGGAATTGAACAAGGTCAATGTAGACGAGTTTATAGATGGCGAGGCAAAGAGATATGCTGCGAGTGCGGTCGCTCTCAAAGACACGATCAAATACCTACGTTACAATGAAACCATTTCTGCCACGCTGAATGGGTTGGACCTTGTCAGCTGTGAGAGAATGAACAGTCTTGAAGAGACGACTAGAATGCGTGTATTGGCCAAAAACTACTCGATCCTCATTAGCATGTCTCCCTTTTCAACCGACTCGAGTCCTGTCATTAGCAGCTTTTCACCCGTTCACTTTGGTGCACCCATCTATGAAGCTCACAGTTTTTGGTTCAAGCTCTACATGTATAGTTTAATTGGAGCCGGTCCAGACTCTATCCTCTTGCCCAAAGGCACTCGAATCAAACGTATCCCACCCGTCTTTAGAGATTGTGAAAAGGTTCGCGTCTGCTCTATCGATCATGACTCTATCAATGTAAATCTCTCTCAACTCTTACCAACCATCAATGAACTCTTGCTATCGTCTCCTGTCCTCTTGCAAGCTTTCTCCTATGTAAAACATGACCCCCTCGCCAAACCTCGTCAAGCCAATAGAGAACAACAAACCATTAGAGAAAAATTGTCAATTATTGATGTTCCTTTTCCTTTAGAAGAAAATTTAGATAATCAAAAAGAGGAAATAATAGAAGAATATACAACTGAAAATATGCATAGACATCCTTTGGTTTTACAAATTGTAAAATCTTTAAATTTACAAAATAGTATTGGTTATATTTCAATGTTACGTAAAGATATTGATTTAAATATTGATATTTTAAAACAACAAATTAATAATCAAAATAATAATCAAAATAATAATAATACTTCTTCAATTAAAACAACATGGGAACCATATAATGTATATTTTGGAATACCTATATTTGACTTGTCACTCAATCAACAGGTTTGTCTAAAGATTCAGAAAATGGATCTCTTGTCTGATAGCAATGTCGCCCGTCACAATCATAATTCGAGAATACTTTCACTCAACTTGCTACGCTTCATCTCTTCAACCTGTCCAACAGTTCATCCAGATTTGGAAAATATCGATGCTAAAATTAACATGCTCCCATCCGTTCAAAATTTACCCCTTCCCACTCAAACCATTTCTTTTATAAATAATGTCTTGGAAATTTAAATAAATAGTATAATTTAATATAATATATAATTTCATATAATTGTAATAATAGTTGATTTGATGGAGTTTAGAGGGTGAAAAAGAGGACACTTATGTGAAAATAAATGTTTATTATGTAGAATTAAATAAACTCCTTTGGTTATAAAATAAATTATTGATTTTTACTTGATTATTGGAACATTACTTTATTTGATCAAAACAAGGAATTTAGACCTCCTTAAAGTTAAAAAAGTATAAAAATTTTTTTTTTTAAAGTAATTCTTTTCTTGTTCTCTCCTATCGGGAAGAGTAGTACTCAGAAGTTACAAAGTTTTATTAATTATACATTTTAATTGACCAGCAAGAAATAAAGATTATCTCGAGAAGAATTAAAGTTAATTTGTTCTGGGGGTTTGTCCATGTCTATGATACATGTTATATGGACGTTGATCATGTATCTTATTGTATAGTATCAAGCATGTTGGATTGTTGCTTGTTCAAAAAATGTAAAAGTAGAAAGATTGGCGTCAAAACGCGAGAATGTTAAGTGAGAATCATCTAAAAATTGCTCGTTTAGCTCAGTCGGTAGAGCACGGTGCTAATAACGCCGCGGTCGCAGGTTCGATCCCTGCAATGAGCAATCTTATTGCCCCTTTCCATGATCAGGTTTTGTTCATTTGGCTTTTTTTAGCCATCACTGCATTCTCCACAACAAGGGCTACATTTCTATCCAATTTTCATCAATTTCCATCAAATTCTGATCATCAACATACCAAAAGATTCATCCATAAAAACCCAGTTTTTTTTTGTCCTGCAATGAGCAATCTTATTGCCCTTTCCATGATCAGGTTTTGTTCATTTGGCTTTTTTTAGCTATCTCCTCTCCAATTCCTAAATTTATATTAAGTTTCACCAATTAAATTTTGATCATTCCAAATCTAAAAAAAACAGGTACCTTTTCCAGATCCAACAAATCAGTGTAGTTGAAAAAAACTGCGTACATTTGAGACTTGTATTGAAAGAAGATAGGAAGGTTGGGCACGAAGTGAAGGAGTTGATGTTCAATATATTCACAGGTTGCACAATTTGTTTAAAAAGTAAATCTATAATTGGGACCATCCAATAGCCAATAGTTGGGGGTTGTCTCACAGCGTTGTGAGTAGTTAAATATATCTATAATGTTGTATAGTCGATCGATTTTCTATCCATTTTAAGAGTCGAGTAATGCAACCACTGTGTGGTATAGAGTTTCATGGTTGGTGTATTATTTTTAAACCATATGATCCAAAAGGTACCTTTTATCAGTCTCAAAACAACTGATATAGTACATTGGTTCAACCAACTATAAAAGGAGTGATCATGACTTGTAAACGAGTCAATCGCGATGTTTGGGGGCCAATTTTTGTTATCAATGAAATTCATTCCATCACCTCTTTATCTTTGAAAAGAACTATTACTCGTTTCATTCATTATTTTCATTATTATTATGTTGATTTGTTGCATCATATAATAATTATCATTATTATTATTATGAATAAAGATTTTTTCAAAAAAAAAGTGTTTATTAATTGAATGATCGCAGTGTTGAGGAGGGGTATTAAAATCGATCAAAAATATATTTTAAAACAATTGTTTTTCAAAAAATGATAATTTTATTATTGATCCCTGTTTGGATCAATGAATAAAGATCCATTACATTATTTTTATTATGCCCCTCCTCTCTCTCTCCACCCATAACCCACACTAAAATACTGTCTATCACCCATTCTACAATGATCCACCACCTCACTCCCACCACAACGTGCCTATACAATAAAATAGGATTTTTGCGTAGAAAGTGAGGGGGTGTAAAACACATCCTCTCCTACTGTTTACATGTGGTGGGTTAATTTCACGGTCGAAAGATAAGATATGATTTACAATAATTATCAATCTATCTCTCACTCACTCACCCTAACCACTGTTGTTTATTTTACAAACTGGTGAATGAAAATATTAACGAAAAGTATTCATAATTCATGAAAAGAATAACCAGACTTTTGAATGTATTGTATTGTATGGAGACGTGAAATCATCTTTCAATGTTGTGTTTTGTCGTCGCTCGCTGTTGTTGACAACAATACTACTAAATGATAGAATGAATGAATTGATTTTAATAGAATAAATTTATAATCCAATAATAATCCACCTCTCTTGTCTATTTTTTAAATAAAGTTTAATTTTAGAATTTTAGTTTGTATTTTTTTAATTTATTTTTTTTTGTCAGAGCAAAGGCAAAAGCCAACCCAAACCCAAGGAATCAAAAAGGTAAGGAACAAAATTAAATTGGGCAATTGAATGATTAGTCATCCAAACCATCCAAACCGTACCATTCCACATTCACTTTTAACATATATAGAGAGAGAGAGATTTATTTACAACACAACAAAAAAACAAACAATATCATTGGGAAAAGAATTTTAAAATTTTTATAGATCCAACTTTTTGTTTCAAATTAGTAAAACTACTTGATTCGTAATCAAAGGTTTTACAAAAACAAACAAAAAAAGACGAGTCTCAAAAAGAGAGCGATAACAGCAGAGAAAGAGACTAGACTAGACTGTGACCAACAACAACCATTTTTATATTTCATTGTTGTTGTTTTGTTAAAATCATTTTACAATTTTTAATCCTTTGCTAGCTATTATTATATTATTAATAATATCTTTATATGCATTTTAATATATACACTATATTATTTATTATTATGATTTATAAAATTAAATTTAAATATTTATCAATTTAACATTACCATATTGTATAATTAACTTTTTTAATTTGAATTAAAAACAAATACTACCTATATATTCCTATATTTAAATATATTTATATAAATATTTATACCATACACTTTTATTTATATAAATACAAACAAAAACAAAATCAAAAAATGAATTTCAGGAGCAGGTAATTAATCATTGTTTAATATTATTATTATAAATATTTAAATATTTTTTGATCTACTCTTTTTAAAATTTATAATTTGAATTAAATAATTAATAATATCCAACCCCCATTCCATTTCCATTTAATTAAAATTATATGTATAATAATAAATTATTAATCTCACTTTTTCTTTCTTTTATTCTAATTATTATAGGTTTAGTAAAATATTAAAAAAGGTGTTTCCACCTCAACATCATCAACAACAGCAACAACAACAGAGTCAACAACTAGATCAACATTTACAATTTGAAAAGTTAAATAATTCAACAACTACAATGGAATTATTTAATTCAATGGAATTAAATTTACCTTATGAAGTTATACTTTATATTTTTTCTTATTTAAAGTGTAAGTTTTTGAAAAAAACAAAAATTATAAAAGACAAAATTTATTGATTCATTCTATTCTTTTATTTTCTTTTTTATTTAGTAAATGATATATGTGAATTAAGATTAGTATCAAAAACTTTTAACAAGATATGTTCAGAGTATTCATTATGGAGAACATTTATAATCAAGCTATCAACAGCCACCAAACCACCACCTAGAGTATGTCATACAGCCGTCGTTTACAATCATAATATGTATGTCTATGGTGGTCATCTTCCAGATAGTCATACATTTATTAAAGATGTTAAAAGTGATTTACATGAATTCAATTTTGGTAAGAAAAAAGATATATAAAAAAAACAATATAAAGTACTAGTTGAACTAATTTAATTAATTCATCTATCTTTTTTAGATAAAAGAAAATGGGTAAAAAAGATAACCAAAGGTACACCATTACCAGAAAAGACTGAACATAGTTCAGTAGTATACAAAGATTCAATGTATATATTTGGAGGTTATTCTGGACCACAAACCTATTTGGATGTATCCATTTACAAATTAAATCTCGATTCTCTCGAAGGCAGTATCATTGAAACCAAAGGAGATATATTACCACAAGGTAGATCTGCACATTGTTCCATCGTTTGGGAACACTATATGTATATTTTTGGTGGTTGGGATGGTACTGAAAGTAATAATTCTTTCTTTAGATTTAATTTTTGTAAGTAATTTAAAAAAAAACAAAAATATATATTATATTATATTTGTATTAACTTTTTTATTTAATTCTCCTCTTTTTTAGTGAATAGTGAATGGCAAAGAGTACCATCAAGAGGAACACCACCACCATGTATTAGAAGTCATAGTTGTGTATTGTATGATCACTTTATGTATATAATTGGAGGTTATGGACCAGAGGGTCACACTCAGTATCCCTATTGTTACGATTTGTTGAGTGACGAGTGGATATCGATGGCACACAACAAGGATGGTCCATGTTCGAGATCTAGACTACGTAGTGTAGTCTATGACAATCACATTTGGTGTCTTGGAGGTTGGGACCGATCCAACTATTACAACGATCTGTGGAAGTTTAATTTAGAGACACGTACCTGGAGCAAGATCTATTCAGACTTTGAACTCAGTGGTATCGGACAATACTCGCTCGTCACCCACAAGAACAATCTCTACATTTACGGTGGCTACAATCCAAACACTTGTTCACCACAACCAAACCTCTACACCTATATGGTTGGTCATCCACAATTACACGATAATGAGATTATGAGTCTAGAAAAGATTTATGATGATAATGATGAAATGATCATCGATGATGAAGAAAATGAAGATGAAATCGAAATTGAAATGGAAAAACAAGAAGAAGAAGAAAAACAATTACAACCTTCACAACAACCATCATCATCCACATTATTTGATATTGAAATGTCAGACAGTACTAATAATAATAATTCAAATAATAATGAAATTAAAAATAATAATATTCAAGTCGAACAACAAGAAATCATTTTACCTTCGACAAGTTAAAGGAGGAAAAAAAATAAAATAAAAAAAAAAACAATTATTTATTTTAAAAATAGATTTACCATCCAACTTGTGTAGTAGTATAGTTTCTGACCTTTAGTTTCAAAAATAGTTTTGTGGGGGTATTGACCTAGGAATTTCCTACGACCCTCCTTGTTTTCGAAACAGCGCTTTGAGGTAAACTTAAAACCGTCGTCAACTGAAACCACTCGTTTTTGAAAAACCAATTTTTCAACTGGCTCTGTCGTACTGTCCTACTGTTGGCCCCAATGCCATTGCAAGTATCTTGTTTTGGCAAAGGTTTTGGCTTCTTGAAAGGGCATCTTCAGCCATCTTGTCACAAATATCAAACTGCCGTTTATTTCAAGAAATTGAACATGTACCGAAAATCGGTCATTATCTTCTCCTCTCTCACTAAGGATCTCTTTGCACAATGCTCGTATCTATGGTACACCACAACAACAACAAAAATAAAAAAATATCCTCATTGTGGGGTGGTAGTTAAAATATCAAACTCGAAACAAAAGAATCAGGGGGTGGAAAACAGAGCAATGAAAGTCTTGTTGGTCAGAACTGATAACAAACACATTCCTCATTACAAATCTTATAAATAGATTAGAGAACAAAAGAAAAGAAGATTATTTAAATTTTTAAAATTTAAACAACAACGAAATAGTAGAGAGATAAATAGATCACACAAAACAGAGATTTAATAGATACATAGAGAGATAGATAGATAGAATGAAAAGAGGAGCAATATTCTTTTTTGCCGAAGGGATGGCATATATTGTTATATTTTTTGTTTTTGGTATACAATTACTAAAAGAGATATCTTATAGTAAAAAGATAAACAAAACAAAATACTATAAATCAATTCCTCTTGTAGTATTCTTTTTTAATCAAATAGCATTTTTTTGTATGTGTGAAAAATAACAACCCACAAAAAAATAATCCTATTATCTCTTTATTAATTTATCTCTCTACTCTATTTTTATAGTACGTATTCCTTATGGTATACTTTGTTATGTTTATGATATTGATGAACCATATGAAAATCCAACTGTATTTATGTTGTACATTGTTGCCATTCATTTTTATACTGTAAGCATAAAAGAAAAAGCAAAGTAGGAAAATATTATAAATAATAATATTAATATTTTTCTATTTCTTTCTATTTTTTAAGATATCATGGTACTTTATATTACTTTGTTGGGTAAAGTTGGTAGTAACGTTTTTCTCAAAAGATAAAAAGGTTGATTTTAGAAGAAGTAGAGTTGTGGAATATATAATTACGGTGGTCATCATTTTAACTTCGATATTCCATGTGGTCATTATAGCACTCTACTACAAATACCCCAATAATGACTATGATGTATGTTGGCGTTGGTTCTTTGGTATGATTGCTGCCATCATCTTTATCTCTTTTACCTTTTACGGATCGAATCTTATTAGACAACTGTCTGGTTCCAACAAGGATATCGATGTTGTCATTTTAAGAAAGATGTACTTTTTACTTGGACTATTGGCCTTTATGGGTCCGGTATTGGCAGTTTTAAATCCAACCTATTATTACTATGCTAGAAGCAAGGCTCCTCAAGATTGGTATAATCTAGTGTTTTACGGTATTGAAATCATCAATTCCTTTGCAGTATTGACTCTTTTAGGTCGTAATCCACTCCTTTTCAAGATTAGAGAGATGGTTGGTATATCAGAGATTTACCACGGTCTCCAAAAATCAACCATCAAGTTGGGATCCATGACACGAACCAATAGTGACCAATCGGGTGGTCACTCACTTGACAAGATGTCATCTTCTCAAGGCAACAGTTATTCCATGACTCCTTCCATCTCTTCACCTGTTGCAGACTCTACTTTGCAAACTAATAATAGTACTATAGAAACAAAGAATATTATTATTGTTGATGGTGCTGATATTGATTCATCACCTGACAATAATAATGATGAACAACCTTAAAAAAAAACCTAAAGAAAAAGAATAAGAAGAAGAAGAAGAGAAAGAAAAAAAAGAATAAGAACTATTGTGTAAATATATTAACAAACAAAACAAACAACTATTACAATTACAATTAATTTTTTTATAAATAATAATAAATTAATAAATTTCAATCAAAGAGAGAGGGTTAATGTAATCTTTACTTTATCTCCCCTATAAATTATAAATTAATCAATTTTTATCATACTTATTCTTTTACTTTGATTTTTGACCCAAGTATAAATACAAGGTATATAATATCTGTTTTGTGAAATAAAAAAAAAAATGAAATTAATTAAAAAAATTGAGTTGTGACAGTGCAAACATTCCGTCACCTTCTGTTGAACGCTCTCTCTCGTTCAATCAAACTTTTAATTTACTCATTACAAATATAATATATAGTTATAAAGTAGTTGTATTACTAGTACAAGTATTACTTTTTTTTTTTAAACAAATAGAATGGGAGTAGAAATCACTCAAACCACATCATATCAACCAGTACCAACTCAAGAGGACGATGTTTCCTCTATACCAGCCCCAATCACAATCGACCAAGAGGTTCATGTTGAAGAGGGAGTAAATGACTTGGCTCAAGCACCCAAGGAAGGCTTTGGTGAGAAATTTAAATTGTTCCGTTACAAATTATGTATTGTTATGGTTATCTTGTTACAAGTAAGAAATGAATAGAGAGAGAAAGAGAGAGAGAGAGAATAGAGGGAAGTGATTCATTGTATACTAATAATATATATATAATATCTTTTTTTTATTACTTTTATTTTCTTTTTTTTTAGGCATTACCATTAACCAATTCATTATATGGTCCATTGTTTATTGCACCAATCTTTGGCGCTATTGTATTATTCACACGTAGCACTCTTCTCAGTTCAATTCATTTCATCACAGCACTCGTTTATTATGCCTTTTATGGTTACACTTTCATCATTACCATCTATTTGGCCGTTGCAAACTCTAGTTATGCAGTTACTACTGTAACTTGTGGAATTTTCTTTGTTGTCTTTGTAAGTATAAAGAAGATAGAAATGAGAATAGAATGAATCAATCAATCATTTATTAATTAATTAATTTATTACTTTTTTAAAGTCACTTTTAATTAAAGCCTATGTTAGATATTTGATTTTCATTCATAAATTAAACAAGACAAAGTCATGTCAATCATCATCACATGAAGCCAATGTTATCATTGTAAATCATGAAGAAATCAATAATGCCCAACAACACCCATCATCAAGCTTTGTTGTTCCAGACCACGTATACCCAGGACACCAATTCCAACAACAAAACTATGTCCCACCTCCACAACACCCAGTCTTCCACTACTATGGAGGATATCCACAAAACTTCCCACCACAACCAAATCAACAAGCTGGACAAGTTCAACAACAACATCCATCCATTCCAGCTGGTTATTATTTGGTTCCAATCCCACAAAATCATATTCAACAACAACAACAACAACAACAAAACTAAACTAGACCCAAGTTTTGTTTATGTTGAAATGAAAACAGACCATTTTTTGTATTTTTGTATCATTTACCCTTCATCCATCCATCCATCCATGTTTATTCTTCTTTCTCTAAATTTCTCTCTTTTTTTTGACAATAACAACAACCCCTTTACACATATTTTTTTTGTCCAATAACAATTAATTTGCAATAAAATCAATCCCCACTTTTAATTCAACGGAAAAACAGATTCAATTAAAAACTAATATTAATGATAATAATAATAATTTATGGTTGGTTGATTGATCATTCCCCCTTTTTTTTTTTTCCATCGATGTGTTAGCTAAAAGGGGGTGGTGAATCTATACAAGAATGGTATTTTTAATCACACCCATCACCCACGCGCCAACTTGACCTAGTGTGTGTTGGTTTGGTTCATTGATCATTCTTGAAAATTATTGATCCCATCCCTGTCCTACCCCTATCTCTTTATTGTCAACAAATTCATCCCTCCAAAATATTTAAAATAATATTATTGGTATTATTACTTCTCCTCTCTCTGCTGATGCTTGGTTGATTTTCAAATTAATTGACGACGATCCATCATCATCATCATCATTAAATATAAATTAATATTTCCTTTAATTTCAAAATATATCTATCTTTTTTTTTTTTTTATGTTTTAATAATAATAATAATAATAATCAAAAGAGTTCTCTCAATTCCAATCACACCGTTTTTACTTAATACAAAAAGTTACACCATAGTTTTAGTACTTTTCTACTTTAATAACAACAGTAAAATAGTTTGAATCCAAATTATTTGAAACAATTTTTCTTGCCGTTTTTTTTTGCAATTTTTTAAACAGTTCCTCCACACATCTATCATTGCGTAAAATCAGTGTTCTATTACTCATTCCCCACAAAACATTGTCGTTTAATTTATTTATTTTTATTTATTTGTAATATCAACAACATATATACTTACTTTTCGAAAAATGCAAGGAGAAGATTTAGAATCACGTGAAGAGCAAAGATTAAGCAGAGCTTTGCAAGGAAAGGTTGGGGCCAACAAGAGAGCTTCGATTTGGGCACCAGTCCAAACCAAGCCCACCACTCAGGTGCCCGTCAACTTTACCGGCACACAAAGCTTGACCGCGGTCGACACGGCCAGCCCATACGCCAACACAAGTGCATTGGCCGACGAAAAGATGCGACAGGAACAGGCCCGTCTCAAGAAATGGGGTCTCGACACAAATGGACAAACACAAGAAACCTCAGAGACATCCTCGACCGCGTCCACTCCAGGTCTCCAATCATCACAATCTTTTGAACAACAATTTGACGACAAGGCCGTACTCGAGGAACGTCGTCTCACCAAAATGGGTCTAAGTTCCACAAACTTATTGGATGATTATGTTGTCCCTGCCAGCAAGAGCACAACAACTGCCGCCTCCTCAAATGTTGACGAATCATCAGTTGACAATTCATCGATTCTTTCACATGTAGATGGTACACCATCCGAAGAAAAGATGCGTCAAGAACAAAAACGTTTGGAACGTTGGGGTCTTACTATTGGAGGTGTGTCCCCTCCATCGGCATCTGCCACCAGTACCCCAGTTGTCAGCTCTCAACCATCTAGCCATATCCAACAACCACCCACTCCAACTTCGTCGGCCACCCCATCCTCCCCCTTTGCAGTTGGACAAGCTCAAACTGTCGCCTCGCAATACAACTTATCGGTCGACTCTGTCAAACCATTCCTCGACAAGATCATATATGCTGCCAAGTCTGTCAAATTAATTCTCCACAAAAAATCATCCAACCACGAAGTCACTATTGCCATCCTCATGGATCTCGTCCAACAATCGGCCTCTTTTGCCGTCAACCTCTCTGCCGATCTCCCCATCTCTTTTGACATCTCTCAATCGGCCGGTAAACTTGCCGGTGCCGTCAACGAACTCGTCAAAGGTGCTCCAGATCGTGAACCAGTCCAAACTATTAAAATCTATGAAGAAATTCAATCTCTTCTTGGTTTATTATATTTGGGTGTTGTTGCTCATTAAAAATGGAAATCAAATCAAAATTAAAAAATTCATTCCTCCGTCATCAAATCATCAAATCATCAATCATTATTATTATTTATTAAATAAACTTTGTACAAAAATAAATTTAAACTATACTCTCAAACTAAACAAACTAAAATAATACAAAGCTACTACTTTAACCTTCATTTCTTTTTCTCAAAATCACCTGACTTGACACTTTTTGACACAGACAGACCGAGAGAGAAAACTGTCGTTTTTTAGTTTATAAATACATTAATACTCATACTACTACGACGTTTGTTTGAAAGAGAGAAAGATAGGAGAGATAGATAGGAGAGAGATAGAGATGGAGGAAATAGAAATAAAAAGAAAATATGAAGGAGTTGTAATGGATTATTATAACAAGACAATTATGGCACCAATGGTTAGAGTATCGACTCTACCAATGAGATTACTTGCATTACGTCAAGGTTGTGATATTGCCTATAGTGAAGAATTGATCGATGTAAAGTTATCTTCAACAAAACGAGTTGTAAATGGTAAAAAAGAAAGAAAAGGATAGATAGAAAGATAGATGGATAGATTGAATGATATACTAATCTTATCTTTGTCTTTTTGTAGAAAAATTAAATACAATTGATTATATTAGTAAAGATAGAGCAGTTGTTTATAGAACATGTGAACAAGATAGAAATAATGTTTTACAATTAGGTACTGCTTCATCTGTATCTGCTTTAAAAGCTGCTCAACATGTGTATGTAAAATGATTGATTGATTATCATGTGATTAATTACTAATTAAATATCTTTTTATTTTATGGTTTTTAGAGTAAATGATATATGTGCAATTGATATAAATATGGGATGTCCTAAATTCTTTTCAGTTCAAGGTGGAATGGGATCAGCATTATTATCAAAACCAGAGACGATCAAGGATATATTGACAACGTTGATTCGAAATTTACCGGTTCCAGTCACTTGTAAAATTAGATTATTAAAGACTGATCAAGAGACTATAGATTTGTTAAAGATCATCGAGTCGACTGGTGTCAGTGCGATTGGTGTTCACATGAGAGAGATTCCTGAACGACCAAAGGATCCTGCTCATTGGGATCGTTTGGCTACTATTCTTGCCAATTCATCCTACTCTGTACCAATTATTGCCAATGGCGACATCTATACTCACCAAGACATTGATAATGTTTTAAATCAAACAAAGGCAAATTCTGTCATGATTGCTAGAGGTGCCATTAGAAATGTTTCAGTCTTTTCAAAAGATAAATCTTTAAAATCTTTTCATCAAATTATTCAAGATTATATTCAAATTGTAAAGAATAGAAGAAAATAGAAAATAGAAAATAGAAAATAGAAAGAGAAAGAGAAAAGAAATATAGATATACTAACTTTTTATTTATTTTCTCTCTTTTCTAGGCATATGAAAAAGATAATTTATTTCCAAATACAAAATATGTTGTTAATCAAATATTAAATGAAAATGATGAAACCAAGACAGAAAAAGCAAGACAAACATCTGTTGTAAAGTCAATGAAAGATTTATGTACTATTTGGGAGATGACAAATCAATATGAACAATTTTTAAATCCTCCTACTATACCTATATTAATGGAAAATCAAGAAGAAAATGATCAAACAAAATCAGAAGAATCTTCATCAACAACAACAAAAAAACATACAATTGATGAAACGATTCAAGAAAATATTAAAACAAAGGAACCATCTATAAAAAGATTTAAATCAAAAGAAGAAGATCAAGAACCTCCTCTTCCATCCATCTCGTAGATTTTAGAATAAACCAACATGTTTAAAGAATAAGAATTTATTATATCAAAGAACAACTCTTCAAAGTTCATTTATTATTTTTGTAATCAAAAAAGAACTGGAATGCAACAATCAACAGTGACAGTTCAACAACTCTTGTCAAATATCAACTTGTTGTTGGTGGATTTCGAATGGCAGCTTGTGTGTTTCCTGTAATACTAATTAAAGAGAATAGACAAGATACAACACCGCACGCCATCACAAAAAATGGAGAAATCTCATAGAAGATCCGAAGCTTCAAAAGATCATGATTTTTATTTATTTTTGCGATTGATTGGTTGGCGGGGACCCTCCCTTTTGTTGGTTGTTGACTAATTCGATAACATTCTCAATCGATCAAACAAATACACCAACAATCGTGTGTACAAAGAGAGAGAGAAATAGAATATGAAAGTAGTAGTTCAGATTATACTCATTGCGTTCATCTTTTGCATTCAAAGTCTAAATGCTCAGATATTATCTCCAGCAGCGCGTAAGAAAGAAAGAAAGAAAGAAGTGATAAACCCATTTTGAAAATTTAACTCCAACTCACACATAGTTTATTTCTATTCTATTTCATTGTCTATTCTAGTTGATTCAGCGATATGGATCATTCGTCAATACGGTAGCACCATAGGACAAAATGCAGCGAGTATATGTGCATCTCCAGCATTCATATGTTCAAGTGGTCAATTGATTAATGTGTGAGTAGTAGTAGTAGAATAATATTAATAATCAAATCATATGATCAAACTATGAACTAACTATCAGTGATGTTATCATATCTATATCTATCTATATGTAGTAAGATAAGTAAAGAAACCACTACTTTTACTTCAACTGGATTAGTTCCAGATTCATCATTGACTAGTCTAACGCTGCCAGAGTGTACTCAATTCGATATCCTCCCGATCAGTCTTTACAGAGGTGACCCTAATCAATCGATATTGACCAGATTAACCAATGTCCCAAAGGTTGCATCTCTAAAGTATGTTGGATGATATATTAAAAAAACATATCAATCAATCAAACTAACTTTAGAACTACCCTACCCTTAACCTTACCCTTAGCATGGAAGATGATGTAATTTCAAATATTCCAATTGGGTTCCTCAAACCCTTTACTCAATTGATGAGCATGGTATTAAGCTTTGGTAATGTTACATCGATACAAGAAGCTTCATTTGAAGTGACCTCTACAACACCACAAAATGCTTATTTGACCTTTATTGCTTTGAAAAGCTACCCATGGTTCAGCAATAGCTCTGCATCGTTGGTATGGAGAACATTGAACCTGTTGAGTATGAACATTAATTCAAGTGCAGCTGACGCACCCATTTCTCTCACCTTCTCTCCAACTGTTTTCCCAAAATTGCAATTGCTGCAACTTACCAACCTAGAAGCCCCGACTATCACAGTTACTGCAAGTTTCCTAAATATGTATGTTTGACTTTGTGTGACTGCTATCTGCAGCTTCTGATTATTTCTAACGACTCTAATATTTATTTAAACAACATAGACTTCTTTTAGCAAAGTATACCAATGGCTTTGCATTGACTGTTCCAAATCCTGGTAAAGTAGCTTTTTTGTAAGTAATAGTTTGTAGTCTCTATATGTTTTTTTTGATTATTTATCAAACAACTAATTAAACTATTATATTATTATATAGGAGAATGGATGGTAAAACAACAGTCTCACCTCCATTGGAGCAATTTGTAAATTTAACAGGTTTGACCGCTGCTTTTTTCGATTCCAATATCTACCCTTTTACAACATTCCCTCCAAAATTGGCAAAATTGTATGTTACCTTTTATGTAGATGTAATCTAGCCTAGTTTAAAAATGCTAACAATATTATTATTATTATTTGGTTGATTCATTTAGTTCCAAACTAAACTCGGTTATGACTACACTTCCAACATCACCACCTCCACCTGCATCATTTAAAGAGTGGATATATCAATCGATAATAGGACCTGTAGTAATTCCATGGGAGGCATTGACACCTGATAATACATCAAGATTACTTGATATTAGTAATAATCCATCACTTGGTGGATCAGTTCCAGATAGTTTCTGTATCAACAGGATCAACATTATCAATACTAATATCGGTAGTATTCCAAGTATGTTGTGTACAATTTTGAAAAATAACTATTTATTTATTTATTTAATTATTTATTTATATTAGATTGTTATTGGTGTTATTATAATGATGTATCTGTTATTAGAACAGATTTACCATTGCCCGCTGGATTTACATGTCAACCAACAATCGATCAAACTACAGTTTACACAAAGGGGTTCAAAACTAATATAACTGGTAATTTACTCGGTTATGGTATTAATCAAACAAGTTATACTCTAACTCCTGTAGTTCCACATAAAATTTTAACGTAACTATTTATTATTTATTAAAATGATTTATTTTATTAATTAATATTCTATATCTATCTATCTCTATCTATATTTAGATTATTTTATCCAACAAATGGTCAAGAACAAATATTATCATTTAAATTAAATGAGAATCAAGGTTATACTGTAACCCTTAGCGTTCTAGAAGTTGGAATTATTTTAACATCGGTCACTGCTGACCAACAACCAAACCAAAAGGTATTGTTCACTTGGTCATTTTTATTCTACAATAATAATCTTCAACACCAATTCATTGCATCTGGACGTAATTGTGCAATAGTCAGAACCCAATACAACTCTGTCACTGGAAGCTCATCAGTCACTTGTGAATTGGATATCAATCAGTTAAATACTGCAACTTATACTTTTATGGTATCAAATGCTCATAATCAAGAAACATTCATTGTTCCTTTTAAATGTATGTTATAGTAGTAGTAGTAGTTTATAAAAAATGGACTAACACAGCTATGTTACAATATTACAGATTATCCTAGATTGTTTTCAGGACAAGTTGATTCAAACAATCAAAGTTTGATTTACTTGTTTGGTGATTTTAGACAAAATCATTCTTTGGTAAATATTACAATCAACAGTAAAATACAATGTAGTGTTGTATCATCGACTGTGGATTCAATCAATTGTACATTATCAGAGAGTGCTGGTTATGGTCTTGCTAGTGTCAGTATAGGAGTTGATGGGTATCCATTTGAAGCAAAAGACTTTTTATATTTTACAGCTCCAAATAATAATAATAATGGTTCAACAACTACCACAACAACAGGTGGAGGCTCAACAACACCTCAATCACAATGCCAATCATCGACATCAAATTGTTATGGACATGGATCATGTGATGTAAAGGGTCATTGTCAATGTGACAGTGGTTATAATCCACTTGATAATTGTTTGACTAAGTGTATGTAGAAAAAAAATATTTATTAAAAATTAAAAACAACAAACTAATTATTATTTTTATTTAATCCAATAATAGTTACCAACACAACACCTACTACCAATTCAACAGCACCAACATCATCATTTGAAATTGATGGAACTAAATTTGATTTTGAATTGGTTGCTATTCAAGAAATTGATAATGATGGTAATGTAGTTGCAGAGTTGATGACAAACAGTTGGAATGCAACAATCAACAGTGACAGCTCAACAACTCTAGTAAACTATCAACTTGTCAATATTAGTAATGTATTGTACATTGACACTATAGTTGAAGCAATGATATCATTCTCATCACAAGCAAGAGATATCCAATTTGGAGATC
The DNA here is from genome assembly GCF_000203815.1 of Cavenderia fasciculata. NCBI lineage: Eukaryota > Evosea > Eumycetozoa > Acytosteliales > Cavenderiaceae > Cavenderia > Cavenderia fasciculata. The sequence goes on from NW_004457723.1 coordinate 434,433, forward strand.
AACTGCTCCACATCAACCCAAACTCAATCAAATTAGCATTGAATATCACCAATTGGCAATACAGCAATCTAATATCAACACTTCGAGTTGTATTTAGAACCGATGTCAATATGAATCAAACGATTGAATATGACTGCAAACAACAATCGATATCGACATTTTCATATGATCAACTATCATCAACCATTCAATATCTTAGAGTAATCAAAGATAACGTCCAATACAATGGTCGATTCATTGATTATGTATTATCAGATGGTAGACCAACATTCTCTAAAACAACATTAATCAATCAAACAACCAGTCAACAGTCATCAACAACAATGTCAACATTGATTGGAGTATCACTACCTCAATGTCAATCATGTCTTCTTGACCCTGATTTCACACCACTTTTCATCGACAACTCTCAAAGTGAATGTGATTCAACCAACAGTAAAACATGGAAGATTATTGTTGGTGTTGTTGTTGGTGGAAGTGTCTTGCTAGCAGCCATAGTTGGATGTGCTATCTATCTCAAAAATTCAAATTTCAAATACTCTAAACCTATCATATTTATGAAAGCACTTAAAAACAAGGTGTGAACAGTAGACATACAAATAACCTGACTACTTGTACAATAAAAATTAATCACTCCTTTTTTTTTTTTAAATACATTAGCAAATTCCAATCCTTCTAATGTTGTTGTATACCTTCATTCTTATTTATTGTTATTTGTTACTACTAACTAGTAGATCGATAGTCCATCCTTTGGTAATATTTAAAAAAAGGAAAAAAAACCTGGGCGGCACCAACAAAATTTTTAGTGATTCTGTTCTATGATAGTTTGTATTCACGCGTGATATGATACAGATATCTAGATCTTTGTTGTGTTGCGGTGTGACAATGAAGAAGCGAGCGACCATGGTCATGTTCATTGCATTCGGTCGAAATGGAGAAGGATGGATGGACAATTTCTTTTCTAATCATCAACAATGAAAGATAGAATCAAACAGATAACAACAACATTTGTTATTCTATTTTATTTATTATTTATCAGTCAGAGTACAACAATCACCACAGCCCAGGGTATCCCTGCCTCTGAATGTAAGTTTTTTTGTTCAACTGGGCAATAAATATAATATGATTATAGTTTCTAACAATGATTATTTGTGATGGTCTTTCTTTTAATATTTATTCTTTAGTAAACTCTGCAATATGGATCATTCGACAATACGGTAGCACCATTGTACAAGAAGAAGCGATCATATGTGCATCTCCAGCATTCATATGTTCAGGTGGTCATATCGTTAATGTGTGAGTATTTATTCTTTGTACAAAATTTGATTGAATCATTATTATTATTATTATTATACATATTTTGAGTTTGTTTGTTTGATATTAAAACTACTATCTATCTTTGTTCACTATATAGTTTAGTGAATGCCGCAACCACTACATATTCTGCATCTGGAGGGACGGGAATGCCTGACCCACTCTTGACGGTCATTGATTTACCGCAATGCACTAGATTCGACGTTCAACAAACCATCCCTTATATCGCTGATCGTAAGCAATCCCTTCTCGATAAATTAACTGGCCTTCCAAACCTTGCTACTTCATCGTACGTTATTATAATAATTTTATAGACTCTTATATTTTAATTTTTGTTAACAGTTGGTTGACCACTCCTATCATTTCCCATTTCACATATCCAGAATATATGAACAATCAATTCCAAATATTCCAGTTGGTTACCTTAGATACTTTCCTAAAATGACATCTATGACTTTGATCCTTCCAAACGTGACTGCATTCCACGAGAGTTCATTTGAAATAACAAGTCCTTCAATCGCTTCAATGACTCTCCAACTTTCCAATTTAAAAAATTTTCCATCGTTTACCAACAGTTCTACATCGTTGGTTTGGAGTTCATTAAAGACCTTTGTGTGGGGCATTAACCCTTCATTTGCCGTTGCCCCCATTTCATTGGATATGCCACCAACCGTTTTCGCACAATTGCAAACCCTTCAAATTGATATGATCACCGCCGGATTAGTTACCATCGCTGTCAGTTGTAAAACAATGTATGTCATTGATTGAATACATTATTATTATTATTATTATTAATATTTTGGTTTATTTATTAATTCATCCATCATCATATAGGAATTTTAATGGACTTGCAACTAATCGATATAATCTTACTGTTCAAAGACCAGAGGTTGTTGAAACACTGTATGTATTCTTTTTAAAAGTAAATTAAATTACTAATTAATTAATCTACAACCTATCTACTCTTCATTCTATAGAATATTGAGTGGTATTTCTACAGTTTCACCTCCGTTACACCTTTTTACAAATTTATTGACTCTGACCACCAATTATCCAAATACCATCACTTACCCTTTTTCAATATTTCCTCCAAAATTACAAAAAATGTTTGTATACATCATTTAGTTTGTTCTAATATTAATATCAAATCACTAACCATAAATTACTAGTACCAAATTCGATGACTTTATGACGACACTTCCAACTACTCCATTACCAACCTCTAATTTTAAATGGTGGCAATATCGTTCCTTGACAGAACTGACTATCATTCCATGGGAGGGATTGGCACCAGACAATACAACAAGATTACTCGATATAAACTACAACAATAAGGTTGCTGGTTCAGTTCCAGATAGTTTTTGTGTCAACAAACTCTGGATAACATCAACTAATATATCTAGTGTTCCAAGTAAGCAAGACAAGTTTAGTTTATTAATGACTATAATTATAACATTTGTTTAAACAAATATTTAATTCAATTTTTTTTTATTAGATTGTTTCTGGTGTTATAGGCAAGATACAACTATATTCCAAACAAGTTTGTCACTGCCTACTGGATTTACATGTACACCTACTATTGACCAAACAATCGTTTATACAAAGAAATATAGGGGAATTTTAACAGGTAACCTTCTAGGCTGGGGGAATGGTATCGATAGTCCTGCTCTTATTCCTATCATTCCACACAAAATGTTTGAGTAACTATTAATAGTAGATTCATAGTATTTTTTGAAAATATTATTAATATTAATTCATTTATTTAATTATTTTATTTAGATTGTATTATCCTACAAATGGGTTTATAACCAATACAACTATTCAATTGAACTCCAAGGCTCCTTATTTGGTCAATGTCAATGTTTTAGAGGTTGGAATTACAGTGTCGACTGCCAATGTCACTCAACTATTAAATCAAAAGGTTCAATTTATTTGGTTGTTTTATTATTACAATAGCCAGCTTGTTCACCAATTCCAATCGGTATCTGGGTTGTTGAATAGTACTTGTGTTATTGTTGCTTCACAATACACCCCCATTGAATTGATTCAAGCAACTATTACTTGTCAAATGGATTTCAATCCATCTATACATTCTGGTTCATCTTTTGGATTTGAAATATCAAATGATCACAACAAAGAATTTTACTCTATTCCTTTTACATGTATGTTAACTTTAATTCTATACCGATTTACAAAATTGTAATTATTAATTCCCTTTATGAATTCTAAGACTATCCAAGATTATTATCAGGACAAGTTGATTCGAATAATCAAAGCTTGATTTATTTATTTGGTGATTTCAGACAAAACCATTCTTTGGCAAATATTACAATCAACGATAAAATACAATGTAGTGTTTTATCATCGACCGTGGATTCAATTAATTGTACATTATCAGAGAATGCTAATTATGGTCCTGCAAGTGTTAGAATCTTGGTAGATGGGTATCCATTTGAAGCAAAAGACTTTTTATATTTTAAAAATAATAACAATAATGGTTCAACAACTACTGGTTCAACAACTACAACTACTGGAACAACAACAAGTGGAGGTGGACCAACACCTCAATCACAATGTCAAGTATCGACATCAAATTGTTATGGACATGGATCATGTGATGTAAACGGCCATTGTCAATGTGACAGTGGTTATAATCCACTTGATAATTGTTTGACTAAATGTATGTTTGAAAAATATTAGAGAATAATTATAAAGTTTGTGATTCTTTGCTAATTTATTTTTATTTTTGTCTAATAGTTACCAATTCAACACCTACTACCAATTCAACAGCACCAACATCATCATTTGAAATTGATGGAACTAAATTTGATTTTGAATTGGTTGCTATTCAGGAATTGGATACTGATGGTATGGTCATTGCAGAGTTGATGACAAACAGTTGGAATACAACAATCAACAGTGACAGCTCAACAACTCTAGTAAACTATCAACTTGTCAATATTAGTAATGTATTGTACATTGATACGATAGTTGAAGCAATGATATCATTCTCATCACAAGCAAGAGATATCCAATTTGGAGATCAACTGCTCCACATCAACCCAAACTCAATCAAATTATCATTGAATATCACCAACTGGCAATACAGCAATCTAATATCAACACTTCGAGTTGTATTTAGGACTGATGTCAATATGAATCAAACGATTGAATATGACTGCAAACAACAATCGATATCAACATTTTCATATGATCAACTATCATCAACCATTCAATATCTTAGAGTAATCAAAGATAACGTCCAATACAATGGTCGATTCATTGATTATGTATTATCAGATGGCAGACCAACATTCTCTAAAACAACATTAATCAACCAAACAACCAGTCAACAGTCATCAACAACAATGTCAACATTGATTGGAGTATCACTACCTCAATGTCAATCATGTCTTCTTGACCCTGATTTCACACCACTTTTAATCGATAAATCCGAAAGTGATTGTGGTTCCAGCAGCAGTAATAGTACAACATGGAAGATTATTGTTGGTGTTGTTGTTGGTGGATTCGCAGCCATTGCCATTGCTCTTGGTACTGTAATGCTCATTAAAAAGAATAGAATCATCTCTCGTCAAAACAAAAAAATGCAAAACAAATTAAAGAATATGGATATGTAACAGAAAGAAATAAAAGGGACAAGATACAAACAAGAATAAAATTATTTATTCTTTTGTTTTTAAAAAAAATTAACCTTTTTTTATAAAATGGTAAATTTATTTGAAGTAGCAGTTACAGATTCACCATGAACAATACGTCTAATAGCTTCAGCAAACATTGGAGCAACATTGATTACTTTAATCTTTGGACATTGTTTTACTTTATCATTGGTTGGAATGGAATTGGTAATGACCAACTCTTTCAACTCTGATTGATTTAAAGTTTCAATGGCTGATCCACTCAATTCTCCATGTGATACCAATGCATAAACTTCCAAAGCTCCTCTTTTCTTTAAAACTTTTGCTCCCAATGCCAATGTTTCTAAAAAAAAAAAAAGGAAAATAATAATAAGTAAAAGACTCTTTCTTACTTTCTTTTTTGTTTTTTTACATACCACAAGTATCAGCAATACTACCAATGATAATAGCAACTTTGTTTGAAACATCACCAACAAGAACCATATCATCAAGAGATTCTTTAGATTGTCTATCTAAAATGGCTAGATCACAATTTAATTTATCTGAAACCAATTTGGCTCTCTTTACCCCATCGACTGCTGGACTGACTACGACACGTTCACCTTTTATATGTTTTTCAATATACTTTACAATCAATGGTTCAGCATATAAATTATCAACTGGGATTGAAAAGAAACCTGATATTTGTGGTGCCTCTAAATCCATTGATATTACACGTTGTACTCCACATTTTTCTAAAAAGTTTGCTAAACCAAAATAAAACAAAACAATAATTAATTAAAATGTATATATATATTATTTGTTATTTATAATTTTACCAATTAATTTACTAACGATTGGTTGACGACCAGCCTCTTTTTTACATTGTTTACCATATGACCAAAATGGAATGACGGCTGTAATATGTTTTGCTGAAGCACGTCTAACAGCATCGACAATCACCAACAACTCCATTATATTGTCATTTATATTATTACAAGTTGGTTGAACAATATATACATCTTTTGATCTTATAGATTCATCAACTATTACTCTTGTCTCTCCATTTGAAAATTTACCTAAAACAAAAAAGAAAGAGATAGAGAATTAATCTCGAGCTATCATTATTGTTATGTACATAACAACAATCACATACCACAATCACATTTTCCTAATTCTATATTCAACTGTTTACATAATTGTTCTGCAAATTCTTTATGAGCTGTACCACTCAATACTTTAACTTGATCTATCATTATTATTATGTATTTAAAAAAAAAAAAGAAAACGAGAAATAAAAAGAAGAAGAAAGAGATTGATTGTATGTATGTATTTAGTTTATATATATATTTATGTACAAAAAGGAGAAAGAAAAAGAATAATGTTAATTAGTTTTAGTAGCACCAGGGGTGGTTATGCAAAATGGTAAAACGAATGAAAATGGTGGTGAAAATTTTGTTGTTCACCTCATGATCATGCAAAGACATTATTCAATTTCCCGTTGATCGGGTCGGGTATTTGGTCTCTATTTGATATTTTTAGTAACTACTTTTTTATTATTTTATTTATCTATCTATTTATTTACTATAATCAATTCTTTCTACTATTTAGAATAAAATACTAATAACAATAAAGATGATAGCAAAAGTTGGTAAGATGATTGATGAGGCAGCAGAATCAACTGGGAAAGTGATGGAAGCGCATTGTGGGGTAGTTTCAAAGTTGATGTTGGCAGGGGTAGCGAAATAGTCGGTTGGTTGCTTGGTGTTTGGTACGTAACCAATGACACATTGACCGATTCTATCACCAAAAGAGTTGGCAGTACCATTATCACGGAGGGCGTGGACAACGACAGAGTGACCTACAAACGAGGATGGGGCAGCAGTGCTGGTTGAGTTGATTTCACCAAAGTTACCAAAATAGTTGGTAGTCCAGTTGTAATAGGCGTTGCCAGAGGCGTCGTAGGCACAAATGTTACCCAAATCACCCAATTCACGAGAGGCGTCGTTGGGGAGGTTGTGAGTTTGGGTGGTGAGCTTCCAGTGACCACCGGTTTGAGAGGCAACGGTTGGGTTAATATCACCATAGGTGTGGATATGGAGACCGTGAGCAATGGTGGCGTTGAGACCTTCAATCTTGGAGGTGATACGGATAGAACCATCGGTTTGTTGTTGGAAAAAGACGGATCCGCTGACATTGTTGGTACCAATGGCAGAGAGTTGGCAAACACCAGTCAATCCAGTCAAGAGTGAGTTGGCAACATTGGTGACGAGTGATGCGTTGTAACCGGCAGTCGATGGGTTACCGATACCCAAAACACATTGTGATACAATAGCTCCAGATGAACCCTCAGTGCAAGTATCTTCGGCATTATGGATGGCAAAGCTATGACCAATAAGAGAGTTGTTACCAGTCAAAACAAATTGACCACCAGCAATGGTAGTTGAATAGTTTCCAGATGCATCAGTGGCATCAATATTACCAAGGGCACCATCAAAAATTGATGCTGTTGGTGGACATCCATAAGACTTTCCTGTTCCAGTTGAAAAAATACCTCCTGTTGATGTTGCACTTGAAATGTCTGCAAACTAAAAATGAATAAATTTGATTAAATTTGATAAATTAATTTCTTCTTATTTGATTTTTCTTCTTTTTTCTTTTCTTTTTGATTATTTACTTGTTGAACTGAAATACCATGCTTTCCAGTAAGTCCAGTAGCATTTACAACTACAATAAAAGTTCCCTTTATTTTGAGAAGAAAAAAAAAAAAAAAAATTAAAATTAAAAAAAAAAAGAGTTAGCATTTTTGATGATGTTCACACAATCAAAGATTGTCTATCTATTTATCTATATATCTTTTTTTTTAGAGTATTTGTTGTTATTTTTACCTCTGTTTCAGTTGAAATAATGCGAACATAACCAGAGACGGTTGAACCGGCGAGTGGTTTCAAAGCACATGAAGCAAGTTGAATGGTAGTTTGAGCTGATACAAAGCCTAACAAGGCAATCAATAAAAGAATTGAATTGATAATCTTCATTTTTAATTTATATATATATATGTAATATAAATGTGTATATATGTCTTGTTTGAACAATGAATCAAACAAGAGTGATATCGAGGGTATGTGGTTTGTTGGGAGGGAGATGGCCTTTTGAAAATAAAAAAATAAAAATAAAAAATTAATCATGATGCAAACTATTGGGGGGGGGTACCAAAATTCACATAACCCAACGGTTGCCCATTTGTGATTGGGGGTTGTACCGATAAAAGATATGTGGTGGTTTCACAAAGTAAAGAAGTTCTACTTTTAGGTCTGACGTTTAAAAAAATTTTTTTTATAACCAACTAAAAAACAAAAACCCATCAAACAATGAAATGAGAAGTTCACATCATAATAATTTGTTATACTAGTATCTAGATATCATGACAAGTAAAATCGAACAACTAAGAACAGAAGGAAACAAGGTAAAGAAGATCTTCTTTAATATTCTCTCTCTTTATAGTTTTTTGTTTTAACACATAACTACTTTCTTTTACTTTACTACTACTTAGAGATATAGTTTAAAAAAATTTAATGAAGCAATTGAAATATATAAAGAAGCAATTGAATTGGTAAAGGATGATGCAACCTTTCCATCAAACATGTCTGCATGTTGTTTTGAATTGGGTCAATATGATAGATCAATGGAACTGTCAAAACAAGTGATAGAAATGATTAGACTAGGAGGAGGAGATGATCCAAAACAATTGAGGAAAAAGAATCTTGCTCGTATTGCAAGAATCGTTCATTTACAAGGTTCAAAAGAAGATTTACCGATTGACGAGTCAATTTACAGAGGAAGATTTAAAAGATAAATCATTTGATTTTGAAAAGATTAAAAATCAACTAGTAGAAAATAATAATATTAAAGAGGAAGATTGGAAAAATAGAAAAGACCAAGTCATTGATGTTTTGAAATTACCAACTATATTGCCATCACGAGTATCAAATGTATTTGAATATTATGTTGTTGGACATGATTTTGCAAAGAGTGCAATCTATCCAAACAAGGATGGAGAAGAAGAGGAACCGGTAGATGAAACATTGATGATTGGTAGAATCAAAGAAATTGAAGAGGATCGTATCTTTTTGGACAAGCATCCTCAACTATCTTACTTTTATGGTGGTGTTGGAGATTGTCGTCATCCCATTTTTACATTGGCCGATTTAAATAGACAACTTGGTGGTAATGGTATACCTCCTCCTAATTGCAAGATACATTTTACATTGAATGATATTGTATCATCGGCACTTGCTAGAGCAACTATTGTCTATTTATTATTGGAAGAGGTTGGAAGATTTGATACGATTGAACAATTGTATAGTAACCCAACTGCTGCCAATGCAGCTGCTCTACTTTATTATGTGTATATTGGTACTGCCATCCCAACACCATTACACAGTATGTTGGTACAAAGATTAAAACAACTCGTTAAACTTGGTGATAGTGGTCAATTGCCAGAATGGTTATCGATTGACAAGAAAATATCATGGCCAAAGATTAGAGATGCTTTGGTTTATTGGTGTCAAGAAATGCCAGCTTCACTAGCCAACATTATTCCAATATCTAATCGTGACGCCTCAATGGATGATATTGATACTGGTAATGAAACTGTAACCAATTTACCACATGGTTTGACATCTCTATCATTACCAAAGAAAAATCTGCAACTAGAAGAACAAGTTAAAAAGGCATTGATGGATCCAGCCATGTTGGAACAGTTTGGTATCACCAATGAACAACAGAAAAATGAAATGTTGGATATGTTGATGAATAGTGGTCTTATTGGTGATGCATCTGCTGCTGCTGAAAGTCAAAGAACACTTTTACAACTAGTTCACGAGACTCAATGGTTTTTCGTCCTTGGGAATTTACCATTTCCACGCGTTGCAGCCGATTATGGTAATGAATTGTCACTTGAAATGGCTATAAAGTGTCAAGATATTTTACACACAATTGCTAAAAGGACTAAAGAGGACAGTGAACTTGTTCAAAAGTTTAATGTCACTATTCGAGACGAGGAAAATCCACATTTCAAGATTAATCCAACCTTTTTCGATGTTGAATTTGGTAAAACGGGTGCAGAAACTTCTAGTTTGGAATTTAAAGCATTGGATGTTGTAGCAAGTTTTTATCGTTATCAATGGATTGGTTTACCATCAACGACAACAACAACAAACAAAAATACCCTTTCATCATTTGATTATTTTATTCATGTATTTTATCAAGCTGCTCGTGGTTTTAATCTTTTGGCTTGCAACAATTCTTTGATGATTGAAATGTGTGGAGGAGATTATCAATCAGTTCTAGACAATGTACGTGACAATAAGGAAAAGAGAAAAGAATCTGGTATGGCTGTTGAATATGATGGTATCTATCTTAGTAATGTACCAGATTATACTGGTTATTTGGGTATATTTTCAGATGCCATTGAAATGTTAAAACCACTGGTTCAACATTCATATATTGGATTCAATATTCTTTTAAATACTGGACTGTGGAAATCATTGGATGATGTATTTTATACCTATCTTGGTATACCTAGCCTCGAAGATTTACCTCGTTATATTGGTGCGAGATCAGTTGGTAGTAATAGTGTTTGGGATGTAGTATGCGTTTCTCTGGAATGAATCTACCAATTCCTTTGGAGCAGCTTCTAACTCGTGATGAATTCATTGCTTGGTTGTCAAGATTATTTATTTTCATTGTCACTCCATCGGCAATTGATTCTAATCAACTATGTGTCATCAATTATCCAAATACATTGGCAACCTATTTCAAGTTTTTAGGTAGATTACTAAGAGTTGGGTATCCTGCACATTGGATTTCTGGTATGATTGAACTATTACTTGGTGGATCATTGTTTGCTCCAGAACCACCAAAAAACAAACGTGTCATCCCATCTGAAAAAAATCCAACCACCAAAAAAATGTCCATCACTCCTTGGTTGATTGAAATTCGTACACAAGCTGCATTATGGTTGGATAAATATCAAATTAGATTGTTGGATTATAAATTACCAAGTGTGGTCAGTGTCAAAAAATACAATTTTACTGTGGCACCTTATGATCTCCTCAACCTACCAAAATTGCATTGCGAATCTGGCTCGGTATTTACAAATGTACTCATGGTGGCCATAGAGTTTCCTCCCTATCAAGTTCACATTCCTAGAGCCATGGACAAGATAAATGATAACTTTAGACTCTCACTATTACATCCAGGCTATAACAAGATTGTCATTGTCACCTCGATTTTGTTTAATAGTACAACCAATGTTTTGTCTTTTTGGATGGCTGAATCGGATTATAATCATCTCAAAGCTCAAAATGCTACATTGTCAATATTTAGAAGTGATAATTGGAAAACTTTGACTCCAATTAATAAACTTTAAAGTTAATATTAAATAATTAAAAATAATTAAATAAAAAGAAAATAAAATAATTATTTTTAAATTTTTGGGCTGGCGTTTTTTTTTTTTTTAAGCATCTCATTTCGTGGCATCTACCTGTAGGGTGGAGCACTACTCTTTCGATTGCGAAGTTTTATTGATTGAAGTCTTTGTTTGACCAGCAATGGGAACTGAGTTTCCAAAGAAGAAACAAGTCCAATCTGTTTTTTGGGGTGCCAAATGTCTGTTCTATTTCCATCCAAGCAAAAATGGCAAGTCTTGGTGGGAGCTATTAGTTCTATCTGTTCATCAATACGACGGGAAGCTTCTTTACCTGTTGAATCGAGGGGGGGCTGAACGGTTCTGTGAGTTACGATCCATAGTTCTTTTGTCAGATTAGTGACCAGATCGTGACTGTTGGGGGGAGTGCCCAGTGTCACCATCCATATGTATGTGTGTGTCGGGTAATGGTTGGTGGTTGTGTCTACACCATGATTATCTATCTTGTATCGTTCTGTTGTTCGTATTGTTATGTTGTTGATTGATGTTTTGATGGGATGTTGATGATGTTCATTTCCAATTGTAATAGTAATGTGAATACTGTTTTCAAACTGTATTGACTTGTTGTATAGATAATTAAATTCCACCTAAATTATTATTCCTATTGTTTCGATACTGTTTTACTGTTGTATTGTGTTGATTAGAGAAGGAGATGGAGGAAGGAGCGAGATATTTTTTTTTTTTTATTTTTTGTTTTTTTTTTCTTGTTGGTGATCTTTGATATAGGCACTGCTTGTGCTCGCTCGCGCCCCTTATTTATAATAATGATAATGATATAAATAATTGAACAAGGGGGCACACTCGGGCAATTAGTTGTGGCTTTTAGTGAGTGTGAAAAGAAATAGTAATGTTGATAAAAGATAGTTGATGATTGAGTGAAGTTCTATAGTACTCTATACGTAATTCTCTGTTTCTATCTTTCTCTCTATTACAGAAAAATTCCAAACTCTTTTTGGGCTGGGGGCAGGGGTATTTTTGCGCTGCGCGGGTAATTGAGAACATCTTAAAGTCAGGATGGTGTAGTTGGTTATCACAAAACCTTAACACGGTTTGGGTCATGGGTTCGATTCCCATTCTTGATAAACCTTTTTGTTTTTTTTTGCTGCGGCTAGATCGAGTTTTATCTCGGTTTCTTCGATTTTGAACAAAACTGTACCAACAATAAACACGAGCCCATTAAATCTCTTTCTCTCTTCATCAACCTTCTCCTCCTCCTCATCCTCTTCACTCCTACTCTACCATATCTCATACAATGTATGCACAAACTTTGTAGGATGGTTGACAGGTGTCACGATTCATGGTTAACAAATCTATCTATCTTTTATGAATAGATTTTTGTCTATAGAGGGATAATAATAATAATATTATTATTATTATCCAATCATTTTTATGATCCATTTAAAATGATTGGTTAATACGATAGATACCTCATTTACCTTTTATCATGTGAATTGGAAAAATAAATAAAAGGTTTATTTATATAAACCTCCATCTCCTTTAGTTTACAACTATTTAAATATTATTTATATTCTATTTATTTATTCTATTTTAGTTGGTAACACCTAAAAGTACCAAAAGTGAAGGTGATTTGGAACCTTCTTCGATCCATTCCTTCTTGGTAATCGTTTTGCTGTGATCCTTGTCAATCTTTTCGAAAAAAAAAAAGATCTCCTAATTGATATTTAAAGTTCCTAAATTTTCATACATTAATTCCCATTATTAAAAATAAAACTGACCATTTGATTTTTTTGAGTTACCAAGATCTGAATTCATTTGAATGTATTTTAATAGATTGGTCCTACTAAAAAAAAAAGAGAGAGCCCTTTTAGTTTTAGGTGGTAAGGTATATTTTGATAAAAATGAGAATAGCCCTATTTTGTACAGGATAAATTTTTTTTCTTGGGCATGATCTTTTTTTTTTCAATTTCTCAATGTGGTTTTGATGGAAATCTATAAAAATTGTGTTGAAATATAGCCAATAGTCTCCAATATAAGAATATCATGAAAAAATACCTCTTCTTGTCGGCATCAGCAAAAAGTTAAGGCCCTTATTTTTTTTACAGTAATTGTATTTTCTCGACGATGTTTTGATGGCGTTATTTTACTGAAAATCAAGAAAATATGGATGGGAATGTAGAAAATAACGAGTGATATAAGAATATCTTGAAAAAATTCCACCTGATGGTTAAAATAGGCAAAAAAGCTCATACCGGATCTTTTTGTCCAAATGATTGTTTGTCCCAATGATGTTTTGGTGGTGCGGTTATGATGGAAATGAATAAAAAGTGGTTATAAATGTAGAGAATAACGAGTACTATAAGAATATGATAAAAAAACTCGGATCGGAGCCAGCCGCAGCAAAAAAATACAAAAGATATCCGGTTTGCCAGGATTGAACTAGCGACCAGCTGATGACTTTTTAATACTACAGTCAGCTGCTCTACCACTGAGCTAAAACCGGAATGGATGCCCCCTGCTAAAGCAAAATCCAAAAGATATTTTAAAAGTAAAAATAAATTAAATATTTATTATGATCTCGACCTTTTTGTTTTTGATATAAATCACACGTCATGTGCAAAGGTTTAAACTATTATTATTAAATTTGTCTTGAAACAAATGGAGGATGTAGTTGGACCAATGCAAGCAATTGGGAAGGAGGATATGCACCAGACCCCAATGATATTATCGACTTTTCAAACAATGAATTTGAAGGTCCACAATTAATCTCTTCAGACGTTGACTCGCCCACATTCTACCTATACCCACACACACTTGATCCGTCCATCACTCGCAGGCTCGCTTTGGGAATTTATTGAAGCATTGGATCGGATTCCGCTTCGCGTCCTCCTATGAGTGATTTAATTCTTATATTTATTACAACATTTATTCTCTCATTTATTTCTTTCCAATTATTCCTTATTATATTATATTATTCTTTCTTTCAAAAAAGTAGAGAAATAGAGTAGTAGAATAAAAATAAAATAAATAAAATAATAAATGTAATAATAAAAGTAATGTTTAATGAAAATATCTATTGTTCAATTAATCAAGGAAAACGGATAAGCATCATATCTTTGGGACTGTTGACCGATCAAATGGTGTAGCAACTTAGAAACGGATAAGCATAAGATATTTGTGTATTGTTGACGGATCTAATGTAACTAACTGATAAACGGTGTGTTTATCTTATTTGTCATGAAAAAATCAGAGAATGAAAATAATAAAAGTGGAAATGTTTAATGAAAACATCTATTGTTCAATTAATCGAGGAAAACAGATAAACATCAGATCTTTGGGGAATGTTGACGGATCAAATGTGTAATTAACTAAGAAATGGTGGAAGAGATTTTATTGATGCAAAGGAAATATATTATTGGTTGGAAGCTAAAGTAAAGAGGAGAACATATTGTGTAACAGTTTGAACTTGTTTGGAAAGTTTTGTTGCAGATTGTTTAAAATCCGAGTACATGTCTTCAGGAACAACAAAATAGAGATCAACATTGGGTGGATTGCCGAGTTGATCGACAATGTTTGACAGCTCTTGCATCAATGGAGGATGAGTTGAGGAAACTGTAACTTGAAACAATTGTGTTGGTTTGATCAAGCTGTCGACCACTGGGAAGTTGGAGTAGGTTGGGAGGAGATAGGCACCAGTCGCAGAAGATGGTTTTGAAATATCGTTGATGGATTTGATATCTACAGAAGGGAGAGGCTTGGGGATAACAACATCGCTCTCTTTGCCAGTATTGTTGTTGTTCAGTAGTCTTCTTTTGAAAGTGCCGCCTACTTGAAGCTTTCGATGCACAACACCTTCAAAGAAAGATCCGCCAAGTGGAGAATGAAGAAAGCGTGGGACCGTCAGCTCTTTTGTGATTCTGTCCATGTGCAGCTTCTCTGTCTCACGCACTACAATTCGAGCCACGTACTTTGATGAGAACCGCAACTCCATCTGAGAGTATTTGGCAAACCCTGGTACATCTCGTGGAATGATTTGGATGACCTTGTGGCTACCTGGTGCCTGTGTATCCTCTTGACCTACACTCTTGACGCACAAGTCCAAATCCAATGTTGGTATGACTTGGTCAAGTGTTCTTTGGAACTCTTGATCATGTGCTTTCTCCAAAACGAAACGGGGGATTCCGCCCCACTTGTTCCAAAGCTGATCAAGCTCAACCTACAAAATTGTGGTGTGAGAAAAACAAAGATATTGAAATGAGAACTGAACATACCTGTGTTACCGATGGGTATAACAATGGTCTGACAGTATCAAGTTCACGCTTCTTCCAAGGAGGGAGATATCTTCTTGTTGAGTCGGCATCCTTGAGGAATTCTTTGTACTTGCTTGGATCTGGTGACGAGACAACGATAGTTTTGGCAGCATGGTTTGACACATCGAGACTATCGACCAAGTAAAAAGTCTTTTTGTCCTTGAGGTGGGGAAGAACGTCACTGTGCGAGAGAGTTCTCAAGACCACAGGCTTCACATGTTGGTCGTAAGTGTAAACATAGTATGCATCCTTGGTGTCAGAATGATACGAGCGAACTACGATTGTGGCCTTCATTTGCGAGATGACCCACATCATATAGTAGATGAATACCGACTTGCCGATACCAGGGTTTCCTGTAACAACAAATGCACTGTTGATTGAGCTTGTAGCAGGGGGTGAGGTTGGTGTTGATGGTGTTGTAGAAGGAGATAAAGTGGATTCATATCTTGTAAAGTCAGCAAATATAAGTTCCTTTAACTTTACATAACATTTTCGAATAAACAATGACGATCTCTTCTTCTCATTACCCAAAAAATGAACACCACTGGGAAGTCGAAGAATCGAGTTGGGATCAACTTTTAAAGTTTGAAGGTGCTCCCAGAATACCTGTGCAGATGGCTCGGCTCGTTGGAAGACACTATAAATATATAAAAGAAAAGAAAAGAAAAAAAGAAACAATAAATGATTAGTAAATGAACATTTTGTAAATTACTATGTGAGTGAGTGTTGTGTCATACCTTGTTGAGCGGGTTGGGGTTGTTGTTGATTGGGTTGTTTAAAGTAGTCTTTGAGCTTAGTAATATCGGCGGGGGCAAATCCAATTTGTATGAGCAGATTAATCAAACTGGCATCATTTACAGCACTATTAATAGAAGCTATAGTATTATAACCACTGTTTAACAGAGATGTGGCTGTAATAGAGGTGCAGCCAGCCTTGGACAGTATTAAAGCAAGTGATTGTTCTGTTTCTATTACGAGTTGGTCTGTTGGTGCAGAGGATGACATTATTGCTCTTCTATCTCTATAACTAACAACAAATAATAATAACAAATAAAAAATAACAAGAACATGAACTTAAATGATATAAAAATTAAATTCTTTTGTATTAATATAATTAAAATGTCTAATAAGCATCAGATGTCAAAGGTTGAGCAGTTAAAGATACAACTATTTGAAGCACAAAGAGAAGAATCAATGAAAAAAGCAGCAGAAATATCGCAATTAGGTTCCTGTGGGTCATCAAACGACAACTTTTCATGCCGTTTATTAAACAAATGATGAGTAAGTGCAACTCACAGCACGCTATAAATGATATCAAGAAATATATTCTAACCTACTTCCTCAAGTTAGCTGATTCACAATGTGTATTGATGTGGGATCCAATGAGCAAGAAACACAAGTCATTTAAGTACAACGAGATTCAATCAATGTATTTCATCAAATCTTTGGTTGTAAAATATGAAGGTAATACATTTAATATCAGAAAATGGTTCTTTGAAGACTATGACTATTTCTTCTACACCACAATGGAACGAATGGGATGCTGCTGCGACACCAACTACATATTATCCATTGTCAAAGATACTCGAACGGTCTCAACAGGATGGTGGGTATGCTCAATGGAGTACAACAATGGTGCAAGCTGCTTTCAATGCCGGTTCATTACCATGTGCAACTCTACTTTTTAATAGATGGATCAACTTTGCTGCACTGTGGTGTTGATCCTCTCTATCGTCATCCAAGCCATCAAATCATTTGCAGCTTGTAAACGATCGTCAGAGATGTTAATGAATATAACTGTACCATCTCTACCACAAAGGATATCCTTCGTAGTGCTCATTTCAACCTCTTTGTTGATTTGTTTACTACTCTATTCAACACCAATAACATCTCTTCCAACTCTTCATCCTCCTCCTCTTCGGACCATCAAAGATATTTCATGGATCAATATTTAGAATGGTTAAATACAATTGAAATGATTGATTTTATTGAATCAAAAATTAGTACACAACAACAACAACAACAACAAGATAATAATAATAATAATAATAATAATAATATTAAACAATTTCTTTTACCCAATTCCTCTTCATCCTCATCCTCTTCTTCGTCCTCTTATCAATGGATTTATTTAAAATGGATTTATTTAAAATGGATTTTAAAATCAAATAGGATCAATCGAATATCTTTTGATAAGGGACATTCATACAACATTTTAAAGGAGTTTATAATCAATTGACATCTATCACCAACTAGACACAAAAGTTATAATGATTTCTATATGTTAAATTATATATTGAATATTGTACTAGTTAACAACAATACAAGAGCATTGACATTTATGAGCAAATTTAGATGATGATGCTCATAAATGTCTAAATTGATTTTGTTAAACTTTCAAATAGTACTTCACCAACGTCGACGACAACATTGAGTATAGATTGTACTTTACAAAAATATGGTCGAGTATATAGTACCAATCCATCATACTCTTTAGCATGCTATTCTTCCATCATCCCAATTTGATCCATTTTCATCTAATTGGAAATCTAAAAAAGAAAAAATAAATTAAATAAATTTAAATTAATCCATTAGTTGATTTGTAATTTGTTGATTTGATTTGTTTTGTTTTTTTTGGTTAAAATAAATTTTTGTTTTTTATGAATTTGTCTTCAAAGGAAAATTTGACTAGTTGTTGACACATTTTATAAAATGTTCTTCGCACTCTCCTTTCGACATGGTTAATCAAACATAAACAATCATTTTCCTCTACCCGTCATGCACACAGAGATGCACATCTCTCACCATGGATAGTGACCCAGCGGTCATCCCTCTCTCTCTATCATCAATCCCAATCACCGACAACTTTGATTGCCTACCAAAATACTATTATAAATATAGCTCAAGAGGATGATCACTATTTATCAAATATCATTAATTTAAAAAATTATCTCACCAACCAAAGATAACTACATTAATTGATAATATTATCTCTCCATCTACTCTAATTTATAATTACTATCTGTCTATACCATTAATATTATCACTCCATCTACAATTTATTCAATCAACAATATATAATTAACAAAAATATTATTATCTCTACCATTCTACATCAATCCAATCAACAACAATGGTGAGACCATACTTTTCTAGCTATAGAAGAAAAAAAGGTTATGTTCCTTCGTCTCTAGCTCTTCCCCCTCCCCCTCTACCTCTACCTCCATCGCCACCTCCATCGCCACCTCCACCGCCATCTCCATCACCATCTAGTCGCCGTCGTGTAGCCTTGAGTTCACAAGACAAACATTTGAACAAGCTACTCCATTCTTCACGTGGACGATCCTCGAAAGCAAGTTTTACAAAGAAAAAGACTGGAGACAATGAATTGGACCTCCCCTTTTTGGTCGCAACCACTCAAAACCAAAAAGAATTGTGTCTAATCCTCGGTGTTAGACTACGTTTTGAACCCAAGACCAACTTTAAGAGTAGTGCCGACAGAAGAGCCGACTCTGTCAGCTATGAAAAGACCAACACTCATCTGGTTTGCCTGGAAGTGAACACTGCCGCCAAATGGCGTCCATCTGACATTAGCCGCTTGATCCAAGAGTTTCATGAACCAGACCATCCAACGGAACAACTCGAATCTCTCTTTTATCGTAATGGAATGCAATTCCAATTGGATAGAATATTTATGTCTACAAAAAGCATAAAGGATAGAAAGAGTGACAAAAGAGTATTGTTAGGAGAGCACGAAGTCAGTTACAACTTTTTTGTACTCCTCTTTTACTTCCAACGTGGTCGTAGTTGGTACACTCGTGCTATTCTCGGACCAAATCGAAAATGGTCCAGCAGATGTCTATACCCAACCATCGGGAGTATCACCTGAGAGACTCAACGTCCTCCACAACTACACGCTTGAGAACACTGTCTTGATCGACAGTCGTTGCCAATCGACCAATTGCCGCTCCATTTATAGTGATCCAGAGGATTACACTTGTGGAGACGGCAATTGGACAAAGCTCAAGTTTTACTATGTCATCTATTGTCAACGTTGTCTCAAATCAAGTCCACCAACCATTCCAATGTATTACGAAGACTGGCTCAATGTCAACCAAAAGTTGGAAGACAAGGTTCTTCAAGAAGAGGCAACCCGTATCAGGTTTGTAAATTATGCCAGAGTACTCTTGGAGGAGATCAGAGTTGGTCGTATCACATTGAAACAAGCTATCAGATTGGTCATCAAAAACATTGAATCAATGTCCTTTTATCAAGATAATGAATAATTTGGTATATTAAAAGTAGAAGAGTTGGTTTTTAAAATAAATAAATTATAAATATTTTTTAAATGTACCAAAGTTTTGTTTAATTTATTTCAATATCTTTTTATTTTATTTAATTTTTACAAATTTAATATTTAATATTCATTCTTTATTAAATAAACATCTCTATAAAATCATTGATCTTGACTAGTTCTCATTTATCTATTTTTCTTTAGCTAAGAGGATTAAAATAGATATTTATTTATAACGCAAGAAGGTCTTTGCCCAACAAGCGAATTAATACCGAAAAAGTTAAAATCAATGAGATATTTAAAGCAAAATCCAAAAGATATTTTAAAAGTAAAAATAAATTAAATATTTATTATGATCTCGACCTTTTTGTTTTTGATATAAATCACACGTCATGTACAAAGGTTTAAATTATTATTATTAAACAAATCTTATCACACTTTTATACAAGAATGAAATTAATATCAAATTTATTTATTATTTATCTATTTGTAATCTTTAAAGTTTCAAGTCAAACCATAGTAAGATTCAAAGAAAATATCAATTGTCTTGAAACAAATGGAGGATGTAGTTGGACCAATGCAAGCAATTGGGAAGGAGGATATGCACCAGACCCCAATGATATTGTCATTATCGACTTTTCAAACAATGAATTTGAAGGTCCACAATTAATCTCTTCAGACGTTGACTCGCCCACATTCTACCTATACCAACTCAACATGACCTGTGCATTTGGTCAGACCAACGGACTCACCCTAGCCCTCTACAACCAAGACATTCAATTTACCAATGTTGTATCACTCATCCAAGGAGCTTCCATTCATTTCAAACAAAACACAGTCGTTCGTTTTTTGGATGATCTCTCTGTCGATGGAAGATTACAAGCCGATCAAAATGTCTCCATCTCTTTGTTTAATCTAGATTCAACCTATAGATCTACCTTTTACTTGGGTTGGGATACATCTCTGACTGCAGCTGGTTATGTCAATTTGGCAGGTAACTTTAAAGCCTCTGGAAGTACCATTTCATTTGGTTCTGGTATTGTTTTCTTGTCTGGTGCCGTTGTTTTTACTGGTGGCAACTTTGTGGCCAATGGAACCATCAATATCGAGCAAGGATCAACCGTCGAAGTGGAAGGAGACTTTAGCGTACCAGTTGGTTTGGTTAGTCTCTTGTCTGGATCCCAACTATTGATTGAAGGAAGCGTCCTAGTTGATAGAATGGAGATTGAAACCTTGTCAACGTTTGATGCAACTGCCGATTCTAGACCCATCATGGTATTCAATAGTATAGAGTCTGCTCCAGGTTCAAGTATCTACATTTCAGAGTATCGTTTGATCAATGCCAAATCATGTGACATTCAAGGAGCCATCAACATTTTTGGTTCATCTGCCATATTCTCTCAAGGTAGAATATCGGATCTGACAGTTACCAATCCAGTCAGCTACGTAGTCCTAACATCGATATCACTCGATTCATTCTCTGCCAACAAGACCTATGCCACCAAAGACCTCTATACCCTATTCATCGAGGGTAGCTCCAGACTTGGCGCCATCAATGCAACCAATGGTATCATTCAAGTCAATAGTGCCAGTCTAGACTTGTACAATGCCGAAATCATTGCAACTTCAATCTCTATTGGTGCAGGTACCAATGTCTCCCTTGGCAATACCTATATTGAATCCAATGATATTTCATTTTCAGGTGCATCCATTCTCCTAACCCAAGATTCAACATTGGTCGGTACAGTTGATATTTCCACCTCTCTCCTAAGTATTGGTACTAGTAATCAATTAGAGGTTCGTGGTGATTTACTTTTTGGTCCACAATCCATTGTAGATATTGTCGTAACAGCTCCCAATACCAATCCATCACTCTCTTCCATCAATGTTCAAGGCAACTTTGAATTTACTGGTACTAGTTTTAATATTCAAAGTTTATCTGCTGTCAGTAGATTACAAACTATCAATTATGCCATTCAAGCTACTGGTGATATCTCTATTGACCCTACCATCTGTACTTTTAAACCAACAGATAGTGATTATAAATCTTATTTCTCTTTAAAATCAATTCAACTTTTAAATTATTTAACTTATACTTTAAAATAAAAAAGAGTAAATAAAAATGATTACATAGAATAATATATGGTATTTACATTTGTTTATTATTATTTTGGAGTTTGAATTGATTTTGATGAACCAATAATAGGTTGACCTAATTTTCTTTCCAATGTTGGTCTACTTGGTGGGAATGAAGAGGTAGAAATAAATGATGTTGATTGGTTATTATTATTTAAAGATGATTTTGGTGATACTGCTGGTGATCCACCACTACCACCATTTCCGCTACCACCAGTCTTTAAACTAATTTCTTCATATTTTCTAATAATATCTCTAGCTGATGAAATTAATGATCCACTACCATTTGTACCAGTACTTCTACCATTTGGTGATGTTGGAGGTGAAGATACACCTACTAAATTACTTGATTGATGTCCATTACCAATAGAGGACGAAGAGGAAATGGATAAATCTGATTGTGTTGTTTTTTTTTTACTATCTACATTGTTGTTATTTTGTTGTTGTTGTTGAATTACACTTTTTCTACGACTAATAGTTGGTGATTCCTTTTTCACTTCAATTCTATTATTTTGATGTAATAATTTTTTGATTCTATCTTGTAATGTTTTTGGTGGTGGTGAATTTGAAATGTCTTGTACAATATTTGTTGTTGATGTTGATGATGACGTCGTGGTTGGTATTGAAACAGATAAAGTTGCACATAATTTTGTTGGTTTTTTATCAACTATAGTTGTTGTAGTTGATGATACTATAAACTTGTCTTGTCTTGATAGATTAGGTGATTTTGGTTTATATGGTTTTTCCTCTTCTATTATTATTAGTGTTGTTGTTGTTGTTGTTGTTGGTTCATTATTGGTTGTTGCTTTTAATTTATCCTGTACATTTGAATCTTTAAAATTACTTAGATTACCATCGATTTCAGGATTCCAAGGTCTTGGAAAACTATAATCTGTTTGTAAAAGTAATTTTTTTGGTTCTCCCATTTGCCTATGTCTTTCAATTTCCTCTTCCGATTGATATGGTCTTGGAAAGGAAAGTAATTCAGAATCTTGGAAATTTACAATTGAATTTATAAAATTATCAGGTTCTTGATCTATTTGTAATTCTTGATATGGAGTTGGGAATGATAAATTTGATATTGATTCATTATTATTATTATTATTATCTATATGTGTATCTATTTCTATTTCATCATCATCACCTTGATATGGACGTGGGAATGAAAAATTTGATACCTTGTTATTATTTATATTATTATTATTATCTTGATCATTTTCAGGAATGTATGGTCTTGGAAAAGAAAATTTATCTGAATTATTATTACTATTATTATTACTGTTATTATTATTACTGTTATTATTAATACTTTCAACATAAGGTCTTGGAAATGAAAATTTATCTGAATTATTATTACTATTATTATTATTATTATTTAATTGATTATTTTTAATGACAGTAGCAACATAAGGTCTTGGAAAAGAAAATTGACCATTTTCTGATAGATGATGAAGAGTTAATTCTGGTGGTTTAAAAGTTCGGAGAGGTGGTAGATCAGGTTCACCCAAATCTGGTAAATGATCCAATAAATAATTTAAAAGTTGTTCTACCTGTGAAAAGGTTGGTCTTAGAGAAGGTTTGGTTCGACAACAATGAAATACCAAATCCAAAAAATCATTTGGACAATCTCGTGGTACCTTTGTTTTGATAAATGCTTGATCAATACCTAGATTTTCATCACGTATACGTGGTGACAAACTAATTCTTGTAATTAATTCAATCAATACTACTCCAAATGAAAATACATCACATGATTTATCATATTCTTCTCCAATTAATACTTCTGGTGCCTAAAAAAACAAATAAATAAATAAATAAATAATATTTTCTTTTTTTTTTTTTGTTTAAAGTTTCATTTACCATCCAATCATCAGTACCACAAATAGTCATTTTACTTTTACTTTTTGTCATTTTTCTAGCCAAACCAAAATCACAAACTTTGATTGTCCAATTTTCAGAGACCAAAAGATTGGTAGATTTTAGGTCACGATGAATGACATTATTGGCATGTAAATAATCCATTGCCGATGCAATATCACGTGCAACCAATAATTTTAATCTCCATGTCATTTGAATGGATTGATTCTTTATATACCAATGTAAATCACCTCCATTTACCAATTCAGTAAGTAGAAATAATGATCTCTCCTTTTCTGCAATTCCATAAAATTGTATTACATTTGGATGTGAAAACCTAGAGAAAAAAAAAAAAAAAAAAGTAAATTATTATTATTATTATTATTATTAATTTGATACTCTATCATTTCTCTCTCTCTCTCTTTCTACTTACATTTTTAAAGTATAAATCTCTCTTTCAATAAATTTTAATAATTTATCCTTATTTGGATCATTTTCATGAATGGTCATTTTCTTGATACCAATCTTTTTGCCATTGAGGAATCCAGCAAATACTTTACCAAAGCCACCACTACCAACTTGATCATGATCATCAAACTTTAATTCTGAATAATCAATCGTTCTTGATAGTCTCTTTCCATCTTTACTTGATAAAAGTAATGACATTCTTTTGTAAAAGTAAAAAAAAAAGAAAGAAGTTTATTTAACTAAATGAATGAATGAAATGTTAGTGTAAGTATATATATTGAATTGAATTGAATGATGATTAATAATGATGATGTTGATTAATGATGATGATGATGTTGAATCATAATTCTAATTATAGGTTCAAAGATTTTCACTCTCTATCTTCTTCTTCTTCTTCTTCTTTGCTTGCTCACACGCATATAACACACATAGTGTATGTAATGAATGAATGTAATGTATTATCTATCTATTTATCAATACACTCAAGTGTATATGCTCGTTTTTAAAAAAAAAACAATCTACAACCTGTTTGCTAGCTAACCTAATTATTGTATGAATATATAAAGTAATATGATCATACCTATTATTCTCTCTAACTGTATTGTCTTCTTATTATTATTATTATTTAATAAAGTATGAGGTATGATTAATGAATTGTGAACTCCCTCCAAAGTTCTAAAATTCTTTGTTTGTGTCTATTTTTTATTTGTTTGTTTGTTTTTAAATCTAAAGAATGGTGAAGGGCGGGCAGCTGGTGTAAATCGGTGGTTTTTTTTGCAATGCAGTGTTTTTTGTTGTTTTTTGAGCACAAACACGTGATTGATCGTGACAATGATCGATCGCAAGAGTAGTTATATTATATTTGTGTTTATTGATTTTGAGATTGATCTTTTGATAATTGTAATCTACAATATTTCAATGATTCGATTGCAATGGAGAGATCGGTAGATTGAGTCATCCAATTGACAAATGCTGCACGGATACCGGGTTGCCCATTATACATGGTTGGTGTACAACGAACTTTACCGTGTCGGTCGAGAAGCTCGAGGAATCTATTTCTAAAGTGTACTAGTTGTTTGGTGTCATAATGCTCTCCCAATCCATCCAATGCAAAACATACAACATTGAGATGTACAGGTGATAATAGTTTAAATAATATCTGACTTGGTGATGACGATGATGATATATTACTACTACTAGAGTCACTAACCCATTTACCAAGAGATTGAGCAAGTTCAACATTTCTTTCAACTATATTGACCATTCCACGACGACCATATGCTTTGAGTGCCATCCATAAAGGGAGAGCTCTGAAGCGACGTGAATTCTCGGGTGTCAGATGAAGATAGTTGTCGGGTCGACAGATGGGATCGGCGAGGTAGGGAGACTGGTTCTTGAATACTTGTATTTGGAGTGGGAGATGTTTTCGTTTGACAATTTGACATGCACTGTCGTACGGTGTGTTTAGGTATTTGTGACAATCGATAGTGATAGAGTCAGAGAGATCCCAGCAATCTAGGTAATGTCTGAATCGCGGTGAGCATGCTGCCACGCCACCAAATGCCGCGTCCAAGTGCACCCAAAACCCAAATCTCTCACGCAGTCTAAACAACTCGCGTAAATTGTCAAAGCAGACCGTGTTGACTGTGCCAGCCGACGCTAGTACAATGGTCGGTGTGGAGGGATCGCGTAACAACGCCTGTTCGAGTTGCACCATATCAAGCTCTTCAGAGTCATGTTTGGTTGGTATGGTCTCTAATTTATTTCTTCCAATACCGAGCATACTCAATGCTTTGACACTACTACTGTGGGCGTTGGCAGTCAACAGACGTATCTTGACACCGTCCATTCCATTCTCTGCTACATCGATCGACTGTTTCTCGCCAACCCATTGACGTGCAATAGCCAACCCAACAAAATTAGCCATCGTAGCGCCACTGACAAAGCTGCCTGTAAAAGATTCATTGTCACTCTCTTGTAAACGATGGTCTTGTAACCCTAGCAATTCCAGTAACTGTCGAATGGTTAGATGCTCGATGGCAGCAGACACAGTGTCACCCGATAACTGTGCATTCTGATCGATTGTACTGCATGTCCAATCTCCAACCAATGAAGCAGGTGTCACACCACCCACTACAAACCCAAGGTACCGCGGACCAGCACTTCCCGACACACCATCACCAAATCTCTTCCAAAAGTATTCCAATGCCCTCGTTGCTCCTATTCCCTCTTCCGATAATGATAAAGAGGAGGAGTCATGATTATCATCAGCAGTATTTATCTGTTGTTTGTCATAAGGTGCACAAACAGGTCTATCACCAATCGTCTCTATAAAATGTTGATTCAACTCTTTTGCTCTTTCCAATATCGATCCTATATTATCTAAATCTTCTTTTAATTGTTTATCTAAAAATGATATCATCCTATTACTCTACAACTAAATATACTAAATATAATTCAACTAGTTCATCTTTTCATCATAATAATGATGATGAACATTCAAAAAGTTTCATTAATGAAAAAAAATAAATATTAATATTAATTCACACCTTTTGATATTTAATTTCTTTGGATTTATTGTATCCTACATCTCTAGAAAACAAGAAATCAAATCATTATCATAAGGATAAAAGTCAAGGACTTTTGTTGCAGTACGAGTATTGATGATAATATCTTTTTTTGGCTACCGTGCAAGGTCGCTCCTATGCCCAAATCGGTGAAAGACGCACCTCCAAATCTTGTCACGACACGTTTTTTGGTCTGATTTTTCGATGATCGGAGTATCAATACTGTCACTGATTGATTCATTCACATGCTAGTGGCCACCCTGTTTATTTTTATCCAACCCATTCAACGAAGAACACCTCCTCAGGTGCCTCTAAACACCACTCAACAAACATAAAGAAGATTCTTCTTATCTATTACTTTTATTTAATCTCTTTCACACATAGCATAGCCTTCAACTAGATAATCCCTCTAAGATTTTATCTATTCTATTTATTTATTTGAAAAAAAGGTAAAGAGATCTCTCGAGTAAAACAAACAAACAAACAAACAATAATAACAATAATAACAAATAGTCAGATGTATCTGTGTTGTGTTCAAAAAAAACACTCTGTTCGTAACACATATATTGATATGTGTATCTCACCACCCACCCACCCCTCCTCTACACTCTCTTGAATTACCACACCATAAAAAGACAGATAGATATATAGATAGATTGGATGGATGTTTGATATTTTGTACTCACACCACATGATGTGTATCGTCGCCGACGAACTACAACTTGTCATTATTGTTATTTACACTCTTTTCTTTCTTTTTGTTCACTTTTTATTATTAATGTTGGTTGCTGGTTTGGTGTTTGTATTCCAATAGAAGGTTTTGTATTTTTAGAATATATATATTCATATATATAAAGAAGAAGTAAACAACACCAACAACATATAATAATAAGGAGGGAGAGAGAGTTTATATATATAACAAACAGGTTGTGACGTATGTACTTTACTTTACTTTTTGTGCAATTTTAAAGTGTCTATTGTTTTTTTTTTTATTTTCCCCTTCATACACACGCACACACACTCACACTTTGGATAGTTAGTTCAACATGTTGAAGATAGATGTATATATAGAGGTAGAGGATGGACAGATTTATAACACAGTGGTCAAAGAAGGGTTGGTAACAACATCATCATCATCATCATCAACAACATCACTATTAATCAATCAATCAATCATTTAAAAGATTGAAAGAAAGAGGAGGGATTGGATTAACAAGGTGGTGTAGTTGATGATGATGATGATGATGATGATAATAATGGATGGATGATGATTATTGGATATTAAGAGATTGGAAAAAGATGTAAAGATGGAATAGATAGTATTTTAATTCATGCATCAAGTCATTTATCTCTCTCTTGGACACAATGTGAAGAGAACAGAACAGTGGTCTACTACAATCTACCCGCATATTTACAACATTCAATTGACATGATGGATGATTGGGTTTGGATTTGGAAGATCATAACATAACATCACCAGAACCTATTATTTATTTCCTTGGAAATTTATTGTATTCTACATCTCTAGCCAACAAGGAATCATTATCATTAATTGAACCATTTTAAAATATTATTATTATTGTTATTATTATTGTGTTGTTGTTCCTTATTATTACACACTCTCATTTGATATTTATCTATCTATATTCATTATAATATATTTCTAACTTTTTATTATTATTATTATTTCTCCAAAAACTCTAAAATGTTTGTCCAAAAGTCCCCAAACTTTTTTTATAACCAACAACAACAACAACAACAACAATCGCCATTGTTTTTTGGAGCAAGTAACTCGACGACCAGTAGCAACCACAGTACTCCGCCAAGTCTCAAACAAGGATTCCAGCCGCCCAGTAACAGTAGCAGTCCAACCTACCAACTCAAACCACATCCAAGACAAGTCCAACAAGAACAACAAGAACAAATCCAACAATTACAACAACAAAAATTACAACAACAACAAAAACAACAGCAACAACAACAAAGACATTCACAAAGCTTCCAAGCATACCAACCACCACCAACACCACCACAACAATACTATAGTAACTCTTTGAAAAGTAGTTCTGGAAGTAATAGTAGTAAAAGTAGTAGTAGAAGTAACGTTTCCAGTAGTTCACTTGCCGATAATAGTTACCGTGTAAATAATAATAGTAATAGTAGTAGTCGTGGTAATAGTAGACCTGTTAGTCAAACTTATCAACAAAAACAAATCAATCAATACTTTAATCAACAACAACGATCACAATCTCAAATCCAACTTCCTGTTCATCAACAACAACCCAAAAGGTTCCAAAGATACAGTAATCAATTTGAATTTGTTTACGACTCTGATCATCAAGATTATCAACAACCACAATACTCTTATTATCAACCAAGACAACAAAAACAACATCAATCATCTTTAAAGTTAACTCAAACTTTATCTCCTCCTCAACAACAACAACAACAAACATTTAAACAACAATCATCTTTAAAACAAACTCAATATCTATCTCCTCCTCAACAACAATATCGTCAAGAAGAAGAAGAAGAGGAATATTATCAACAAGAGGAAGAAGAAGAATTTGAACAAGAATTTGAGGAAGAAGAAGAAGAAGAAGATTTTGAACAAGAGGATTTTGAGATAGTACAATCAAATCAATATCGTCAAAATCAACAAGACTTTGAACAAGAAGAAGAGTTTGAAGAACAAGAAGAGTATCAACAAGATCAAGAATTTGAAGAGGAAGAGGAAAGAGAATATTACGACGACGACGAAGAAGATAGAGAATATTACGACGAAGACGAAGATATGGAACCAACAATAGTAGAAGTTATTGCACCAAAGATTAATCACAAGGAGGTATCTTTGATTAATACACAAGCAGAAGATGGTAGTGTTCATAAATATTCTGAAGAAGAAAAAGGTAAATTCATTCATTTTTTAAACTCATTCATTATTTTCCAAGTTTATGTCAAATTATTAACAATACAAATCTTTCTTTTATTTTTTTTTTTCTTCATATTTTTAGTTGCTTATTCTAAATTTATATCTGAAAGATTAAGTGATAAAATTGTAGAATTAAAGAATTATATCCCAATTGATCCAACATCTGATCAATTATTTACAAATTGTAATGATGGTGTTTTATTAAAGTAAGGAAAATATAATATATAATATAATATATAATATAATATATAATATATATTAATTATTAATATCTATTTAATTTATTTATTATTTTCATACCTATTAGTAAATTGATGGAATCATTATTCCCAAGTCAAGTAGAATTAAAAGGATTAGTTATAAAGATTAAAATGAATCCATTTGAAAAAGTACAAAATCAAAATATTGTTATCAAGAATGCAACCAAGGTTGGATGTATTATTGTTAATATTGGTGCTGAAGATTTAGTCAATGCAACACCCTACCTTGTACTTGGTATCATTTGGCAAATTATTAAATCTGGTCTACTTTCACAGGTCAATCAAAATGCCAATGAAATTTTAGAGATTCTTTTCGATGAAGAGGAACAGACCGATCACACTGACGGTGAGAATGACCAAAAGGTTGAATTACACGCCAAAGAGGAGCACTCGGCCGAACAAATTCTCATTCGTTGGGTCAATTATCATTTGGAAAAGGCTGGTATCGAGAGAAGAATTTCCAACTTTTCAGAAGACATTCAAGACAGTATTGTATATTCACATTTGTTTTCACAATTGGTACCAACCGACTTTCAAGATTTGGTTCAACGTGCTCAAAATGAACCAAACCTTTTTGTTCGTGCTGAATTAATCACCTCTGCTTGTGAAAAAATTGGTGTCAAATGTTTCCTTACTCCTTCTGATATTGCTCTTGTAAGAATGAATACAAATAAGGATAAGAAAAAGAAAAAAGAATATATTTATTAACTTTTTGATTTATTTTTTATTTATTTTGTTAGGGACATCCAAAATTAAATTTAGCATTAGTAGCATCATTATTTAATTCTGAAGCAGCTATTACCAATTTAAGAAAGGAAAGAGAGGATAAACAAAGATCGGAACAAGAAAGAGCTGAAAAGGAAAGATTGGAACGTGAAAGATTGGAGCGTGAAAAAGATGAAGCCGAAAGAGTTGAACGTGAAAGAATGGAACGTGAAAGACTGGATCGTGAACATGAAGAGATGTTAAGAGTGGAGAGAGAGATTGCAGAACGTGAACGTGTGGAACGTGAACGTATTGAACGTGAACATGAAGAAGCTGAAAGAGCCGAACATGAACGTTTGGAACGTGAACGTTTGGAACGCGAACACGAAGAAGCTGAAAGAGCCGAGCGTGAACGTATTGATCGTGAACGTTTGGAAAGAGAATTGGCAGAACGTGAAATGGCCGAACGCGAACGTTTGGAAAACCAAAAAGAGTATCGTATTGCCACTAGAATCCAAAAGATCGTCGTCGACAATCCAGACATGACACCAACCGAAAATGTCAAGCTCGTCGGTGATATCCAAGAACTCAAGAGAAACATTGTCGGTGAACTACGTAACACTCGTCATCTTCAATCTGAACTCTCCAAAATCACAAAATCGATCGATCGTGTCTTGGAAAACAAAAATGAAGGAAAGAAATTAAAGAAATCCTCTTCCATCAAAAAGAAAATTAAACCTGTCAAAGGTGCTCCAAATGGTTTAAATCCAACTAAAATGAAGGTAAACATAAAACAAACAAAAACAACAAATATTATATTTAATTATTTTATTAATTTCTACTTTTTTCCTTTTACTTTTTTTATAGAATTATCAATGTTTATTTTATTATTTACAAAATCAACCACAAGTATTTGGTAAATTAATGTATTTGATGGTACCAAGTCAATTGTCAAAGACATTTAACAATTTGATTTTGAGTATTTTCCCATACGAGATTTCACCAAGAGAAGAGGACTTGTTCTTGCGTGCTATATCGATGGCATTGGAGTACCAGATGAACGACGTTGCTACATTGACCGAGTTTATGACATTGGACTCTGTACCCAACAAATTGTTGAATGACTATTTCAAAAAGAAGGGTCTCAAGTATTTACAAGAAGTTGTACGTCCCATGGTATTGCAGGTACTCGACAACAAGGATTTAAATCTAAATATTGACCCTGTTTGGATTCACAAACAAATCCAAAATGAAAAGGCAATCAAAGAAGGTAAAAAGTCGGAAAAGAATAGTCTTACCCCACAACAATGTCTCGAGAATGCTCAAGTCAAGGAGCTGTACGAGTCACGTCTTGCATCACTACTCGATATTGGAAATGACTTTGTTAATCGTATTGCTCGTTCCATTGACCATATTCCAGTTCAACTGCGTTTCTTGACCCGTGTCATTATTGAAAAGTCAGAGGCTGGTGGTGTACGTCGTGGTGCAGAGGACCCCAAGAGCTACGTACCTTATTTCCTCATTGTCTACCGTTACATTGTGTCGGTGATTGCTTCACCCGACCTTTTGCACGAGCTAGTGTTGTTGCAACACCCTCTCATCTCGCGTGACCAACGTACCAACCTGTCAATGATTGCACGTCTCTTGCAAGCCACCTTTACCAACAAGATGTGGGAGCAACCGGTCGCAAGTACCAAGTTGGCTGCCTGGATCGAGCAACACCACATTGTCGCCAACAAGTTTGTCACCTCGCTTCCCCAAGTCGGCGAGCTCGACGATCTCATCCACTACCGCGACTATAACGAGGTCATGACCGAGAATGCAATTGGTTTTAGCACTGTCATTAATCTTAGTGAGGTTATTTGGTTGCACGACACTTTACTCGACTCTTATTTCGGTCTTGAAGATGTTGGTCGTATCCCAGGTTATGAATTCCAAAAATCACTCAACAGCGCACACAATAACAATCGTTTGTCGATGCAAGTTGGGTCGTCACCCTTTGGTCATGGTGATCGTCGTCGCTACCAAGCACACACCAACCACAACAACAGTGGTCCCAACAAGGGATGGTGGATGTCATGGTGTTTGGATCTTTTAGAAGCACCACTCGAGTTGCCCGAGCAAGGAGACCGTTCCATCCAACTCACCTTTATCAACCGTATCGAGAACCCAGACGACGGTCTCTACGCACCCGACCTTTTCCGTGAGGCCAAGCTTTGGATGATTGAAATCCTGGCCAAGATCCCACCACCCAAAAAGGACATCAACTCGATTCAAATCCTTCGCGACGCCATCCAATTTTGCAAGACCTCTAATCACAACCACGAAAACATGGCCATTATCGCAAAGTGTGACCAACTCATCGAACGTATCAAATCGTTCCGTGCCGAGCAAGTATCGAGTCAACCCGAAGTCTATGACTTGTTCTTACTCGAATGTGAAAAGGAAGTTGAAACTGTACTCCGCAAGAACCGTCTCATGCGTACTGAACTCAACCGTCTCCACGCTCTTCTCAAGCAGATCCGTATCGACGCTGCCCCACTCTCCAAGCTCGTTCAACTTCAAAGTGAACAACTTTCAAAGGCCATTGCCAAAAAGGAACTCAAAAACGTTGTCAAAAAACTCAAAGACACCAAATTGGACAACAACAAACCAGTCAAGTTTGCATTCTCTGACCTCGTTAAAAAGGGTATGATTGTCAATTCTGAACTACCAGAAACATCCTTTTCAAAGACCACCGTCGTCATTAAACCAATTGGAGGTGGTGTCTATGAAATTGAAGCCAAGATTGGTCCCATCTCTAAAACTGTCACTCTCGAACTTGACAGTCTATTGGAATTCTCAAAGAATCATGTTGATGAATATCCACTTGAAGGTATTACTCTTGATGTAAATTTAACTATTCATACTTTAATGAAAACTTTTAATCTTTAAAAAAAACAAAACTTAAATCAAAATCAAATTAAATAAATAATATTAAATCTTTTTTTAAATATAATAATAATAATAATAGTTTGTTATCTTTTTAATTGAATAATTTTTTAAATCTATCTGTAAAAGTTTGGAAATCATCGATTGCAGGACGAACATCTAAATAGATACCGATTGGCTTATTATTTTCCTTGTCTGCCTTGCCTTCGTAAAAGTCGATAACATAACGTACTTGTTTACCACAACGATCAATGATCCAATCATGACGATCAAATGGTAAAGTATATCCAAAAAAGTTTAAGATTCTTGCCTTTGGACTAAAATCTTTTGCTCTTCCTCTAAATTTTACTAATTTTGGTTTATCACATCTAAAACAATAGAAAATTAGAAATTAGATTTTAGATTTGCTTGTTACTTTTCTTTCTTTCTTTCTTTCTCTTTACATACTCTGAGGAATATTCTTTTTCCCAATCTAAAACATGTTCCCAACACTTTTCATTGACAGTATTGTGAATGGCTACTACCATGTCCATATCCTTTTCGCTTGGTTGATATTGTTTTCTCTTCATTGCATTGAAAAACATCTGTGGTGAAGGGTATTCCCATTGATCTTGTTCGGTTCTAGGGATTGATGATTTTACTCTACTTGTATCTAGTGGTAATGTTTGATCTACATGTGGCTTTTGATTTGGTCTATACATATTGTTGTTTGGGTTAATATCTTTTGGTGTAGCTGTAGTAGGTTCATGTGCAACAGGACATCCACCTGCTAATGCATTCTTTCTTGTTTCTTCATCCATCTCCTTTTTGTTTGTTTGTAGTAAACGAATAATGATAACAAACTACTAACTAAATAACTAAAAATGATCAAAAGGAAAAAAGACGACGAATCATGATCTCAGAGACACTTTAGTTTTACAAAACATTTTCATCAGTATATTAATACTAAATATATATTGATAATCATGATTAGATCAATCATTTCTAAATCACTAAAGAGTGGCCATTTCATATATTCACCAAGATATTATAGTTCAACTATATCTTCAACTTTATCCTCTACTACTACTAGTAGTAGTAGTACTACTACCGCTGCTGCTGCTTCACCATTACCAACAACAACAACACCAGATATAATAGGAGTAGAAGATTTCTTTAAAGTTGATTTACGTATAGCTCGTGTCATCAATGCAGAACATGTTAAAGGAGCTAAAAAATTAATTAAACTAACTTTGGATCTTGGTGAAAAGAAACAGAAACCAACTCTAGTCATTGATCAACCAACTACAACTACAACTACTATAAACGAACCAATAATTGAAAATCAAGAACCAATATCTCCTCCTCCTCCTCCACCTTCTCCTGCTCCTGCTACTAGAGATATTAGAACAGTATTTAGTGGAGTTAAAGCATATTATGAACCAGAACAATTATTAAACAAGAATGTTATAGTGGTTGCCAACTTGGCACCAAAGAAAACTAAATTTGGTGTATCAGAGGCAATGGTATTATTTGCATCCGACGATGATTCCAAAAATGTCATTTACTCTACATTGGACCCGACTGTCGCATCGGATGCCATCCAACCTGGTTGGAGAGTTTTATAAATTAAATATATAAAATATAAAAAACAAACTCTATTTCAAATAATATGATAATAATAATACCTCTAAAATAAGAGTAGAGAGTAGAGTACTCTTCTATTATAATAAAACTTTTAGAAATTTAATTTAATTTAATTTTTTTTTTCTCTCTCTTTCTCTCTCATCCAAACCCTCGGGTTAGTTATTTATTATCTCTTTCATTTTTGATTTTTTAGTATTAATTACTATCTATTCTTTTTATTATACTCTTTTACAAGACAGTATTCTATTGTATTTAAATCATGGTTACTAGAGTTAAAAAATCATCTTCACCATCATCAAACACTTCTTCTTCTTCTTCTTCTTCTTCTGCAAATACCAATACTACAACAATCACTCGATCAAGAAGAAATGGTAAATTATTGGATGAGTCGGCACAAAGAGAAGTTGACTCTTTACCAAATGTAGTTATTATAATCCCTGTATTTAGAACAGACGATGAAATGTATAGATATTATTCTCGTCTTTCAAATACTACTCAGAGATATTCTATTACTGTAAATATTGAGAGAGAAAAAAAATTAATACATAACATAAAATCATCATGACTAACACTTTTTTGATTTATTTATATATTTCTATAGAAAAGTGGAAGAAGAGTTAAATATTTTCATCGTTAGATACATTTATTATTATTATTTATTTATCTAAAAAGGAGGAGCGAGGTGATGTTACCATTAATTGGAGCAAAAGGTACAACAAAACAATTTTTTTTTTAATTTCTTTTTTTTTTTTAATTTTCGCGGGTTAACTTTGCAAGTTCACAGTTGTCTTTACACCCAATTAATTTAACAAAAGAGACATACAACAAATATATATATATCTATAGTCAAGATGATCAAGAGATTCGCAACAGCATTATGGAAGGGCAGCATTAAAGATGGATCAGGTGTGATTACTACTCAAAGCAAGGTCATTTCATCCTTGCCATACAACGTACCATCAAGATTTGGTGGTGATCAAGGTATGTATTATGTAGTAACAGCGCAGTATATGTATAAATATATTTAATATTAATTATATCATTTCTATTTTAGTTGATAAACATACCAACCCAGAAGAATTGATTGCTTCAGCTCATGCTGGATGTTATTCTATGGCCTTGTCTGCTCAACTCAGTGGAGCAGAACTCACTCCAACCTCGATCAACACTACCGCCACACTCTCAATGCTCAAGGATGATAAGGGTTGGACAATTACCCAAGTCGACCTCAAGTGTGAAGCAGTCGTTCCAAATGCCACCAAGGAATTGTTCCTTGAAAAGGCAAAGGCTGCCAAGGAAGGTTGTCCAGTCTCAAAGGTCTTAAATTGCAAGATCACTTTGGATGCTACACTTAAAAATTAAATTGCAAGATCACTTTGGATGCTACACTTTAAAATTTTTTTTTTTTAAAATGTCAATCAACAATAAGTATTTACTCTTTATTTCATGTTTAGTAGTTTTATATTTCTTTCTTTTATATGAATACAGTCAGGATTCAACTCTGCATGCAGTGAGAGGTTGGTGCAGTGGTATATATATTTTAAATATATATAGATCTTGGTGGTGATGGTTTAATTAATAGAATAGAGGACGAATATCTTGGATGATCATTGGTTGAAAATTGATATTCAATCTCGTATCACTAGATATATATATATATATATATATATATATATATATATATATATATATATATATATATATATATATATACTATATAAAAATAGACAAAATGTGGCTTTATCTTGGTAAAGATAGATTTCTGACAACAGGGTCATCAAATATCACCAAGGACGATGCTAAAAGCGTGGGTAACAAATGATCTCTGATTTTTGCTTTATTTCTCTTTGCTTGAGCATATTGTGAGACTCCAACACTAACTGGCTAGGCGACCTATGCCGTTTCTTGTCATGCTGGTTCAGTCTGTCTTCTAGTGGTTGACGATAACCGATGGACACAAATATTTCTATAATTCACAAACTAAAAGACAGAGTATCTTTACTGAATATCATCATTACAAAAGCAAGAGTCTAGTTGTGTATATCTAAACTGTGTTTTCAAAAACAAAAACAATTAAAACTTTGTAACTTCTGTGTGTTAGTAATATAATAATTTACTAAATAATAATAACACAGCAATTATATCAACACAATATTATAGCCTATTGTGCTAGCGAGACAAAAAAAATAACTTAAAATAAGAAAATAGCGATATCTTTAACCAATTTATTTTTAGAACAAGCAACAATCCAACATGCTTATTACTATATACAAAATGATACATGATCAAAGTCCATTTAACATATAGACATCGACAACCTCGAGATAATCTTTATTTCTTGCTATAATGAATAAAACTGAAACCCTCATTTAATTCAATATTCCAGCGACAATATCGATGGTTAATTTTAGAGATGTGTTATTGATAGGTAATATTGAATAAAGATATAGCTCCTCTATTACTTAAAATTATGCGTGCCGCTTTTTTTTTAAAGTAATTCTTTTCCTGTTCTCTCCCATCGGGATGAGTAGTACTCAGAAGTTACAAAGTTTAATTAATTATACTTTTTAATTGACCAACAAGAAATAAAGATAATCTCGAGAAGAATTATAGGTAATTTGTTTGTGTAAAATTAGGCGGGCGGTTTTTTTTTTTAAAGTAATTCTTTCCCTGTTCTCTCCTATCGGGAAGAGTACTCAGAAGTTACAAAGTTTTATTAATTATACTTTTTAATTGACCAGCAAGAAATAAAGATTATCTCAAGAAGAATTAAAGTTAATTTGTTCTGGGGGTTTGTCCATGTCTATGATACATGTTTTATGGACGTTGATCATGTATCTTATTGTATAGTATCAAGCATGTTGGATTGTTTTAGATTGTTGCTTGTTCTAAAAATAAATTGGTTAAAGATATCGCTAATTTTTTTTTTTTTTTCTCACTAGCACAAAAGGCTATAATATCTTGTAGTATAATTATTATTGTTATTATTATATAGTAAATTATTATATTATTAATATTATTATTGATAGATGAAGAGAGAGTAGAGGGAGATGAAGGTGTTGAGGAGGATAAGAAGAATGAGGTTGAGGTGATCGAAATTAGGCGTGCGGTTTTTTTTTTTTAAGCATCTCATTTCGTGGCATCCACCTGTAGGGTGGAGCACTACTCTTTCGATTGCGAAGTTTTATTGATTGAAGTCTTTGTTTGACCAGCAATGGGAACTGAGTTTCCAAAGAAGAAACAAGTCCAATCTGTTTTTTGGGGTGCCAAATGTCTGTTCTATTTCCATCCAAGCAAAAATGGCAAGTCTTGGTGGGAGCTATTAGTTCTATTTGTTCATCAATACGACGGGAAGCTTGTTTACCTGTTGAATCGAGGGGGGCTGAACGGTTCTGTGAGTTGCGATCCATAGTTCTTTTGTCAGATTAGTGACCAGATCGTGACTGTTGGAGGGAGTGCCCAGTGTCACCATCCATATGTATGTGTGTGTCGAGTAATGGTTGGTGGTTGTGTCTACACCATGATTATCTATCTTATATCGTTCTGTTGTTCGTATTGTTATGTTGTTGATTGATGTTTTGATGAGATGTTGATGATGTTCATTTCCAATTGTAATAGTAATGTGAATACTGTTTTCAAACTGTATTGACTTGTTGTAATGATAATTAAATTCCACCTAAATTATTATTCCTATTGTTCGATACTGTTCTACTATTGTATTGTGTTGATTAGAGAAGGAGATGGAGGAAGGAGCGAGATATTTTTTTTTTATTATTTTTTTTATTTTTTGTTTTTTTTCTTGTTGGTGATCTTTGATATAGGCAGTGCTTGTGCTCGCTCACGCCCCTTATTTATAATAATGATAATGATATAAATAATTGAACAAGGGGGCACACTAGGGCAATTAGTTGTGGCTTTTAGTGAGTGTGAAAAGAAATAGTAATGTTGATAAAAGATAGTTGATGATTGAGTGAAGTTCTATAGTACTCTATACGTAATTCTCTGTTTCTATCTCTTTCTCTCTATTACAGAAAAATTCCAAACTCAAAGTAGGCGTGCGGTAGGGGTATTTTTGCGCCGAGCGGGAAATTCAGCACATCTTAAAGTCAGGATGGTGTAGTTGGTTATCACAAAACCTTAACACGGTTTGGGTCATGGGTTCGATTCCCATTCTTGATAAACCTTTTTGTTTTTTTTTTGCTGCGGCTGGCTCGATCGGAGTTTTTTTTATCATATTCTTGTAGTACTCTCTAATTCCTACATTTTTATCTCGGTTTCATAAATTTTGAACAAAACCATACCAACAAAACATTTACTAAAAAAAAAAAAAAAAATTGACATCCCCAAAATATTGTACATAAAAAGTTGAAAATTATAATCCAAAATAATCCCCAATGAATATTTATATTAAATTTATTTAGAACGATCAAATCCCTTCTTTTTATTATCTTATTTTTATTAGTTTTCATTAAAACTACAATGAAAAAAAAAACAGTCCAAAAATAAAGGTATTGATGGAATTTTATTTCCTACCCATTCCAAATTCTAGCCCCCTGAAAATTAAAATCGGTAAAATCTTAAAGAATGGTATAGTTAACCAAAAAAAAAAAAGAGAAAATTTTATCCTTTTATCTCACAAAAAATATAGTTCTTGAAAATAGTGGATTTCATTCATTTTTTTCGTGTGTATTGTGAAGAGGCAGCTCTCCAAAAATACAACAGTCCAAAGAGAAATCAATATTGAAAAAGATTTTCTTTTTTGTCTCACAACTTAAAACAACACATATATGTTGAGAGTTTTTCATTGAACTGTTTGTTGAGGATCAATTGAGGAGTCCCATGTTTAAGTGTGTCCAATGTTGCATTTTGATGTACATAGTATCGAGAGATTGTTTATCAGCACCATCAAAATTCTGGGGTGGTGGAAGATAATGTCCATGGCATTGATAATCTTGAAATCATTTCAAATCGAGTTAACTTTAAGATATCCTTTCCATTTAACGATATATTGATTATACTTTTATTGTTTTATTAAACGAGGTTATTCCCTTTTAAATGACAACAATGCCATTTTCAGAATTCGGGCGATACCATAAATCAATTTTTCGCCAAAAATTTTCGATAAAGTAGTCGATTTTGAAATGTCATCGTCTTACGGATTTATATTGGTGGGAACAATTAAAAAAGTTGTTTTATCAATAGATAATATAATACATCAAAATAGAGGTACAACAGTTTTAATACATACACATAGAATATCACCATTTTCAATTAAACATTGTTATTTGCGTCAACCCTGAAAACAATTTAGGATGTTGATCAATTTTTTTTTTATGCTTTAAGATCCCAAATTTCTCAAGCCTGCATTGATTGCCTGTATGTACAAACTGTTGAGATTATAGAAATAACATTTATCAAAAAATAAGTAGGCTTTTTCGGAATTGGGGACATCAGTGGATTCTTTGGTCGAGGGGTCTAAGATGTCAGTTATAGGAACTGATCCTCCGGGACGGACCAATATATATTGGTTTAGAGACTGATGTTTGTCATTATCTATGCTATTAAAGTCAGTAAAAACACATTTCATCCAAAATAGAGGCAAATTTTTTTTTTAAAGTAATTCTTTTCCTGTTCTCTCCTATCGGGAAGAGTAGTACTCAGAAGTTACAAAGTTTTATTAATTTTACTTTTTAATTGACCAGCAAGAAATAAAGATTATCTCAAGAAGAATTAAAGTTAATTTGTTCTGGGGGTTTGTCCATGTCTATGATACA